>NW_006782674.1:1234927-1258303 GCF_000442215.2 Lipotes vexillifer | reverse complement strand
CAGCAGGAGGGATTTAGTTGAAAGACAGGAACTAGTTCTGGTAGAAGGAAAGTCTGTTGGTTAATCTTCTCTGGGATTATATAAAACAGTTTTAGATTCTGTCCAGATTTAGAATAATAAACTAGCCAACCAAGTGCAAAGTTCTACAGTATTGTATATTGATTTTACTATATATTTTTTAACAACAGTGCAATCATAAACTTGGATGCAGCCTGTAGCAGTTGAATGCACTCAAAATAAATTATATACTTAGACTTTATTGTAAATAATTTCCTACCATGTTCTTTTAATTCTATAGGGAAAATAAAGAATGGTGGTAGGAAACAATATTTAGGCAGACAGAGGCTTTTCAACAGAGTTTCACTTCTATCAGTTTATATCCTTTCCCACTGAGTGATTTAGTTATTATTCCTAATTCTCCAAAAGGGCACTTTGATGGTAGACCCCAGACAGCAGAAAACTAATTAGGATGAAGAGTGGAAGAGGCAGGAGATAATGGATTTAAAGGTTAGAATGATGTGAAATTCAGGGATAAGAAATAACGTTTCACTAGATCATTGGGAAATAATTAGAAAAATAGATAATCAGACAAGAGACTTAGAAATCTCCTTTCAGGGGGAGGCTCAGGAATTCACCGGACTGTTACCCATGTGTGTCACTTCTGCAGTGTGAGATTCCAGAATGGCAATGCTAATTTTGGCTTACCAGAGAACATTTTACTTTCTGGGAAAAATTAGTTTTTTAAATCTCACCACAAAGCATCACAATTTTACGTGTGTCAACTATACTGTGTCCTTAGTACTTTTTGTTCTCCATTCTCACAAAATCAAAAATTAGATAATTTAAAAAATTGGTGAGGCAGCAACGTGAGCAACTATTAAAAGAACTAAGAGTGCATTTGCTAAACCAGGAATAAGGAATTTTTTCTCTAAAGTGCTACTGATTACCTGGAGGGAACAAAAAGGAATCGAACCACCAATAAGGTGGTAGGGATGAGACTAATGCTTAGGGATTTTTAGAGTCAGAAATATGAAATACAACTTGACCTCTTTTGAATTTCAGAACAAAACAAAACGCCCCTCTAATGCATCACATACAGTTTTAGCTAAGGACAAGGATAGAAAGTGAGGAAGTAAAAATGAAGAAGAGGATATGAACAAAGAGGACAAGAGAGACAGAAGAGATTCCTGATAAGTGGAAAGATAAGAGAGGGAAAGAATATGGCAAAAACTCCAAAAGAAAACACCAAAGGAGAAAGAATGAAGGAGCCATGGAAGTTGTCCGCATCTGCCCTCAACATGCCAGTTCTGTAGGCTTCCTGGCCGTGCTTCTGCCCTGTGACGTGGCTCCCCCTGCTTGAGAGTTTGTCAGAATTGCCCTTTTCCAACCCCGTGTTTCCCAGCACCTTGATCGCCCACCTCTGTCTTACCTGAAGTCCACTTGTTCTCACCTCAGCTGTGGTTCCTGTTGCTCTCTCCAAATGGATGCCCCCAAAAGCCTGTGAGCTACCTACTACAGGACTTTACATCATCTCTTGTGGAACTTTCTTTCTCTTCTCAATTTTAGCTATGTCAGTGAAGCTTTCCTCCCCATTGTTTCTAAACTGATGTATTTAAATAATCTGATTATGTTCATTTTAGAGTCCCTGGTCCCCCGACCTCAGCACACACTCATACATCTCTGTCAAGTAGGGTGTAGTGGAGTTGATGTAGCTGTACCCCTTTGTCTTACTTTGAGGCTTAGTGGTTGAAGGCTGTTGTCTAGAAAAGGAAAGTGTTTTTATATTTCATTGAAATTTAGGACATGTCTATCACAACACATAAACCATATTTGGGGATTGGTACTCCTGTGTGTTGCTAGCCCTTCCTTGACTGCTCCCTGCTCTCCCGCCTTTAGGGCTTCGTATTCTCTCCTGGAGCCTGGGGTGCGCTTGCTCTTGTCCAGTGGTTGGATAGCTACTCCCCGTCTAGGACCCCTTGCAAAGTTGACCTCCCCTGGGAAAGCCTTTTCTGACTCCATAAGCATCATTTCCCCCTTTTCTGAAGGTCCATGCCACCTTTATCATTGTAGTGTGATTTTTAAAATTACCTGTTTGTTCCTTGTTAGATTTCTAGATCCTTGAAGCAGGGTTTTGTCGTCACTGACATACTGAGTATAGTTACCGAAGGTTGTGGAACTTGGGGAGTGGCCAAATCTCTGGCAGAGTCAAAGCAGAGGAATTGCAGGGTGCATTCCCTCCTTCCTTTTGGTTGGAAGCTCAACATTTTCATTCATTGCTCTCCTTTGTCATGTGTCCATGACATAGCTGTGGTCTTGATTTATCAGCGTTCTGGGATTTTCATCACAGTGGACAGTGTCATTTATTGTGATATCGAGTTGCTACTGTCTTATGCTCTTCAGGATCTAGTGTTGTCATCATGGTTGTTACATTCTTTATTAAAAAAAGAACATGTATACGTATAAAGACTTATGCGTTCTGCAACTATTAACCTATGTAATCTCATAACACGGGAGGTACTGTTAATACTCCCATTTTATGGATGAGGAAATGAATGCACAGAGAGAGAGGTTGAAGTAACTTGCCCAGTATTACAGAGATAGTTGGTAGAGGAGCTAAAGTGCCAAGCTGAGAGTTCCAGCTATGGGTGACATGTAATTAACCTCTGCACTTTACTGCCAACATTGTTGTGGATGTTTTTTAGTCTTTAACCACCAGCATTGTTAATCTACTTTTTTTAAAAAATAACTTTACTTATTTTATTATTTATTTATTTTGGCTGTGTTGGGTCTTCTGTTGCTGTGCACGGGCTTTCTCTAGTTGTGGTGAGTGGGGGCTACTCCTTTTTAAAAAAAATGTTTTTTTTTTTTACATCTTTATTGGAGTATAATTGCTTTACAGTGGTGTGTTAGTTTCTGCTGTATAACAAAGTGAATCAGCTATACATATAACTATATCCTCATATCTCCTCCCTCTTGCGTCTCCCTCCCACCCTCCCTATCCCACCCCTCTAGGTGGACACAAGTCACCGAGCTGATCTCCCCTGTGTTATGTGGCTGCTTCCCACTAGCTATCTATTTTACATTTGGTAGTATATATAAGTCCATGCCACTCTCTCACTTCGTCCCAGCTTACCCTTCTCCCTCCCCGTGTCCTCAACGCCATTCTCTATGTCTGCATCTTTATTCCTGTCCTGCCCCTAGGTTCTTCAGAACCATTTTTTTTTTTAGATTCCATATATATGTGTTAGCATATGGTACTTATTTTTCTTTTTCTGACTTACTTCACTCTGTGTGACAGACTCTAGGTTCATCCACCTCACTACAAATAACTTGATTTCGTTTTTTTTTATGGCTGAGTAATATTCCATCATATATATGTGCCACGTCTTTATCCATTCATCTGTCGAAGGACTCTTAGGTTGCTTCCGTGTCCTGGCTATTGTAAATAGAGCTGCAGTGAACATTGTGGTACATGACTCTTTTTGAATTATGGTTTTCTCAGGGTGTATGCCTAGTAGTAGGATTGCTGGGTCATATGGTAGTTCTGTTTTTAGTGGGGCTACTCTTTGTTGCAGTGCATGGGCTTCTCATTGAATGGCTTCTCTTGTTGTGGAGCATGGGCTGTAGGGATGTGGGCTTCAGTAGTTGTGGCACGTGGGCTCAGTAGTTGTGGCACGTGGGCTCAGTAGTTGTGGCTCATGGGCTCTAAAGCACAGGCCCAATAGTTGTGGCGCACAGGCTTAGTTGCTCCATGGCATGTGGGATCTTCCTGGACCAAGGCTCTAACCCTTGTCCCCTGCATTGGCAGGCGGATTCTTAACCACTGTGCCACCAGGGAAGCCCCTCGTCTACCTTTTTTTTTTTTTTGTGGTACGCGGGCCTCTCACTGTTGTGGCCTCTCCCGTTGCGGAGCACAGTCTCTGGACCCACAGGCTCAGTGGCCATGGCTCACGGACCTAACCGCTCCGCGACACATGGGATCTTCCCAGACCGGGGCACGAACCCGTGTCCCCTGCATCGGCAGGTGGACTCTCAACCACTGCACCACCAGGGAAGTCCCCTCTACCTTTTTTTTTTTTTTTTTTTTTTTTTGCGGTACGCGGGCCTCTCCCTGTTGTGGCCTCTCCCGTTGCGGAGCACAGGCTCCAGACGTGCAGGCTCAGCGGCCATGGCTCACGGGCCTAGCTGCTCCGCGGCATGTGGGATCTTCCCAGACCGGGGCATGAATCCGTGTCCCCTGCATCGGCAGGCGGACTCTCAACCACTGCGCCACCAGGGAAGCTCCCCATCTACCTTTTTAACCAAGAGAAGTGGGGCATTTTTCAGCTCAGAGCCTTGGGTCAAGCAACAGTTTCCAATCAGAAATATTTTTCCTTGTATTTTCCCCATTATCTTCTATTTATGAGAGTTGAATCTGGTTTTCCAATTTTGGTAGTTATACACAGTTTTGTCTTATAATTATTCAACTTTTAAAAGGGAGCTGATTTAAGGGAAAATATCAGGTAAATAGTAGGAGGTCTTCAATGCTGGGAAACAAACATAACAAAAATCCTGAAGGTGATGCATGAAGTTCGAATTGATGGAGGGTGGTGATGAGTTGCATATAGAGAGAGGATGCGGAAGAGTTACGGATAGGCCAGGTTTCTAGTTTGGCTGTTGTAATTGACATTTATTCTATTATTTAAGATAGAGGAGCTGAAGATGATAAAGTCAGGAGCAACTGAGGGGAGGGGAGGGAATTAAATTAATGTTTCATTATTAATTTACTCACATTTGCATGTATGTTCAATTACTTTGGTCAGATTGGGTTTATGAGTAAACTCATTCATTCCAAAAGTGTTCTTCTGGGCAGTTTAAAGTTTTAAACTCTTAACCTGCTTGGGCCAGTGGGTGTAGGGGCAGTTTAGAAAAGAAGGGTTATGCAGAGCCAAAAATGAGTCCCATGAAGTTGGTCCCAAGGCACTGAATCAGAGGGGAGGAGGGCAATGAAAATAATGAAACTATTTGGGCTGCTCCACCCTTGGATACCATGGCCTTCTTATCGGTCCCTTGATCCATCTGCATTCTGATGGTTGCTGGGCACAATAGGACACCATGTAAATAGCCTTGTCCTTTCTACCCATGTGATTTCTGAGACTAGTCTTTGCTGAGCTGTGCCTGAGGGTGAACTTGACCAGCACTCCAGTGATGCTCTGGGGTAGCCCCTGGTTCTGTTTGGATCGGGTGGCAAGTTGCTACTGGCCACTTCCTGGGCTGATAGCCCTTCCCTGATATTGTCCCTGTCAGTACCTGATTCCCAGAGTGTGGCCTGCTTTCTTTCTACCGGCTTCAACTTTGATGTGTTTGTGTAGACACTGGGCATGCCTCTTGGGACTGCTGAGGCACTGCTCTGTGTGTTTGGAGCTCCTATATCCTCCACCTTTCCTGTCCATTTTCTCCATGCCCTTTTAACTCTTGTTTCTTTATGGCTCAGAATATCTATGCTGTTTTTGGGGCCTAACCTGTGATCACATCGCAGCCCCTTAGTTATTTTCCTTTACTTCTCTTAGTTTTCTGTTAATTTTTTCTTCTGTTTGAATCACTCTTCTTTCACCCATAGCATGTTTTGACAGCCAGGGTAGTAGTCTAGAAAACTGTCAGCCAACTTCAGTTGATTGGCAGTGCCTGCCTCTAGAACACTGTGTTGGGGAGAACTGTGTAGCCCCATTCAGAGTCCGTGAGTCAAGGCATTGATGGCTGAGTGACCTCTGCCATGGGCATGGGAGTCAGGGATGGTGACACACTTGCATCTGTCTGCCATCCTATAGAAGTGTCCTGGACGCACGTAACTGCTAGCCTTCCCTGATCTAGAATACACTGTTACGTTCAGTGTGCTGAAGTAGAGGGGGTCAGGTTGGATCAAGAGAAATGGAAATAGTAAGCTACCTGCTTCGATGCATTTCTTGGAACAAGAGAGATGGAGAAAATGACACAGACATGTGTAATATTAAATGAGGAGACAGAACTACAAAGGGGGATTTCAGAAATATGCTTTTCTTACCTTTCTCTGTCAAAAATCCAGTCCTTGAAATACCAATAATTCATAAGAATAGAAGGTCGAGGAATAAAGAGCATGCCTTAGTCAAACCTCCCTGTGTCTGTCAGGAACCTGAACCATATAGACAATGTAGGAGGCAGAGGAAATCTTAGCACTCATCCATCCATCCATCCACCAAACCTGTATGGAATGTCTGTTACATACTTGCCAGGCTATGGCCATATGACGATCAGAAGATATATGTCCCACCCCCAAGGAGTTCAGTCTACACATTTTACTTTCATTTTTATAGTTATTTATATGCTTGTGTTATTTCTTGCTTTTTTTTATTTTAGAATTTTATTTATTTTTTTATACAGCAGGTTCTTATTAGTTATCCATTTTATACATATTAGTGTATATATGTCAATCCCAGTCTCCCAATTCATCCCATCCATCGCCTTCCTCCGCCCCCTCAACTCCGGCTTGTGTTATTTCTTGATACAAGTTTTTTTTTTTTACAGGTTAACCTGTATCTGATCATCTTCTCATTCTTGCTCCTGCCCTGTGATGGTTAATTTTATGTGTCAGCTTGACTGGGCTTAAGGATACCCAGGTAGCTAGTAAAAGGTTACTTCTGCATGTGTCTGTGAGGGGAAGGGATGAGCGTCACGGAACGGGTCAGCACGTTTGTTCAGTACACTGAGGAAAGAGGTCTGCCCCCACCTATGTGGGCGGGCATTGTCCAATCAGTTGGGGTCCTGAATGGAACAAAAAGGCGAAGGAAGGGCGAATTGTCTTTCTTCTTGAACTGGGATGTCCATTTCTCTTGCGCTTGAACATTGAAGCTCCTGGTTCTTGGGCCTTCAGCCTCCAGGACCTACACCAGTGCCCCTCCTTGTGTTCTTATACCGTTAGCCTCAGACCGAGAGTTACACTGTCAGCTTCACTGCTTCTCAGGCCTACCCCACTGACTTTCCCAGTCCTCCAGTTTGCAGACGGCAGATTGTAGGACTTCTCAGCTTTCGTAACTGTGTGAGGCAATTCCAGTAATAAATCTCCTCTTTGATATCTATATATCCTATTGGTTCTGTTTGTCTGGAGAAACCTAACACACCCCTAACCAACAGCATTCTATACAATGCCTCATAGGTAGGAGTTTCTCCATAGCTATTGCTGAATGAATTGTGTGCTGTAGGCTGCTGGAGCCATGAGAGTTTATAAAAGGGAATGGTCAGTAGAGCCTGGCATGGGTGTGTAGAGAAGGTGATAAAGGTAGTTGTGTAATAATGAGGGAATGTTTGATAAAAGACCATCTTGCCCATTTATTGGCCATGTGATTAGGCCAATTCATTTTGCCTCTATGACCCTTTGTGTGTTCTACTGTAAAATGGGGGTGATAATTTTGACAGGGTTTGCCTGTTTTACTATTTCTGTCTGTGCTATGCAGTATTCTAGGCAGAGCTTTGAGAATTTAATTTAGTCCTGGTGTTGTTTTGGGAATTAAGTGATATTAATGTGAAAAATTTATAAGTTCTTTAAGTGCTATACAATTATTAGTTTTTAATTAATCTTTGTTATTTGAAGCAGCTTTCCCAAACTCCTGAGTTCAGAGATCTATCCCTTTGATCTGTCTTCCATTTTGTTAAATTGTCTACAGAACCTAAAGGAGCTAACCTGGCCTGGACCCAGCACCCAGGACAAGAGTTTAAGTTTTTGACCCATTTCTTGGGGCATCTAAGCTATCTGTTGAAAAGACTGATCTCTTCATTTTAGGAGAGTCTAGAATTTTAACTTTTCAGCCATGCCTTAGAAACCAAAGTCCTTACATGTTAAAGGATTCTTTTAAGATCAGAAGGCTAGTTAAATCATAAGTTAAAAATGGAATACAGGTTACCTTGATTCACATTTTGAAGGTGGCATACTAAACAACATCTCAGTGAAATATCTGAACAAATATTAAAATTAATATATATATATATATATATGCATATATATACACAGAATACAGGTTACCTTGATTCACATTTTGAAGGTGGCATACTAAACAACATCTCAGTGAAATATATGAACAAATATTAAAAAAAATATATATATATATATATATATATATATATAAGATTTATATTTATGTCCTAAGGTTGGGGATTTTATATAGTAGTCTTGTTTAGGGTAAAGGACTTAAACTTAGTGTCAGACTGTAGCAAATTTGAACTTTTTGATGGAAAGACATTGGTACTGGCCATAAGGAAAGCTCTCCGTTATATTTTCCCATGATGGCAGCATAATTCTCTCAAGGACCAGATTTTCAACCATGGACTGCCACTGGTGGTTAAAGAAAATAATTCCTGTGGTGACTGTAGTTAATAATATCGTGTTGTATATTTGAAAGTTGCTAAGAGAGTAGATCTTAAAAGTTCTTATCACGAGGAAAAAAACTTTGTGTAGTGAAGGATTTTAACAGCTTATTGTGATCATTTCAATCATTATGTTTTGTACCTGAAACATTATAATATGTCAATTGTACCTCAATAAAAAAAGAAAATAATTTCTAATACCTCATTATGTACACAGTTGTCCTCCTCTTTCATTAATTATATTTTCCTCTTTATTTTAGAGTAGAGTGTTTGACATCTTAAATGTATTTCCACATTACATGGTTTCAGTGGTTTCTTCTCAGAGATTTTCCTTGCATGGCTAACAGTATGCATTGTGTTAATTCTTGCACGTTCCCCTGTGTTGTAGAGCATTGGTTTGTTCTTTCAGTTTTGTAGTTCACTGTCCTCTCACTAGAATTTCTGCATTTACTTTATTTATTTATTCATTTCACTTTATTTTTGGCTGCATCGGGTCTTAGTTGCGACACGCGGGATCTTTCTTTGTGGCGTGCAGGCTTCTCTCTAGTTGTGGCATGTGGGCTCAAGGGTCTGTGGGCTCTGTAGTTGTGGCGCACGGGTTCCAGAGTGCATGGGCTCTGTAGTTTGCAGCATGCAGGCTCTCTAGTTGAGGCGCCCGAGCTCAGTAGTTGTGGTGCATGGGCTTAGTTGCCCCGCGGCATGTGGGATCTTAGTTCCCTGACCAGGGATCAAACCCAAGTCCCCTGCATTGTGAGGCGAATTCTTTACCACTGGACCATGAGGGAAGTCCCTGTACATTTACTTTAGACAGTACTTAGAAAGTGCTGGTGGAAACATAACTGCCATTCAGCACATGTAGGCCTCTATTATTCACACCTGGATCCTTTCAATCGCCCCCTTAATGGTTTCCCCACTGGCGTTCACCCCTCTTTCTAATCCGTCTTATACACCAAGATTAATCTTACTAAAATGCTGTTTTCATTGCACTCAGAAACCTTTAGAGGCACCCCGATGGCCTGCAGGATGAAGTCCAGACCTCTTAGGCAGACAGTTAAGTCTTCCTGCAGCCCAGTTCCCACTTACTCTCTGGCCCTCGTACTGTAATTCCCTCTTCAACTGATAGGCTTGCCAAGGCCTCCTGTCTTCCCTCCTCTGGACCTCTGTTTATTGTCACCTTTCTTACAGTGGCCTTTGACTCAATCTCTGCCCATCTACATCCTACTCATCCAGTTTTCAAGTTCCAGTCCAGCTGATCAGGTCTTTTATTTCCCTTGCATCATTCACTGTCCTTATCATATATTATCTTTTAGTATCTTATAGTATCTTTTAGTTTGTTTATACAACCTGTGTGCCACCCTCCACCCCACTTTGTAAGTTCTTGAAAAACAGCATTTGTAGACAGGGATGGATTGTTGCTAGTTTTATAGCTCCATATGTAAACCGGAGCTTTAGGATTGTGATTTATGGTCATTGAGTGAGATGCCGGTTATTCATTGTATTCTGCTGTGGCTAGTAGGATAGTTGCATGATCTTCATAAAATAGGTTTCATTGAGTGTTGTCAAATAAATGAATAGATACATTAAGTTTATTTTGTTCTTCAGATAGGTGAATTATTTTAGCATTTAACTGAACATGTTAGCATGTATATAGGGTTTGGTTTATTCAGAATGCTCCAGGGTCACTTATGGATGGTTGTGAATTGTGTGTAGTCTGCTTAGGTCATGTTGTATGCTTAGTTAGAGCTGACTAAGTTGGTGGCCAGGTCTTTCAATCAAACAAATTGGAACAGTTCTCCAAAGTGTTCCAGGAACTCTTTGGAGAATAGATCAATTAACAATCAGGCTCCCTGACTTTAAACTATATTACAAAGCTACAGTAATCAACACAGGATGGTACTGGCACAGAAACAGGAATATAGATCAATGGTACAGGATAGAAAGCCCAGAGATAAACCCACCCACATATGATCACCTAATTTATGAAAAAGGAGGCAAGAACATACAGTGGAGAAAAGACAGCCTCTTCGATAAGCGGTGTTGGGAAAACTGGGCAGCTACATGTAAAAGAATGAAATTAGAACACTCCCTAACACCATGTACAAAAATATACTCAAAATGGATTAAAGACCTAAATGTAAGACCGGACACTATAAAACTCTTAGAGGAAAACATAGGAAGAACTCTCTTTGACATAAATCACAGCAAGATCTTTTTCGACCCACCTCCTAGAGTAATGAAAATAAAAACAAAAATAAACAAATGGGACCTAATGAAACTTAAAAGCTTTTGCACAGCAAAGGAAACCACAAACAAGGTGAAAAGACAACCCTCAGAATGGGAGAAAATATTTGCAAATGAAGCAACTGACAAAGGATTAATCTCCAAAATATACAAACAGCTCATGGAGCTCAATATCAGAAAAACAACCCAATTAAAAAATGGGTGGAAGACCTAAATAGACATTTCACCGAAGAAGACATACAGATGGCCAAGAGGCACATGAAAAGCTGCTCAACATCACTGATTATTAGAGAAATGCAAATCAAAACTACAGTGAGGTATCACCTCACACTGGTCAGAATGGTCATCATCAAAAAATCTACAAACAGTAAGTGCTGTAGAGGGCATGGAGAAAAGGGAACTCTCTTGCACTGTTGGTGGGAATGTAAATTGATACAGCCACTATGGAGAACAGTATGGAGGTTCCTTAAAAAACTAAAAATAGAACTACCATACGACCCAGCAGTCCCACTACTGGGCATATACCCTGAGAAAACCGTAACTCAAAAAGAGTCACATACCACAATGTTCATTGTAGCTCTATTTACAGTAGCCAGGACATGGAAGCAACCTAAGTGTCCATTGACAGATGAATGGATAAAGAAGATGTGGCACATATATACAGTGGAATATTACTCCATAAAAAGAAACAAAACTGATTTATTTGTAGTGAGGTGGATGGACCTAGAGCCTTTCATAGAGTGAAGTAAGTCAGAAAGTGAAAAACAAATACCGTATGCTAACACATATATATGGAATCTAAAGAAAAAAAATGGTTCTGAAGAACCTAGGGGCAGGACAGGAATAAAGACACAGACGTTGAGAATGGACTTGAGGACACGGGGAGGGGGAAGGGTAAGCTGGGACGAAGTGAGAGAGTGACATTGACATATATGCACTACCAAATATAAAATAGATAGCTAGTGGGAAGCAGCTGCATAGCAAGGGAGATCAGCTTGGTGCTTTGTGACCACCTAGAGGGTTGGGATAGGGAGGGTGGGAGGGAGGGAGACGCAAGAGGGAAGAGATATGGGGATACATGTATACATAGCTGATTCAGTTTGTTATAAAGCAGAAACTCACACAACATTGTAAAGCAATTATACTCCAATAAAGATGTTAAAAAAAATCTACAAACAATAAATGCTGGAGAGGGCTTGGAGAAAAGGGGACCCTCTTGCACTGTTGGTGGGAATGTAAATTGATACAGCCACTATGGAGAACAGTATGGAGCTTCCTCAAAATATTAAAATAGAACTACCACATGACCCAGCAATCCCATTACTAAGCATATACCCAGGGAAAACCATAATTCAGAAGGACACATGTGCCCCAGTGTTCATTGCAGCACTATTTACAATAGCCAGGACATGGAAACAACCTAAATGTCCAACGATAGATGAATGGATAAAGAAGACATGGTACATATATACAAGGGAATATTACTCAGCTGTACAAAGGAATGAAATTGGGTCATTTGTAGAGATGTGGATGGACCTAGAGTCTGTCATACAGAGTGAAGTAAGACACAAAGAGAGAAACAAGTATCGTATATTAATGCATGTATGTGGAATCTAGAAAAATGGTATAGATGTACCCATTTGTAGGGCAGGAATAGAGACGTAGACGTAGAGAATGGACATGTGGACATGGGGAGAAGGGGAGGGTGGGACGAATTGGGAGATTAGGTTTCACATAAATACACTACCATGAGTAAAATAGATAGCTAGTGGGAACCTGCTGTACAGCACAGGGAGCTCAGCTCGGTGCTCTGTGAGGACCTAGATGGGTGGGGTGGAGGGGGTAAGAGGGAGGGGATATGTGTATACGTATAGCTGATTCACTTCATTGTACAGCAGAAACTAACATACCATTGTAAAGCAATTTTACTCCAATAAAAAAAAAGTTTTATGTTGCATTTCATCTCTTGAAGATGCAGGTTACCTCAGGTGACAGAAAGCTCCAACAGGACAAAAGATAGCTGTTTGCAGAGACCAGCTAAGCAGTCTTTTTACACACATTCAGCCAGTTGTCAGTTCTTCCTTGATCGTGTCTATCGTTACTGCTTGTATTCATCTGACACCAGATTAAAAGAATAAAGGAAAAAGATGGGGGGACTTGGGAGGGAATTCCTTCAGAGCTCAAACCAGGCTTGTCAACGGCACAGTGTCTGGTTTTTAATAATCTCATATGCCGTTTGGAGTTTATTATTAGTAAAATATAAACCTATTTCTTAGAACTCTTATTTTTGGGAAGATTATGAAATGTCATTTATGCTCTTCTTTCAGAAAAGTGGTGGAGGGGGGTGTTAACTTGCTAAATTTCATTACACTGCTTGTTTTCAGTTTCAGATTAATAGCAGGTGGTAGCCATTTTTTCAAAGCAAATGGTCTTTTTAGTTCAGTTAGAAAAAAGCACTAATTCTTTACTGTAGCCTGGAATAGTCTGTTGAAGGTGACAAATGGCAAGGATCACAGAACACTTTAAAAAATAGAAAAGCTGGCCAATATTGTAAATTTTTAAAGGACCAACACTGAGCTTTCAGCAAAGTATTTACCCTACTAAATAACTTACTCTTCTTGGTGTTTATGCTTAACATATATGTCTATTATTTTTAGTGAATGTATTTTCATGCAGCTCTTTTGATTTGTGGTCTGTAATATCTTTGTGCACTTCTGCAGTGCTCATTTCAGATAGTAAATACCCCTGGAAAGGAATTGCATCTTAGAGGCTCTGTAGTTGATCACCTATGCAAATGTAGCTTTTAAACATATATGGGTTTTTTTTTGCGGGGGGAGGTTAGTGATGTTAGGTTTGGAATAATAATAATTTTTATTTTTGGATTCATTTTTCTTATTCACAGGCAGGTATTTAAGAGCATCTGAGATACTGTTTAGTATGCCAGCGTTAAATGTGAGTCAGGATAACCTATATTCTCTTCTTAGCTCTTGACGAAGTAGCTTTATGATCTCATGAGAGTAGAGCTGTCCCAGAATTAGATCTTTAACATCTGAGGACCTTAGTTTGTTTGTAAGGTATATTCCTGCTTCAGATGTATATGATTCTTTCTCCTTTTGTCTGAGTGTTTTTGGTAACTGATAAATATGGCATCAAATGTCTTTCACGGTTTGTCATTAAGATCATCATTTTTTGAGTACTTGGTTTTAGTGGCTTTGATAGTGGGGGTCACTTTCCTCTGAGCTGCAGTCTGATCACTTAACTTCTCAGTCTGAACTGTTGCTAGGAGCTTTCTAGCGTCTGATCAAATGATGGATGAATGAAAATTATACTCAACAGGAGGATGATTGTTAAGCCAGAAAGATAATATATAATTAAAATGATAGCCATAACCGTAAAGCAGGCAGCATATCATGTCAAATAGTTAATAATATTCTGACTTCCCATCAGGCAAAACCAAATCAAAGTTACAAGGTTGCTTTTTATTTCTTGGGTCCAGACCTACGGGTGGAGTCTGCTTAATGAGCTCTAGTGGGAAGGGTCAGAAACTGTTTCATGACACAACTCTTCTGGTTATAGAATTCAGGGAAGTCTCTTTTCTGCAGCTGTTTCCTAAATTATAATAATAAATGGATAAGTAAGCATATTAATAAACAAACAGAGTGGGTGTAGTGAGGCTTTGTAATGTGATTTCATTGCTGTGTTTGTGAGGCTTTTCTAATGTGATTATGTAGTTTTAGGTCTTTAAAAGTTACATAGGATGTTAAAAATTATACATTGACATTTTGGTTATGTCTGTTTTTGAGTTTCTTGTTAGCAAACCTCTGGTGAAAGGTACTCCCCAGTGTGCCAAGGAATTCTGGAATTTGTGTTTCCAGAGTTCTCTGCTTCATATGGTCCTTCCACACCAGTATACAAATAAGGATGAGAACAAAGCTAAGTCTTAGCTAGCTAGGCTTGATGAATGAGTCAGAAAGGTCTGATTCAGCATGGCCCCTGCGGTGGGCAGTAATGGCGTTTTTTTTCATACTTCTGCAACCAGCTCCAGGAACCTAAGTGGATTATTTACGTCTTCTTCTGTGTACTCCTTTGCTTCCCAGCTGGATGATTCATGGTTTGGGTTCATTCTCTTCTTTCCATTCCCCTCTAGGACTTCTTTCCCTTCTTGCTTTGTTCAAGCTTGAGTTTATCAGTAGTTATTCCCACAGTCTCATCTCTCAACCTCATTTCCTTGGTCAGTTAAACTGGAGACTTCATACAGAGGCTAAAGATTTTATGTATGTATGCGTATATGTATATTGAAGCATAGTTGATTTATAATAGCGTGTAAGTTTCAGGTGTACAGGACAGTGATTCATTTATACGTATATATAAATTTTTTAAAGATTCTTTCCCCTTATAGGTTATTACATAATATTGAGTATAGTTCCCTGTACTATACAGTAGGACCTTGTTGGTTATCTGTTTTATACATAATAGTGTATACATGTTAATCTCAGCCTCCTAATTTGTCTCTCCCCCCCACCCCACTTTCCCTTTTGGTAACTATGACTTTGTTTTATGTGTCTGTGAGTCTCTTTCTGTTTTGGAAATAAGTTCATTTTCTGTTTTGGAAATAAGTTCATTTATGTCTTTTTTTTTTTCCTTTTAGATTCCACATATTAGTGATATCATATGATATTTGTCATTTTCTTTCTGACTTCACTTAGTATGATACTCTAGGTCCATCCGTGTTGCTGCAAATGGCATGATTTCATTCCTTTTTTCATGGCTGAGTAGTATTCCATTGTGTATATACACTGCATCTTCTTTATCCATTCATCTGTCAACTTCATATAGAGGCTAAAGATTTTTAAAAATCCCCTCATTATCAGGTTTGGGGGAAAATGGGATGTCTTGAAGGGCCAAGCACTCCTTTGTACTTTCATTACCAGTGGCCATTGCTGAGGATATTTTAAAATATAATTTTTATCCTTCTAATACTTTTCCAGTTACAGTTTTCCCTTGGTGTACAGTGGCGTCACATCGAATTTAAGGATTTAGTTTTAACATCAGCATGTGAATTTTATTTGCCAGTTATATCTTAATAAGACTAAAAGAAAAATCCACATGTGAAGCAAAGATTCCCTTTGTTAACATTTACTCTTAAGAGTCCAGCATTGCTATCTTTCTCCCATTATCGGGTCGGTAGGTTTCTTTGGTTAAGCACTAGATTAAGTGTTGGCTTTCCGTTAAGGATTTTGCGAATGACAACTACCTTGAACCGCTAGCATTTCATTCACTGGGAAGAGTTGGGGCATGCAGGACATGAGACAGGCCGAGAGTAGAGCTGGCCCAGGCTTGTGGGATGGGTGGGATCCTGCACACTACTTGAACTTTTTTCGCTCGCCTCTTTAACCTGAGTAGTTGGAGTTGCATAAGCTAAGTGTGCATGTGATGTAGTTCCACTGTACTGTCTTCTTTAAAGCACCATAAATGAGATGAGGATGTCCAATATCCTTTTCTTTTCTTTTAATTTATTTTTATTATTTTTTATTTTTGGCTGCATTGGGTCTTCGTAGCTGTGTGCGGGCATTCTCTAGTTGTGGTGAGCGGGGCTACTCTTTGTTGCTGTGCGCAGGCTTCTCATTGCGGTGGCTTCTCTTGTCGCGGAGCATAGGCTCAGTAGTTGTGGCTCTCGGGCTCTAGAGTGCAGGCTCAGTAGTTGTGGCACATGGGATTAGGTGCTCCACGGGATGTGGGATCTTCCTGGACCAGGGCTCGAACCTGTGTCCCTTGCATTGGCAGGCGGATTCTTTTTTTATTTTAATTTATTTATTTATTTTTGGCTGCATTGGTTCTTTGTTGCTGCACGTGGGCTTTTCTCTATTTGCGGCGAGCGGGGGCTACTCTTTGTTGTGATGAGTGGGCTTCTCATTGTGGTGGTTTCTCTTGTTGCGGAGCATGGGCTCTAGGCATGTGGGCTTCAGTAGTTGTGGCATGCGGGCTCAGTAGTTGTGGCTCACAGGCTTAATTGCTCTGTGGCATGTGGGATCTTCCCAGACCAGGGCTTGAACCTGTGTCCCCTGCATTGGCAGGCAGATTCTTAACCAGTGTGGCAGGTGGATTCTTAACCACTGGACCACCAGGGAAGTCCCCAATATTCTGAACGTAGTCATTTCTTGGTAGAAAATGAGAGCTGGTGGGATTTGGTTTAGCAGCAGTGAGTTGAACTTGTTTTAGAAAGTGGCCCATTTCACCCTCCATCTTACCTTTTTGAATTGGTAACATTCAATGGCTTATAACACCAATCTATTCTGCAGCTGAATCTGATAATAAAAACCCCTTCCTGCTCTCAGTCCTTATAATCACACAGTAGTTTTATTGAATATGGCCCTTTTTACCACATTTTCCTCTTTCAATTATAATTCTTATTCTTAAAGTTTCTGACTAACGATTATCTGACACAGAGTCCTTATTTGTTTACTTTATAGAACTGGAGCTTCTGGAACTTTGTTTTCTATGCAGTTGCTGAATTTAATTACACATGGTCTTTTAGAACTTGATGCATGTTTGCATTCCATAGACATTTAGGAGCTAAAGCTAGTCTCATTAGAGAAGATAAAAACTGCATATTTGAGAAGTCTGAATCCCTAACATTTCATTTCACTTTTGCCTCAGCATTTATTTACTGTTTCTTATGTGCTGAGTATCGTGATGGGTGTTCTTTTTTTAAATGGCTGTTGGGAGAGGAGCTTAGAATATATGACACTGAGCTGATGAGGTGATATGTTTCAGCACCTTTCATGTTGAAATTTCATGTTGAAATATCACGTTGCTTTGTAATGTGAAACTTGTAAATTTTAATGGAATCATAACATGCCTGTTCTTAGGAATGTTCTATAAAATATTTAACAAAAGGTCTGGCATTGTCACTGCCCAAGCAGAGCAAATGTGAAACAACCAGTGCCAGTGCTTGTCAGTTCTGCCTGAACTGAACGTCGGTTACATGGATTCATAATCTTATGTTATATGGGCATCGATTCTCTTTTTAGAGAGCCATACAAAAGCTAGGACCTATGTACCTGTTATGTGCTTTTCTTACTTAGTTCAGAAAGAATGAAATAAAACTTCCAATTTCTTCTCTCACTGGGATATGATTAACTACCTTACATACATGTGAGCCACTCTCATTGCTTTTCTACATTATACCTTTGCAGGCAACCCTACAACCAGGTTATAATGTGAACAAGTCTCCAGCCCTGTTCTACAATACATGCAGACATTTACTCAACAAAAATTTATTCGCAAGCAGGTACAAAATGGTTCATACAACCTGTCCTGTAAAACTCAATGAAGTCCCAGTTGTCTCTTCTTTTAAGTGCTCTTTGCAGGGAAGGGTCACCTGAGGCAGAGGAGGCTGCTTATAGTTGGCCTTAGACAGCCAGCAGCCCTCTTAGACCAGTGGTTCTCAGCAGGGGCAGTTTTGCCTCCCGGGGGACATTTGGTAAAGTCTGGAAGCATTTTTGGTTTTCATGGCTTGTGGGGGCAGTGCTACAGGCATCATAGAGGCCAGGTACGCTGCTAAACGTTCTGATGCACAGGACAGCTCTCTTTAGTAAGGAGTGATCTGGCCCAAAGTAGCAGTGGTGCCAAAGGTGAGAATCTCTGCCCTAAACCAAAGGCTGCACACAAGACTGTTGAGAGATCAAGCCTGAAGCACCCTCCCTATAGTTGAAGCTACAGGCCTTGTTCTCATCGCCTTGAATATTCTCATAACTTCTTCACACAGCAGGTGTAGGAGTATCTTTATGATATGTTAGCTAACCCTCATATCTTTTCCACAGTTTTCATTTTACTGATAGAACATCTAACATTTATCATGCTAGTTAACGAACCATTTTCGCTAATAAAATCTTATTTCCAACAGTCACTGTGCTAACTAGCAAAACATCGTTGTTGATCAAGACATGGATGAGTGAAGCCCTAGTTGTAGCAACCCCTACTTTTTGAGCTTCCAAATTTGAATTTGCGATAAGAATACTTGCTGATGGCTTCGGGATTGTGCATTCTTGACTAATATGCTGGCAGCACCTATTTCAGAGCTTAATCTAAGTAATGTGTACGCATACTATCACACTGAGTATGCTGTAGTACTTTGAAGTAAATCTCGCATCCTGTGACAGATTTGTTTCCCAGAAGCTGTCTACTTACCTCTCCTACAAACTCTTCCCCTCGATGCACTTAATTTCATTTTGGCTACCCTGTCCTGAGTGTTTCCTTTGTGGAAGAGAGAGGAGTAAATCTCTTTTCTTATCTTCGAGAGTCTAAAGTTGAGGACAGGAACAGTGGGTAAGTAAACATGTATAATACGTGACAAAGTCAAAAATAGATACCCCAAGAGATAGATATGTGGAAAAGTTTTATTAGGTGTAAAAGTGTGAGAGGCAGCAGGGTATGACATGGCAAAAACCACATGAAGGAAGAACATTCAAAAGGAGTTTTGGAACTTGGGTAGGGGTCTGGACTGGGTCAGTGCATGGTCACCTGGTGATTTAGCAGTGCTAAAATGGGCATCCAGGTCTCCTGACTCCCCACCAAGTGGATTTCCGAGTACGTCATACTGCTAGTAAGTTCTGAATTACACTGGAAAGCTGGAGAAGTAAATATATGGTTTGAAAATGTTTTTTTCTTTCTAAAGCTATAGAAGAAAGCTTGTAAAATTGTTTCTGATTTCATCTAGCGCTTGGTTTTGCTGCATTTGTCAAGTAGCACAATGTGCACAAATGTTATGAGAACTACTGGAAAAATTTAAAGCAAAGTACCACTACGTCGCTTACTGTTCTAATTTATGTACCTGACAACCTCCTCACTTCATTGTTGGTTTACTTTTTTCTAAAAGGAACATTATTTATTTATTTATGGCTGTGTTGGGTCTTCATTGCTGCTTGCGGGCTTTCTCTAGTTGTGGCAAGCAGGGGCTACTCTTCATTGCGGTGCATGGGCTTCTCATTGTGGTGGCTTCTCTTGTTGCGGAGCATGGGCTCTAGGTGCGCGGGCTTTAGTAATTGTGGCATGCAGGCTCAGTAGTTGTGGCTTGCGGGCTCTAGAGCACACGCTCAGTAGTTGTGGCGCATGGGCTTAGTTGCTCCGCGGCATGTGGGATCTTCCCGGACCAGGGATCGAAGCCGTGTCCCCTGCCTTGGCACACTGTGCCAACAGGGAAGTCCTACTTTTTTAATTGGAAAAACCACCTGTCTTTGCCTCTGCTCTCTTTTCAAGAGAATAGGCAGATATGCCCCCAAATGGCAGGGGACATATTCAATAGGCTGTTTCCAGTAAGTTACCAGTATGAAAAAGCTGACATGTGGACCAGGGTCTTGAAGCTCTTTTTGGGAAGACAAAATAAGCTGAAACATGGATTTGATCAAATCCTGGGGGTTTGGATGTGACTTTCAGACTTCGAATCAAGAAGTCTTTTGGAAGAATGGTCTTTATCTTTCATCTTTTGGCCTGTATTCAACTTCCATCAGGTCTTACTGTGTTAGTGGACATAATATTTCAGGCTGGGGTTTGCTCATAGCTTGTGCTTAATGCCTCTAAGTAGTCATTGAAAATTATGCTAAAGTTGATAATAGGATGGGCATCGTTCAGGTTCATGTAGATGAGTTACCCTTTTGAAGGTCACCTTCTGGTGTAGTTTGGAAAACAGTGCTTTGAGTATAAGTCTTTGTTTATTAATGCCACTTGATAAAGGCTCAGTGAACCCTATGTAATTTCTAATTTGTAACAGAACTCTAGTATTCAGCTGATTGAATACATGGCCACTTCAGTTATTTTGTTACGCTAATTGATATTCACAGTGATCACATCTGTTCCTTCTAAATGTAGTATTACCTTATAAGTTTATGGTTCAACCCCTTTGGATATTTCCATTCTTTCTCTCTGTTACATGTCAGCATATAATTTTATTTTCGTTTGCATTGTGATTTCTGTGTAGCTCTGATGCAGAATAAAGCTCTTTTCCCTGCTCTTATTTGCCTGTGTGAGTTGATAGATGTGTAGCTTGATTTTTGCCTACCACAGATTATCCATATGATTGTGAAAGATTAAATCTTTCCCAGTTCATTATATGTGTGTTTCAGATTTGTTATAAGATTTAGAACTGTAGGAAGTGTAGTTATAGGGATTTCCTATTTAGATTGATTTAGAGTTGTTACCTTTTCTCAATCCTAGTAATTTCTGGCTTCATAACATCATCCCATGGAAAATTGAGCTGATACCTGCTTTTTATTCTACCTTGAGCTATTAAAATTGAACACTGGCACTTCAAGAAACTTTGTCATTTAAAATGTACAAGCTTTCCTGTAGCACAGAATCTTCCCTTACCTGCCTTGTACTTGATGTGCGAAGTAACAGTACTGCCTCTGAACAGTGCTGTGCACCCTGTGCCATATCTCAGTCCCCAGGAGCAGCCAGGCACAAGAGGGCTGAGTTAACATGCCAAAAAGTTGTTGCTATGAAGACTTCTCTAGGAACATACATGGAAAGGTACATGGCAAGCTACCTTTATTGTCATAGACGTAATCCCACTTTCTACTTCTCTTGGCCTTATTATATCCTTTGTTGTAAACACCTTCAGGTCTCTTCTGAAAAGAGGCAAGTCTTTAAGGAAATAAATACGTGTTGTGTACTTCATTTTGAATCTGCTACCAACACTGAGTGAAAACATCAAAATGTTTATGTGTTGGGTTTCTTAAAACTTGATTTCCTTATTTTCCTTCTCTTGTATATGGGATGCTCTTGTTTTCCATAATGATCCACTTAGGCATTTTCTGTCATGTTTTCAAGCCCAATCACGTTATCCCAAATCTAACAGGATCTGAAAACTAATGAGTACACATTGCCTCTCTAGGAGGAATAGCAGACAGGAGGCGGGTGGAAACTTTTTATATCCATTTTTCCCCCTAAGAAACGATTCTGCTCTAACAGTGAATAATGTTTTAATCCTCTTTGTTTTCATTTGTTCATGTACAGTGATTCCATGTCTGTTAGAGTTATACATAGAAGTTTTATTCCTTGCAGTTGCTTTACCGCTTTTTCTTAAGTTGCGTGTGACTCTCCATCCTCGGCAGCTATTAGCTTAGTCAGTGTATCCCAGGCTTATGTAACTTTCAGGATTCATTTGTGTGACTTTCCCTCCCAGCCTCACATTAACTGTTTCAAAGCAATGTGCCACTGAGGTGGTGTGGCCATCTTTCTTGCTCTGTTATTGTCCCCAGTAGATCTCAGACTATTGATTCTGTTGACAGTCTAGGGAGAGATTTGTGTTGTTAGCCTGTGGTTGGGTGTTTTCAGGGCTTTGGAGGTAGTTCCTCTTCAGTATGCATATCTGACCTTTTGGCATGTTGCTTTAAAAAAAATTCCAAGGATTTATGTCTTAGAAAAGTGAATATGGATATTTCTGCATATCCTTTATTTAGGTTGTAATCAGCCTCTCAAAATTAAATTTGGTGGTTGGTGTAGTCCATATTAGGCTGAAGCAGTATACTTGTGGTTGAATTCTTAGTGTTTTCTAAATAGCTGTAATAGAATATCTGTTACGTTTTCTTTGCTTAAAAAAAGAAATCTCACTGTGCAACTATATGTGAACAAAAGCAACATTATTTAGTGAAAATGTTTTAAGAACCATGGTGGGTAATGTCATGCATTTAATGGGGGAGAGAATCAAGTGCTAACACATTAAGCATTTAGTAAATAAAATAATTTCCATGCTATAAATAACTGTTCAAGTTGTTACATTTTTTTGGTTGTTAATATAATCGCTGAATCACTCACTCTTACAGCTTTTGTACCATGTTATGTTTCCATCTGATAGTCAAGGGTAAGTGTATATGATATGTTTAAAAAATATATTTTTGATTAAAGAAGTATAACTTTGTTATAGAAATTTTGGAAAATAGAGAATGGTCTAAGTAAGAAAACTATCCCACTATGTGTATCGTATCCACTGTTAACATTTTAGCATACATTACACTTTTTCTATGTCTACATCACTGGATGCTCAACTTGCCCTGTCCTTCCCTTCTGTCCCCTACCCCTGTTTATTAACCAAAATTAGGAACTCAGTGTACATGGTAATTTGTGACCATTCTCCCCCCCTTTAATATTTTGAGTTAAAAATTCAATTACTCTATTAAAACATTATTTTTTAATGGCTCTCAATGTTTAATCATTATGGCTAGACTGAAATCTTTATAATAAATATCCTGTTGTTGGACCATATCTTATTTACACAGACCTCTGTTGTTCCCACTTTTTCGTTGCTTTAAATAACGTTGGCTTCATTTTCTTAGCTATGTTTGTGTGCTTTTCTTAATATTTCCTAGCATTAAATGCCTAGAAGTGAAATTGGCTAACTGATAAGCAAATTAACAGTAGTAGAGATATACACACACACATCCATATATTTATATAGTTGTTTTTATAAATTTTAATATGCCTTATTTGGATCAACTTAAAATTTTTATACAGTTAAATTCATTCTGTGTGATATACAGTTGTTTGAGTTTTGACAAATGCATGCACTTATCTAACCACCACCATAATCAAGAAGCAGAATAGTTCCCTCACCTCAAAAAATTACCTCCTTTGTCTTTTGACTACAAAGTGCTTATTTTTAATATGGAAAATATAAAGAAAAATAATTGGAAACTATCCATAAGCTTACCACCCTGCTATAACTTCTGTTGAATATCCTTCTGGTCTTTTGTTGTTTTCTTTTTC
>NW_006782674.1:1160933-1234917 GCF_000442215.2 Lipotes vexillifer | reverse complement strand
TTCCCTACAAAAAAAGAAATCATACTGTCCTTTCTGTTTATAGTCTTTTTCTTTTTCTTAGTATATTTTGAGTATATTTTAGTTTAACTGTTAGATTGTTTTTTTTGTGTTTTTTTTTTTTGTCTATTTTTGGCTGCGTTGGGTCTTTGTTGCTGCATGCGGGCTTTCTCTAGTTGTGGAGAGCGGCAGCTACTCTTGGTTGAGGTGCCCAGCCTTCTCATTGCGGTGGCTTCTCTTGTTGTGGAGCACGGGCTCTAGGTGCGTGGGCTTCAGTAGTTGATGCACACGAGCCCTAGAGCGCACGGGCTCAGTAGTTTTGGCACATGGGCTTATTTGCTCTGCGGCATGTGGGATCTTCCCAGACCAGGGCTCGAACCCGTGTTCCCTGCATTGGCAGGTGGATTCTTAACCACTGTGCCACCAGGGAAGTCCCTAGATTGGTTTTTGTTTCTGTTTCTTGGAAATTCTAAATAGTCTTACCATGAATATCTTTGCATGTTGCCATAATTACTCAAGTCCTAAAAGTGGAGTGTTTAGATCTCAGTGCATATGTACAGTTTTCAAACTTATTTACATTTTGTCAAATGGATTTTTAAAATACTTGTGCCAGTTTACATTCTGACAGACAGTGTCTTGAAGAGCATGTTTTTCCTGTATCCTGGGCAATATTATTTTTATATTTTTAAATTTTATAGATAAATTATGGAATTTTGTTATTTTAATTTTCATTTTTTGATTTCTTGTGGGATTGGGTTTTTTTTTAAATGTGTTTATTATTTACCGTTTTGTGTGAATTGCCAGTCTGTGTCATTTGCATGTTTTTCTCTTGGCTATTCTGGGGAGTGGGGTGGGGTGGAGGGCTTATTTTTTAAGTGCTCTATATGTTAGTAACACTAATTTCACAGTTAGAGGTTGGTATTTCTTTGTCATTTGCTTATTCATTTTATTTAATGTTTTTTATTTAATGGAAGTTCTCATAAATCCATTCTTTTGCATTTCCTTTATATTTTGGAGGTATGTGTTGAATTTAGAAAGATCTTTTCTCTTTAGATCATATAGTCATGCATATTTTCTTCACATGTAACTTTACCAAAAATTCTTTCTCCATTTACTTTTTCTTTTATATTCCTGACAGACTAGTGAGGTTTTTACTGTGCTGTATCAGGGAGTCATAGATTATGTACTTGCATATACATGTATTTTTATCTAACCTCAATATTTTGTTGTTTAATTATTCCCAGCAGCATGAACTTTTCATTGAAATCTTCTATTCACATTGTAATAGCACAGTCACATTTAAATGTGTGCCAAGTTTAAGCAAGTCCTCTTATTTTTTCCCCCATTGCTGTCTCCCCCCCATCAGTTTATTTATTTATTTATTTATTTATTTATTTATTTATTTATTTATTGCTGTGTTGGGTCTTCGTTTCTGTACGAGGGCTTTCTCTAGTTGTGGCAAGTGGGGCCACTCTTCATCGCGGTGCGCGGGCCTCTCACTATTGCAACCTCTCGTTGCGGAGCACAGGCTCCAGACGCGCAGGCTCAGTAGTTGTGGCTCACGGGCCTAGTTCCTCCGCGGCATGCGGGATCTTCCCAGACCAGGGCTCGAACCCGTGTCCCCTGCATTGGCAGGCAGATTCTCAACCACTGTACTGCCAGGGAAGCCCTCCATTGCTGTCTTTGATGTGCGTTTTAGATACTATCTATCAGATTTCTTGGTTGACATTAGGGGGAAAAAAGTACTTACATTGTTAAATAACTGTTTCTTTGTTTTTAACATGCTGCAGGATATTGAAGTCAAAGTAAGTAGCAAAACAATGACCTACAACAAACTAGCCAATGGGTTCACCTAAATTAAGCATATAGTGACAGTCACCCTTACACCGGTTGAGCCAGGTGGCCCTTGATCATGTTGCAAAGAAGATATGGCACAAGAATGGGAATGCCAAAATATATACTTCTGTTATTTCTTAAAGTTACTAGTCAGGCATGTATTCAACATTCATTGAACAAAAATATGTTAAAAACTTTTCTAACATGGGGTATTGTAGGGAGTTCTGTTCTCTCCGAGATAAAGGTACTTAAACATAATAAAAATAGAAACAACAGTTTAAGAAATGCATTTTTTCATTCTTCTCCAGCTTTATGGAGATATAATTGACATACAGCACTGTATAAGGTTAAGGTGTACAGCATAATGATTTGACTTACATCATCATGACCACAATAAGTTTAGTGAACATCCATCATCTCATATAGATACAACATTAAAGAAATAGAAAAAAAATGCTTTTCCTTGTGAACTCATAGGATTTACCCTCTTATGAACTTTCATTTATAAGGTAGAGCAGTATTAATTATCTTATCATGTTGGACGTTACATTCCTAATATTAATTTATCTTACAACTGGAAATTTGTACCTCTTTACTACCTTCGTCTAATTCCCCCTCCCCCCTCCCTTCATCTCTGGTAGTCATAAATATGATCTTTTTTTCTATGAGTCTTTTTGTTCGTTTGTTTTTCAAGTATAATTGACATACAACACTGTGTTAGTTCCTGGTACACACCATAGTGATTCGATATTTCTGTACATTACAAAATGATCACCATAATAAGTCTAGTTGCCATCTGTCACCATATAAAGATATTAACTAATTATAGACTACATTCCCCACACTGTACATTTCACATTTGTGAATCATTTATTTTGTAACTGGAAGTTTGCCTCTTAATCTCCCTCACCTGTTTCTCTCCTCCCCACACCCCTCTCCTCTGACAGTCTGTTTCTTCTCTGTATCTATGACTCTTGTTTCTGTTTGGCTGTGTTTGTTCATTGTTTTGTTTTGTAGATTCCACATATAAGTGAAATCATACAATATTTCTCTTTTTCTGTGTGCCTTATTTTACTTAGCATAATACCCTCTAGGTCCATCCATGTTGTTCCAAATGGCAAGATTTCAAAGAAATGCATTTTTAAATTTAGCTTGAAAAACATTCAAAAGTAAGCATCTTTATCATTATTTTTTTCAAGAATAAATATTTTATTACTTGATTTTAATTTTGTAAAAAGAAGATCTTATAAATTAGAAGTGGGATAACTAAGAGTTTAAAAATTACTTTTATTATTAATTATTTAAAATTATTCAAATAAACAAATACAATAGTTTTTGCCCTTTTCACCAAAGACAGCTACTTCATTAAAAAGGAGGTAGACCAATACATGTGTTTATGTGCTGGTTTCACTGGGTAGTTTAAGGGTTCTCAAACGTTAAGGTTGATGTACAAAATCTTATATAGGCGTTTTCTTGTGGTTATCGCTCCAGAAAGATGGTTAATAACCACGTGTATTATACCTGGAATAAAATCAAAGTCTTATTGTGTAAAATATTAATCCTTGAAATTACTCTTTGAAAGAGAAGTTAAATAAAACTGCCTGTGCTGTATTCTGACATTATCAGAAACACTTGGACAAAGTAGGACACAACTGTTACAGTTAACAACAAGTGCAATGCAGACTCATTCTTTACATTTAGATGCAGCAGTCCTCATCTTATTAATGTTTTTTCTATGGCAGAGACCTAATAGATTGCAAAAATCTTCATCTTTGAATACTTATTTCTAATGCAATTTATACTTCTGCTTTGCTGTTACTGCTTTTTCTTCATATAGTATATTCTTCATTTCTTTTTTTAGGCTAAGCAGCTGGAAGAGAAAGATCGAGTGATAAAGAAGCAGGATGCATTCTACAAAGAGCAGCTGGCTAGACTGGAGGAGAGGGTATGACTGTTTCTTGTCAGTGATTCTCTTCTTTTACCACATTTGCGGTGTTCCCATGTATATATTTAAAAATCAGTACATTAGCACTGTAACTGCTTTTTCTCATTAAAAAGTGGCCAGGCAATGAAGACGCCAAGTGTGCAGATCGTTCTCGAAGATAATGTCATTTTTACTTTGGTAGTTTTGCGTATTGTTGTGTTGTTTGTTCACTGATGCGTTTTACTACTAAGGAACTCCTTCCAAATATTTTTCCCTGTATGTTTAGAAACTGCATTATCTCCAGGTCAAACAATAGAGTGCTACTGTTGACTTTCCCAAACATTGACTAAACTTGAGCACGTTCTTAGAAATGGTAGTGTTTTAAAGGATAAATTGTCTTTGTGAAAGCTATTTCACTGCACTTGTGGCCAAGAAATGAATGTCTTCTTCAGAATTGGTGGACAGGAGCTAAATAGTAGGACTCAGGAGAAGAGTTAGGATGAGGAGTGGAGGAAGTACCTCTGGTTGACCTGACCCTAGAGTTTGACAGAGATGCAAAGAAGGAAATTAAGGCTGGAACAAAAGGAAGCAGTGGGTTTAAGAATGGGAACTTGAGGACCCAATCACTTCCTCTGTTCAGTGAAGTATATTTGTTGTCTAGGATAAGTTCATACATAGACCATGAGGTTACAAAGCTAGCTTTCTCTTTGCTTTGATTGAGACCCCCAAAGTTGATTGATTTAGAATAGGTTGTTTCATAAGAAACTAGATAAACTAAGAAACTGTCAAGCCCCATTCATTACAAATATTTGTATGTTGATCATCTTCACCTGTCTCCGTATGTCACTGAACTGAGTGCTTCTTGAGTGCAGGGACCATTTTCTCACTGATTCAGCAGATATCTACCTAATATATGCCAGGCTCTGGTAGTGCCAGAGATATGCTAATAAAGAAAGTGAACTAAACTTATGCCCTCGTGGAGCTTAAATTCAATTAAAACCTCGTCAACATGTTGAATGGCAGATTGTGATAATATGGCAGACAGTAAAGTGGGGGGGAAAGGAAAGAGAGTAGGTGTGGGGTTGGGTGGAGAGGGAGGGCCTGTCTAATGGGATGGTATCTGGGAAGAGGTCTGCAGCAATGGGAAGCAGGCCAGCACCAAGCGGGCTTTTGAGTGGAAGAGTATTCTGGCTGCTGTCTTGGGCAAGAACTGAAGCAAGAGGGACTTAGAGGTAATAGTGGCAATTCAGAAAAGGGGTGGTGATGGCTCGAGCTGGGGTGCTAGCAGTGGAGGAATGAGATGTGGTTGGATGTTTCACAGGCAGAGCTGACCAGATTTGCTGATGGTTTTGAACATGAGTGAAAGAAAGAACTCAGAGATATTCTAGGTATATAGCTTTTACAGCTAGAAGGTTGGGTTTTCCAAGGCCAAGGCTATTAAAATAAGGATCTGGATGTGGGTAGTAGAGGAAATCGGTTCGATTTTGGATACGGTAAGTTTGGGATGCTACTTAAGACATCCAAGTAGAGATGTTAAATAAGCATAAAGTGGAAATGCTTAGCACAGAAGTCAGCACATTTTTCTGTAAAGGGCCAGATAGTAAATATTGCAGGCTTTGCAGGCCATGTATGGTTTCTGTTGCAACTACTCGACTCTGCCATTGTAATGTGAAAGCAGCCATAGCCAATATGTCAGTGAACAAGTGTGACTGTTCTAATATATGGACACTGAAGTTAGAATTTCATGTAATTTTCAAATGTCATGGAATACTCTTCTTCTGATTTTTTCCCCCCAACCATTTAAAAATGTAACACCATTCTTAGGGCTGTACTAAAACAGGTGGCGGGCTGGATTTGCCCCATGAGTTGTGGTTTGCAGAAGCCTGGTTTAGTGCACAGGTTCTGACATCAGGTGGCTTGGATTCAAATCCCTGAACTGACATTTACCTGCTGCATATCATAGAGCATCTAACGTAAATTTCCAGTTTTCTCAGCTATAAAATGACAGTATAATAGTACTTACCTCATTAATTTGTTAAATGAGATAATTCTCACAAATCACCTATAATAGTGTCCAGGACAGGGTAACCATTCAGTCAGTGGTAGCTCTTCTTTCACTTCTGTCCATCCAGAGCACTGTCCCTGATATAATGAGTAAATGTTAGCTGAATAAAATGATTGAGTGAAAGTTTTTGAGGTGATTAACCAGGACCTGCTTTTTCCCCACTCGGTGATAGTTTTCTTTGCTTTCAAGTATTACTATGCTAGATACCTTTTGAAGTCCTCATCGATTACGGTTAGGTATAAGAAAAGGCACTGATAAATATTTACCCATTTCTCATAAATCCACCAATTTGATAGAGATATTCAGTGGTGGGTATGAGGCACTGAGAGGATTTGCTCTTGGCCAATTAAAGGGGTCTGCTTAACAGTTAACAGTTGTTTCTGGTCTCAGGTTAGAACAAGGCGGGGAAGGTCAGGTGGACATGGTGTGCTGATACCAAATCATTGTCACAAATGTCTTCTTATAACACACAAACACACATGTTTTCTTTTTTGAAGATGAGGCTGGAGAGAAGTTATTTAGGAATTTTAACTGAAAGCTGAGAAGCTGAGTGAACTTAGAAGAATGCCGAGGAGGAATAATCACATTATTATTAGTTAAGACTTAATAACTCCATATTTAAGAACATGGGGTGGAAAGAATGCTGGACTAGGAGTCAGAAGGCATGGCTTTTTCATCTAGTTATTTGACAATTCACCTAATCTCTCATGGTCTCTGGTTCTTCATCTATAAAGTGGGGATAATACTCTGTTCCTTACTCACCTTTGTGAGTTATTGGAGGGACCAGATAAAATGATACATTTAAAAGCCCCTTGAAAACTGGAAAGAGCTTAGCAAATACAAGCTGTTGCCATTAAAGAATATTTCCTTTCCATTGTGTGCAAGATATTAAAAATCATAAAATTACTTTAGTGTTATTCAGCTTTCTGGTGTCTTCTGCCCATTTTATAATATCTTGTTTTTGTTTATTACTGCCATTCCTAAAGTACCTAAGGTGAATTTTGTCCAATTGGATTTCATCTAGGAATATTTGAGAGACATTTAGGTGTCCAGAGACGAAGCATTTTCTAGCCTTAATGCGAAAGATTGTAAAGAGGGTTTTTCTTGTGATGACAGTGAAAAGTACAGCGTCTAACCATTTCTGTTAGAAATTCTACACACTTTGTGTTAAAAGATGTAAAATGCCCAATCTAATAGTGGATAATGTAAGAAAAAAAATGATTGTGGTATTATAACTTGCAGAATCATTAACTTACAATGAAATCCCAGGTTCCTGTTTAAAATTCAAGTTTAAAAGTGGATATAAGTACATATCTTTCTCTATTTTAACCAAATGAACTTAAGAAACCATACACTGAATACTAGGTGCTATATTAATGGAGAGGAGGGGACACTGGGTCTTTTACAGAGTCATTACAGGGATGATTTCTAAGACCACCGTACCATCTGCTCATCAGCTAGATTAGCAAACACAGTAATTGTATACATAATCACTTTTTTATGACTCAGTCTTATTACTCAACTATTCATTTTCATTGACTTGGTGCAAATTTCGTGATGCACCTATAGCATGATATCCCTAAGAGTTATTTTAATATCTCATTGTGCTTCTTTCACTTTGAAGTGAGAAATTCATGGTCATTTGAGAATTATGAACCCAAGTCTATTGAGCACTTGAAGCACATTCAGTTCTATAATACAGCTTGGTGTGCCTCTTGGTTCTATTTCAGTAAACTCCTTATCAGTTAGACATTCCCTTGTGTGAATGGAGCTTTCTCGTCCCAGGTATTTATATTGGCTGGTTCACCAGGAGTCTGAGATAACTTTCTCCTTTCACTAACTCGGGAGGAGTAATAAGGGTAATTTAATTGGACACCAATTTCACGCTTCTCAGAACCAGTATGCAAAAGCAACAACTCTTCACTGAGAAAGAAGGACAAAGCCATTTAAAAGTTTTTTGAGTCCTTGTTTCATTGCAAATGTTGCCAGCTTCATGAAACAACGTTGACGTGGACGTGAGATAAACTTTTGTATTTTAAGAACGTGGACTTCCCTGGTGGCGCAGTGGTTAAGAAGCCGCCTGCCAATGCAGGGGACACGGGTTCAAGCCCTGGTCCGAGAAGATCCCACGTGCCGCGGAGCAACTAAGCCCGCGCGCCACAACTACTGAAGCTCGTGTGCCTAGAGCCTATGCTCCGCAACAAGAGAAGCCACTGCAATGAGAAGCCCGGGCACCACAACGAAGAGTAGCCCCCGCTCACCGCAACTAGAGAAAGCCTGCATGCAGCAACGAAAACCCAAGGCAACCAAAAATAAATTAATTAAAAGGGGGAAAAAAAAAGAACGTGAGAGGCGTTGCATGTAGGTATGCCCTAATTGAGAGAGGCTTGAGTATCAATTCCTGGTGGTTGAGGTAAGAGGCTTGAGAGTATTAATTCCTGTTGGGAGATTTGATGAAAGAAAGCCCAGGGCAGCTTTCAAAGAAAAGGTTCTTAGATGTTTTTAAGAAGCCTTTGCCAGTCCCTCAGGGAATTCTCCATAATGCTTTGTGTACCTCCCTTAATGTGCCACATTTATGATAATTATGATTAGTTATCTGTGTTTATTTTGTAAACTCCTTGAGGATAAAGGTCATTTTCTTATTTCTGTATTTTCCACAACTCACGTAGTAGGCGTGCAGTGAACGAATCCTACATTTACTAAGCTTATGCCGTAAAGTTAGGTCCAAGCTATTAGTGGACAGTTCTTAAGTATTCACAAAATATGTAGTATCTTCATTAGTTATTTAAATTAATAATCTAAATCTATCCTGTGAGAAAATCAAGTTTAACTTTGAATATCTGGATATTTATAGCATCCTCATCATCCTAGTAGCTAATGGTAACATTTTTTGAGTATTTATGTTGTGCTGGGCACTTTGCATGGATTATGTCATTTTATTATCATAAACAACCCTATGAGGCTGTCAACCCTGTTGTTTAGATGAAGGTCCTAAGGCTTCAAGTAACTTGCCCAAGAATATACAGACAAAATGTGATTTGGATTTGAGCCAGGTCCAACACCTGAGCTTTTAGCCATTGTCCAGTACCATCTTTAATGTTTGTCAGTTGTGCACTTAAGAAGTTAAATCCTGCTGATTGCTTTGTTAATTCTTTGGGTAGTAAATTAACTCCTTCTGGCTTCTAATACAACTTTTTAGGTCCTGATGTTAAAACTTGATCAGTGCCACCTCATAACCTGAAAATGTTAAGCATTCAAAATGCCTAATTTTGTCCCCAGGATTTGGCACTTCCTGGGAGAATTGGACCAAAAGGGAATAAACAGGGTCTTATTACTTAGAGACTGCAGCATGATGCCCCCAAGAGTTACTGTAATATCTAGTTGTGCTGCTTTTACTTTGAAGTAAGAAATTCATAGCCATTCAAGCAGTTTAGAGATGTCTTTGAGATTCATTCATTCATATGTTCACAGTGTAACTACAGGATAGTCATCTCATTCCATCTCTAGAAAGAAAACAAACTTTCTGTAACTGTTTTATCAACTGTTTTGATGATTATTTAATTAGAGCCTGGATTGCCTGCTCCCGGAACATCCATTGCCTGGATATTCTTCAGGAAAGTGTGTATTTTTCTCGTAGTCTGTTAGCCCTCTGGAAGGAAATTGAGAGGCAGGACCAAGGCCATATTATAACAGGGCAGAATCCAGATTCTTCCAGGATCTTCTAGGATGAAGGACCCCTCACTCCCCAGGACATCTAGAGATATGAGTTCTTTGATGATCAGTGTGTCTTGCATGTCTGACTTCTCAATTATGAATTGAATTGATTTGCTCTACTGAATGCACTTTGCTTTTGGCATTCATGAGAATGGTGGGGTTTGGCACAGCATGAAGAGAGCTGTAAAAGGCCTGGTGGCTTGAGGAGCTGAGGGAGATCAGAGAGCTTAGTTGGGTACTGTTACAGTGTTCAGATCAACAGGATAGTGGGGTATGTATTGCTTTCAGTTTACAGGCTCCTCTGGATTTCAGCAGCTATTTACATACACATTGCAGTCAACCGCATACAGTTAAGGAGGAGAGGGAATTACACAAGCTGAGCAAAAGAGAGCAGGGCAAAGAGAATGGTGAAAAATAAATTGTCACTAAGAAGAAAAGTACTTTACTAGTTCATCACCTGTGGAGAGAGTTGCTAATTAAATCCTAAGGTCATGCTTACATCAAACGAGCAATTTTTAAAAGCCTTTTTACTTAATAGTGGGTGGCATATCTTCTATTGCATCACAGTGTTGGGCTCATCTGTATGATTAATTGGCTTTTTGATTGCTTGACGAATTCTTTGTCATTAGTACCTTCATTTCTGTGTTCCTCTTTGCAAAGCTTGGGGGAAAAATAATGCCAAGAATGATAATAAAGAGAAATGACAACAGAACAGATTATCGCCCAGTGTGTTCCTTATGCGAAGAAATTATTATGCATTTTTACTACCAGATGAAGTCTATCACTGTAAAAATATTTCATTGAGCAGAGCTGGGTCAGCCATTTCAAGGGATTAATACAGGGTAGAATCACAGACCACTGACATCTGAGATCCTAAAACATAAACAATCTATTTTGGGGTAAGGCGATAACTGCTTAAACTCAATTTATGGGATAAAATAAAACCTTCTATGTTTTCCCCTTGAGGTGCTTTCTGTTTTAAACAGTTGTCAAGTGATTCTAGGTCATATGGGTAGCTGATATATACACTAAATAATGTGCATGTTTTGGCCATGCACTGTGATTTAGCAAATTTAACACAGTAGTTAAAAGCATAACTTTGTGGTAGATATGCCTCCGTAGGTTATGCTAGTTTGCATTTGTCGGCCTAGAAAGAGAGATTATTCCTTCAACACTTGGAAATTTTGTACTGGCCTTTTCATTCATCTTGAAATCAAGGCAGTTTCTCTGTGGTTTCTGTAGTTACCGAGGGTAGCAGAAAGAGATAAGCCTCTCTGGTCCAGGAGTTTGGATGTTGAAGGCATAGAAGCCAATGTCACTTTTTATCGTAATACCGTTACAAACGGCAGAGGTTTCAGCAAAGTGGTTTTCAGCATGTACCTTGAGTTGCTCTGAGATTTTTTTTTTTATCATTAACAAGTAATGATAGTTCAAATAAATGCACTTAGATGTTAATTGTTAGGTAGAGAAATTAATAAGGCCCAATATCACCATATCCTTTGTTAATGTAATTGAAACAGTTATTTATAACTTAGATTCAGAGACTGAACCCTTTTGCACTCTTACCGGGCTCCCTAAGGGAAGTTTATTATTGCAGATATTCCAAAAGCAGCAAGCAGGGTGGACTTTTTTTTTTCGGGGGGGTTTTTTTTTTTTTTTTTTTTTTTTCTATTTTCTCTAGGGGCAAGAAAATTGATACAGTACAGTGAATATGGGGGTCTTATCCTTAATTCATTATTCAATAAGTCCTCCAAACACATTGGCTTTTCTGTTAACTTCTCTGAATTTTCTAATGGGAAATGTGGTAACCTTGGGTAACCTTGAAATGCTTTTTTAATCTGGCTTTAGGGATACGAGACTTAAATTTTTTCCAGGATGAACTGTTAAAAGTGCATCCCGTAAAAATGATCCCTTTAACTGGAGCCAGTTTTTCTATGCCTAACTTTAGAGGAAAGATTTGTAAATCATGGTATCAGCACTTAATTTGGGGCTCTATTTACCATGTAGGCTGTCAAGAAGTATTAACCTTAAGGTAAGATGAGAATGTGGAGTACAAAGCTATGGGCTGATGTCACAGAGTATACCAGGTATTAAATAGCATTATCCACCCTGCTTGCTACAGTAAATAGGATTTCACTATTATGATGTGTCAGGGCTTTCAGTGAAATCAAATTTACAGGACACTATACTGCCATCCTCTCTGCTGAGCAGCTTTATTCTGGGATCTTGCTTTCATATCAGTCCTGTTGGTAGGAAATACTTGTACCAATTGTGCATGGAAATTATAATTTAATGATCTCTTCCTTTTCTCTATTCAGATCTTAGAATGGACCACTGTGCTTTGCAGCGATAGCCCCAGGGCTCTGAGAAAGAGATAATGTACAGTTCAGCTTTAAAGCCCAGTATTGCCTTTTTTGAGTACTTGTCATGATAATAAGTGCTAAGATGCCAACAGTATGGGTTGCATACTTTCTCAGCTCTTCACATTTCCTTTACCTTGTGAAAGACTCTACAATAAAATAGATTCTGTTTACCATGACAGTTTTTAAAATGGTATGCCACTTGAATGTGTAAAGACAAGGTAAGAAATAAAGTGTTATGAAATCCAGAGAAAATTAATTCCACTTTTAAAGATTCTGTTCATTTTGTCTGGGGGGCTCAGTAGGCTGTCTTATTTGAAAAGCAATTAATATCCCTTTTCCTTTCTTTGGAATCTTTTCTTGTTATTGATAAGAATATTGCACCCAGGAAGTCATCCTGCGTTTCCTGTGTATTTCCTGTGTATTTGATTGAAAATGAGCTAAATCTCTTAAATTTTCTTTGCATCCAATTTCATAATTAGTGATTGTTTTGCTTCTTGGTATCTTGTTTATTTATATATTTCAAGTGTACTCCATTTAGGCAGACCAGCCAGTGCTTATTTCCCTATTTTACTGACTAAAAAATTAAAATACATGAATATTAATTTTTTTAAAGGAAATTGCAGGGCTGGTGTTAGAAGATGCACTTGAATCCCAGTTTTATGCTCAGACCATGAGCCAGCTGTGCCTCTATAAGGGATTACGTTTCAACACATTAGCTTCATTAAGAAACATATATTTGGTCATTAAAACATTTGCAAATAGTGTTATCTCTTAACATCATCAAGTAAGAAGTGCCCATATCAGAACTTGGCATATAAAAGTAGGTTGGCACGGTAAGGCCAGCATTTAATGAAGAGAATCTAAATCCAACCTGGCCATGGAGACTAACATAGGAGTTTGACCTTGGTCATTCTTATCAGAATTTGGGGCGGAGGGCGCTAGAGGGGGGTCATTGGCATTCACCATTCATTCAAACACACATTTGTTAAATTCCTCCAGTGAGCCAGGCACTGTGCGTAGATATAGTGATGAATACAAACGGTACAAACACCTGTTGGCATCTGGTACAGAGCTTTTAATTGCCACAGTGGATCCGTGGAGGCTTTGCCAGACTGTTTTCTAGAGCAGAAATGTTTTGTGAGGAGTAGCTGCTACTTTTTGTCCCTTAAAGGTCTAAAGGTCATGGGATTTAAAGTGGAATTTAGTGGGTTGAAGAGATTCGTCAGGTTAAATGCTCAGTTAAAGACCCAATGAACTGGGACTTCCCTGGTGGAGCAGTGGTTGAGAATCCGCCTGCCAATGCAAGGGACACGGGTTCGAGCCCTGGTCCGGGAACCCACGTGCTGTGGAGCAACTAAGCCCGTGTGTCGCAACTACTGAACCTGTGCTCTAGAGCCCATGAGCCACAACTCCAGAGCCTGCACACCACAACTACTGAAACCCGCATGCCTAGAGACCGTGCTCCGCAGCAAGAGAAGCCACCGTGATGAGAAGCCCGCACACTGCAATGAAGAGTAGCCCCCGCTCACCACAACTAGAGAAAGCCAGCTCACAGCAACGGAGACCCAATGCAGCAAATAAATAGATAGATAGACAGACAGACCCAGTGAACTGGTTGCATTAAATAGCTATATTTGAAAATAAATGTTAATTATGTAAGTTCCATGAAGACCAGAACTATTTCCACTTTTTGATCACCATGATAGTGCCTGGCACATAATAGGCACTAGATAACTTTTAAAATTAATGTGTTAGTCAGGAAGTGGGATGGGTGCCTTGGCCAAATAATTTTGAACAGTGCTAAGCTTAACTAAGCAGAACAGATTTCTTTACTGTAGGCCTTCTCAGAGTTTATATACATTCTGAGCTTCCAAGATGAGGATACTGCATGCCATGTTTCAGCATTAAACCATAGAGTCTTTTTTTTCAAGAAACACTCATTAACTTATCCCAGTACACCATCTGAGATTTTCTGTGCCCTGCATAATGCCAGGACTTACATTTTTTTTGAGTCCTTCCTTATCTGTATCCTAGAATGTAGAGCTTGGGCAGCCATAGAAGTTTGTTGATAGAGTTCCTAATTTGAGGGCTTCTGAGGACCTGCAGCTATCCTGGAATTGCCTGCCTTTGTACTGTGTTGCAGAAGGGTGGACAGAAGAGGAAGAGGCCTAGGGATTCTAAAGTTCCTCTGGAGGGCTGCGTTCTGACTGTAAACTGTCTTCATAGTCTCTGGTCTATCTAAGAGTCTTTGAGAAAGCTGTACCCATGGTAGCTCAGTTTCATCAGGGCCCTCCCACCACAGGACACAGAATCACGCCCATTAACCCAAGAGTCGTACATCCTCATGTGAAGAATTGGGCACACAGGATGCCAACAAGGATCCAGGCTCGCAGTAGGATTTTTCTTCTTTTTCATGGAATGAAGTAGGAGGGTAATCAGATTTGATAAATATTTAATTACCACTGTGGGTCTTTAACCCAAAAGTGTTTACCAAGATCTAGAGCTGGAGGAACAACCAAAAGATGTATCAGTATCTTCCACTCCTTCAGAATCTCGAGTTTTCTGTGACCCTTCAGAAAGAGTTTGGAAGCAGTAAGGTTTGCTTGCCTAGGTCAGAAAGTAGTACAGTCTTTGTATCCTAGGAAGTTGAATGAAGGTCAACAATCCTGCTCTGTAATCTCATTCAGCTTCAGAGACGGTTAAGCTCAAGAGTCCAGGGAGGACAGTGTGGCCACAGCACTGCCCCCTCACGACTTGTAGTTTCACATGAGATCTATGAGGCCGAGAACGCTGTCTGTTCACTGCTCTATCCCTAGCCCCTGCAACAGAGCCTGGCACATAGTAGGTGCCTGACAGATCTTTGTTGAGTAAATGAATAAAGGAGTTTTCAGCAGGTGAAAGGCTTTAATCCCAGAAGTGGCCCAGGTACCTTAGATATGCATCTTCCAGGTGCACCTCACCTCAAGTTACACCTTACCCTGCAAGTTTCCTAGAGATTCAGGTGAGGGTCCTTCTGCTCCAGGCATGCCAGCTACTGATAGTAATGCAGCTGCATATCTTATTACATAAAATGAAATAGTCAGTGCAGATGCTACTATTTGGGCAAACCTTTGAAGTAAATTAAATCATATTGCCTAAGTGATGTTCTTATCCATTACGTTTATGTGACTTGAGGCAGGGGTAATCAGTTTTGTCCACAAACCCTGTCCTAAATAGAATCAGAACTTCATGAGTTATCCCCAAACTTGGCTTTTGGTGAAAATGTTCCTGGGTACTTTGCACTGTGGACATCCTTACTGTTCCAAGGCTGCTGGCCAAGAAATATAGTATTATCATCAGCAGCATCATATTAAAACAGCCACCATCTATTGAGGGACTATTGTAAGCCTGGCAGTACACGAAATTATTTAACACAATCATTTTAACCCCTGGACAGACCTCTAGGGGAAGGTATTTTCTTCCTTCACTACCTAACTAGTTACTGACTTTGTTCTTCAGGCTCAGAGACATCAAGTAACTTGCCCTAAAGTTTCCCAGCCAGTGTAGCCAGGCCTCTGTCTCCTCACTGACAGCCTCTCCTTCTGTGTGACCAGTGGTAGACTACGATACTCCCTTGAGGCTTTCTGACGTTACAGTTATTATGCAATTCCACTCCCCTTCCCCAGATTTTAGGAAGAATTTTGGTGGAAGTGGGCATGACATTTTTTGTTTAGAGCCAGTAGAGTCAAGTAACAGATTCTCAGCCATGTTTCCCTTAGCAGCATTTGTACTTGGCTTCTTACATAAACTAAGCACCAGCAGTCTTACTTAACAGTGGATCATATTCTGCAGTGAAGTGATATTAAACCAGTTTCATGATCAGATGATGGATACAATTAGTATGGCTTTAGTACCTAGACTAAATGGATAGGAGATATGCTGACAGTAAGGAAACAGTAAAGGATCTGTAGATTGGGCCTTACCCTCTGAGAGGATGGAGGGAAAAGATGATGGTCCTGGAAATACCAGGGGGAGAAATAACCGGAAATCAAAATTAAAGCCAGGCTAGATCAGCCGTGGTGATGGTGAAGAGGCTTAGTGGGATGACAGCGAGAGAGGCGGGTGGAGGGTCCAAGAATGATCTTCTTGTAGCTCCCATTGCCACTTGGGCACCTCTGCCCTCACCGTCTTCCTTTGCCATGGCCTACTTTGCAAAATCATTTCTTTCTAATAGATCTCCAACGTAGCCCTTGAACTCCTGTGTCCACAGCAGTCCAGCCTACTTAGCCTGCTGTTCAGATTGTGTACCTATGGAATCTTGGAGCATAAACTTCCTGCAAATTTAGGTTATTGTCACACAAATATGAGTTTACTGTCAATTTCCTTTCTCTAGTTTAAGGCCAGAGGTGTTGCTCCTATCTTACAGCTATTTGAACTTCAATTCAGGGGCTTCCCTAGGCTCTGCCTCTGAATTAACCCAAGTAATTAAATCTCAGAAATATAACACTCAGTCAGCTACCCTTAAGCCATTCCTGCATTTAACCTCTGTGATGGTTTCCCCTCTACTGCTTCAGGGTTATTCACTAGGAAATCCCCAAGCTTGCTGTCTCTCTGTACATTGCTCTGCCCCGTGTTAGGCATCCCCTGTTTAGGGGATATTGAGCACGTACTCTGTGCCCCGGTATTGTGCACAGTAGGTCGTGTGATCCATGGAGTGACTAACGCAGGCACGGTTTACCTCTGCTATCTCATCCCTCCTCCTTGCCTGTCATTTCTTCTTAATATTAGTATTTCTAGAACTTAATCATAATGTAGTCTCTACCTTGCCTAGACAGACTGTAAGTGATGTGAGGTGGAGAGTGAAAATAGAAGTGAAAGAAGAGTAGTTCAAGGCTGAGAGTTAAGATCCTTGGGTAGGCAGTCCATGTGCTGAGAAGGTCTGTGTTTCTGTTTATCTAGCTATTGTTAAAATGAAAATTTAGGGCTTCCCTGGTGGCGCAGTGGTTGAGAGTCCGCCTGCCGATGCAGGGGACGCGGGTTCGTGCCCCGGCCTGGGAGGATCCCACATGCCGTGGAACGGCTGGGCCCATGAGCCATGGCCGCTGAGCCTGTGCGTCCGGAGCCTGTGCTTCACAACGGGAGAGGCCACAACAGTGAGAGGCCCGCAAACAGCTATAAAAATAAAATAAAATAAAATAAAATGAAAATTTAACTAGAACTACAGTGAATATTTCTGTAGTTCCAGAAAAATAATACATAATAAATTGTAAACCGTCTCTTCTCTCATTATGTAGTTGCTCTAGATTGTAGAAATTTGGCAGACATTCCTAGAACTGTTTGTTAAAATTCAGTAGCATGTAATTAAAGACAGAGACTGCCATTTCTCTGGTGGGTACATTAAAAAATTATATCATTTGGATTTGACCATGAACTCAGTTCCCAAAAGAATAATGCCAGAAAGACAAAAGGATAAGTATATTGTGCTAAATAGAGGCACAAGTTACATAAAGTAACTACATTTACAGAACTGTCAGTTATACCCTAGCTGTTTAAGAGTAATTATGCAAAAGATAGTTTCTGAATGAATGTTACTCTACATATTGCCAGATGGAAACAGTGATTCTGATGAAATTCTGGGTTTTAAGCCTTGCCAGGCAACAAAACAAGATTGCTGATGTTTCAAAGCCTGTGTTGACTGACGGTTAAAACCAATATTAATACCTGGATGCTATGTTAGTGAAATGGAATGTTTTATAGACACATAAGAGTTTACTGCTTCTTGGAACTTTTTTTTTTTTTAAAAAGACACATTTATTCAGCGTCATGATCAGACTATTACGTTTAGCAATCAACAGCATGGGTGCAAAAAAATCTACATTAAAACCCTTTGTTGGAATGCTTTACACTTTCCACAGAACAGAAACTAAAATAACCTGTTATACAATTAGTCACAAATATAGTCCTCGAGTTTTTTTTGCCCATACACGTGAGTATTGTCTAAAACATGTCTTCTTTGTAGCAGCTAGGCCCTGCCACCACTGTGCTTGGCTGAGTTCACAAATGTTGTAACCTGTAGCTTCCCTGTCTCTTCTGGCTGTCCTCTTCTTCTCTGGCTCTCCTCTCCTGCGAAGCTTTGTTTCCTGGCAGTAATCAAAACCTCCTGCCACTGCCATAGCTACTGCTGCTGCTGGAACCACCATAGCCACCTTGGTTTTGGGGTTTGGCAAAGTATTGGCCTCCACCACCATAGGGGCCAGAACTTCTGCCTCCAAAGTTTCCTCCTTTCATGGGTCCAAAATTTGAAGATTGATTGTTGTAACTGCCAAAATCATTGTAGCTTCCACCACCTCCAAAATTGCTTCCATCATTACCAAATCCATTATAGCCATCCCCACTGCCACCATATCCACCACCACCGCGGCTGCCACCAAAGCCACCTTGACCACTGAAGTTTCCTCCGCGACCAAAGTTGTCATTCCCACCAAAACCACCTCCACGACCACCACCAAAGTTTCCAGAACCACTTCGACCTCTTTGGCTTGATGAGGCACTAGCCATCTCTCGCTTAGATAGGGCTTTCCTTACTTCACAGTTGTGGCCATTCACAGTGTGGTATTTCTGAATGACAGTCTTCTCTACAGAGTCATGGTCATCAAAGGTTACGAAAGCAAAGCCTCTCTTTTTGCCATTGCCTCGATCAGTCATGATTTCAATCACTTCAATTTTCCCATACTGTTCAAAATAATCTCTTAGGTGATGTTCTTCAGTGTCTTCTTTAATGCCACCAACAAAAATCTTTTTCACAGTTAAGTGGGCACCAGGTCTTTGAGAATCTTCTCTTGAGATGGCCCTCTTTGGTTCCACAACTCTTCCACCCACCTTGTGTGGCCTTGCATTCATGGCCGCATCCACCTCCTCCACAGTGGCATATGTGACAAACCCGAAGCCTCTGGAGCGTTTGGTGTTTGGATCCCTCATTACCACACAATCTGTGAGCGTTCCCCACTGCTCAAAATGGCTCCTCAGACTCTCATCGGTTGTTTCAAAGCTCAAACCTCCGATGAAGAGCTTCCGCAGCTGTTTGGGCTCTTTGGGTGACTCTGACTTAGACATGACGGCAGTGGAGGGTGCGGGGGGAGACGTCAACGATGCTTACTTGGCGGCGTCCATGAGCAGAAAGTGCTTCTTGGAACTTTAATATTCATCTAGCACAGAAGTATACTTTTTCAGATGAGGAAACAGAAACCTGGAGGTTTAAAAATTGGTTTTATGTAGTTGGGGAAGGGAGTGGTGGCATTGTCTACCTAGTCCTTGTTATTGTCTCATCAAATAGGTTCTAAGTTAGTGAATGAGTATTTGTTTATTTAGGTTCCTAGAATTGATTTGTGTTGGGGTGGCCATCCCAACTATTGCAGAGGTGACTGAAATATAATGAATACTTGGGAACCATTCCTTAGGCTTTATGAAACTGAACGCCAGGCTGTGCCATGTATGGGGAAGAGCCCTCTGGCAGGTACTGTTGAACACCAGTTACCCAAATCTCTTGCCTTGATTCCATGCCGTTTATTGCTCTAGCGTATCCTTCACTATCTTTTCAGAAAGTTCCAGGTTTGCTTTTCAAGTACTACAGTATCTGTCTTGCCAAGTCTGGCAGACAGTGCTTATTTTGGTCTGTATTTTGTTAGCAGATCAGTTCTGTTTTGAGTTCAAATGGCACTCTGATTTCAAGAGTGATTCTAATCCTTGTTCTAGAGGAATAATAAATAGGCGCTGTGGAATAGAGCCTCAATAGAGAATATTGAAGTACTTGTACAAATTTCCTTGTCGAGTGAAAATGTGCCTGAGTCTCCCTGTGACCTTGTACTTTTCTCCTTAGGCCTCCCCCGAGCTTGCATTCCAAGTCAGCATGAATAATCCTACTTAGCTCTTTGAAAGGTAGAATGGCCACATTTATCGTGAGCCTACCATTTGCCAGTCCTCTGCCACGCACTTTACATGCCTTACTTCATTTAACCTTTCTAGCTGTTCAGGACGGTTATCCTCATTTTATAGACGAGAGTGAGGCAGAGTAATGGTGTGTACTTTATCCCAGGTCACAGAGAGAGTAAGGGGGAGAGCCAGGATTTGATCCCTGGAAGCTGAGCCCACAGTCTCACCCTTTGTCCTGCATGGGCTCCTGGGAGGTTGGACTTGGGATGGGATTGCATTAGACACAAAGAGGCTAAATAGGCTGCTTGACTCGACACCTGTTTATAATATTAGTTGGGCAAAAAGTCCTCCTCTAACCACATTTAGCCTGTGCACAGGGTGGACAGATCTGTTTTCACCACCTCCATGTTCCCTTTCCTGTTTTCACTGAGCCAAACATGAAAGGCCTAATAACTACTCTTTGCACCTGTTGTCTTTCTACCGAGTCTCCACTTTGGGGTTGTTTTTTCTTTTTCTCCTTCTCTCACCTTTCCCTCCCCACTTTTAGGTTCCTGGCACCCCACTTCCCTCTCACTTCCTCCCCATCATTAAAACAGAAAAAGGTTGGAGTCCCCGAAGTTTTCTCTACTGTGGACAGTCAGCTGAAGCTGCAGCAGTTGGGCATGACTGTAAATGTTAAAGTGACTATTCTGGAGCTTTGGGACACATGTTCATTTCTCATTCTTAGCATGGGTTATCACTCTCTTTTTTACCCTCCCTGTAAATGTTTCTCAGGACACTCAGTTATATGATTTGCTTTCCAGTACATTTGGCATAATTTTAAGAGTATCTTTGTACCATAACCCTCTTTATCTGATAAATTACAGTTCATTTTAGCTGTCTGTCTTAACATTTCTGATTATAGAAAATGCAGTTTTAATGACAGAGGTGTATGGTTGAATACGTCCTTGTAATTAATAGAGATATTGCTGACATTGTATTTGAAAACAGTGTTCTGAATAGGATGAGCTGCAGGATAGTATGAGAGTTTTCAGAACTTTTTACGTTATTTTTAAAATCTTTCAGTTATCGAGTCATTACTGTAGTTTGAAATTGAGGTTTATCACATTGCCACTCATCTTTTGAAATTGGTATCTTTCTCAGTACGGTCAGATAGAGCCAGAATCAAGAGAAAATAAGCTTTGTCTTTGTTTCATCTTGCGATACATTGCTGCTGTTCCCCACCTCCCCACTTCAGTCAACACACATTGAGTTCTAGGTGCCAAGATTCATGGACATGGTTCCCTTTTCTTAAGGAGCCAATAGACTATAACAGATACGTAAATGCAAGGATTATTTCCCTCTCCTCTAGTTTCTTACATATAGTGAAGCGATCAAAAGAATTTATCTTTTTGAGATAAGGGTGTCTTCAGAAAGACTTTCACTTGGATAAAGTAAGTGATGAAACCAAATTGAAAAATCTTATTTATCATCCCATGTTGTGTAATAGAATCTGTAGGAATTGTTAACCTGTGAATCACCTCTATATTGCTTTTTATCTAAGCTGGTTATATAGAAGATAAGACAAATGAAGGAAACTGTAGCAGCTAGGTCATTATAACTGAGGTACAATTTTTATTTTTTAATGACTTATCCTCTGGCTTTAGGTTGACATTAACTATACTGGGAGGGAGCACATGAATTAATCATTGGAAAGTTATATTGCTATGTTTCACTGGTTTCTAAGGTTTGGTTGAACATTGAAGGGGCTTTTAGTGAAGTTATCAAGTACATCGGTGCATCACTTCCGTTGAGTTCGCCAAGTGTGACTAAGGTACTCATGGTAACGAATGAGGATCTCTTCTAGGTGGTAAACTGAGGCTCCAAGGCAGCGGCTGAACTCTGATCGTTGTTGAACTAAATGTCCATGCACAGAACAGTATGGCTGCTCAGGGTGCTCTCAGATCAGATTTAAGAGCTATTTAGAAAAAAAATGGCATTATGAACATTTAGCTAAGAGATGTTCCTGATTGTAAAAATGATATTCTTGCTAGTGTTTGTATTCTTTCTTATCCCCAGAATGATTCAGTGGGACTCGAGTAATATTATATCAGGAAAGCTGGAGTTCTCTGATATACAAACTCTAAGTGTGCAAAAGACTAAATATCGATTTTTCTTTGTATAATTAGCGCTTGCGCAATACTAGGTTGTTCGTGCTTTGTTGAACTGAGAGCTAAATCCCAGAAAGTTGGTATGAGAGAATCAGAAGATGAGGGCAGGGCTGGCATAGGCCAGCTGCTTGAGGAGTTGTTTCAGTGGCTGGCAGCCTCAACAGAATGCTCATTTGCAGTATTGCTTCTGCTTTGTCACGAATGAAAGGTGTATAACAATGTTGGTTCAAGGGGAGTGAAGCCAAAGAGGAAGGAGGAAAAAAGAATTGAAAGAACTGAAAAGAAACTGAAGACAGCTCTAGTCTAAACGAGCTCCAGTATCCAGATTGGAATAACCTGCGTCTCAGCATAGAGAATTGTAGACAGGGTGGCAGCTCTGCCATGGAGTGGCCACCTCAGAAGACAGTGAGGTATCCCAGGACCGCTGGACCAAATAGTCTTTTGGCTGAGTTGAGGTAGTCTAGCCTCTAGATGACCTTCCCCTCCTCCAACTCTGATTCTTTCAACATCAGAGGATCCTAATTTTTAAAACAAGGACCCTGAGACCCAGAGAGGTTGAGTGGCTTGCCCAAGGTCACAAGCAGTTAGGGCACCTGCAATCAGGTCACCCTTGGAAAGTGACAACTGTCAAGCAGAAGTCTTCAGTTCTAAAATGAGCTGCCTTGTGGGGTATGTGCCAGTCTCCCTGTCACCATCAGCGCTTTAGGCAGAATGAGAGTGATTGCTTGTCAGGGATGTTGCAAAGAAGATTCTTGCAAAAGGATTCCATGACCTGTAAGGTCCCTTACACCTTTAAATTCTATGATTCTAGCTCTGTTTTCATTGGTTTAGTAAGACAGTGTTCTCCCCCTAGCTCCTTAACTCCTTATAGAAATGGATCTTGGAAAGCATTTTGTTACATTTTCTATTTAAAATAACAATTAGCCTTGCATCTCAGGTACTTTCAATGGTGTATTTTACCATGTGTAGGATTCGTTTGGAATATGAGTTCATTTAGTTACATGTGAAGTGGTAGTTTGGTGAAATAACATTGTGGCTTCTCACTAAACCAAAAGCTCAAGAAAGCACAGAGACCCTCATTTTCCCAGCTGTCAACCTGACTGATATTTTCATTTTTCTGCCCTGTAGAAAACCTCAGCCTCTTATCCAATAGATAAATGAGTGAACCCCCCAGGAAATGCAGCAGAATGTTTCTGTTTGCCAATGCAATAATGCAGAAGCTAATAAATGTCTCCTTCCATCAGGAGGAGGCGTGTAATGAGTAAATGATGAGAAAAAGAATTGAGGGAAACAAATGATCCATCCGATCTAAGATGACAAACAGTTTCTTAATAACTTGTCCTCTAGTTGGAGAGAGGGCTTTCACCAGGCAAAGAGAATGCCTGTTGAAACTAAGCCTAGCACACGGCCATTTACATCTGGCTGCTGATGGATTTATTTAGTCTGGTTCCATTTGGGTCACACTGAGCAATAAGCTGCAATTCAAACTCAGCCTGGTTATGGCTGACTTTCTTTGCTCTGTAATTTCTATGAATGTGTGCTGGGAAAAGGATTCATTTCAGGGCCTAATTCACATTTCTTACCCCAGATTACACTTATGTTTCACATTTGTCTTTTCAGCAAAGACCTTTTTTAGAAGTAGAGATCCAGTCTCCTTCCCTCGAGGTATGTTCAGATCACAGGGGTTTCACAAGAACTTCTTTCCTGTGGGGTGAATATGCTGTTCTTTATAATGCTTTTGTGTACCTCAGCTCTCTAAATCTCCAGGGTCTGCCTTTATGGAAACCAGCAGAATACTGTATGCTTTGTCCCTCGTGGATGGCTGCACTCTTGCTTACGGGTCTAGTTTGGAAGGACTTAGCCTAGGCAGAAGGCACAGTGTGATTAAGACGGAGTAAATGAGATACAGGCTTTGGAAGAAAAGGAGTTGCGATCCACACTGAAGATGAGAGAGAGACTCCATGCCGGACCAAGAAGTCATTTGATGAAATGCATTTTATTATCACCCCTTTGTGCGATCTAAGAACATTTCTCAGGAGAGTCATGGGGAGAAGATTGGCTACCAAATACCAGCAGTTTTCAGGCACAGATTTTCATGAGTATTTCTAGAAGAAGACTATCAAATTGCCTTACTGGGTATTCCATAATTATCTTTTCTTCCCCATTCCACCTCTCCCCCACCCACCCACTTTGTCTTATTTGTATTTAAAAAAAAATTCTGGTATTTTTTAGTACCACATGAATGAACGCATTTCTGCAGTTGAGGAGTGAAACTTTTAAGTAGTCGTAGGGTTTAGGGCCATAATGCAGAAAAATGTTAATGAGTCATCAAATAAAAGCTGGACATACATGATACTTCAGGGCCCTTGGTGTACTTGGCAGCATATGAAATGTGCCTTGGATATTCAGGAATCCTGCACAGTATTTTCTAAGGGAGAGCCATTATACCTGAAAGCTAAGACTTTTCAATGTGCTTCTATTCACATGCATATTTCTATGCCAGCTCTTTCAAAAGGCCTTTCCTTTGAAATACAAAAAGATAAACATGTCTTTGAAATGGATAGGTGATCTCTTTGCCACTTTTGAAATCTTTCTCCATTTCATATCTGAGATTTTTTAACACCTAAATTAAGAATGACTTTTCTGTTCACCTGAGTAGCTTTATATGCATTGCCAGCACTTGAGAGAACCTTTGTCACAGTTATTATTAACATCTGAGTTTGGGTACAAAATCGATGAAAGGAAATGAAAACTTGAGATAGGTGTTCCATCTGCATTGGATCTTGTTTTTGCTTGAGTATTGCAGTTCATTGTTAGGTGACTGTTAAATAAATATGATACCTCTATGGTCAAAGAAAACCATGAATTTATCAAGTACTTACAGAGGTACCATCTATTGTTTAGTATTGAAAACACTACAGTATTTTAAAATCTCAAGACCTAAGGCCTTACAGCCCCGGATTTGGAGCATGAGACCTGGGCTGATTTGGTTATAGCACTTACTGCCTGTGGGACAATAAGCAAATGTATAATGTTGGTTAAGCATACCATTCCTTATAGGTGAAATGAAGACAGTAGCCTCTAACTTTACTTCCTCCTTGACTGGTTTTTATTGTATAATCAATTGATATAAATGATTGCTTCCTAGTCATATTTGCTGTTGAGGAGTCCAAGTCTCCACTAGCCTCGCAACAGTTTTAACTCTTGCTTTGATGGAATTGTGTTCTTCTGTAAACGTGGAATCCTTAGAGCCTCTGCTCTTCTAGGGACTTTTTGCAGGCTCAGCGGCCATGGCTCACGGGCCCAGCTGCTCCGCGGCATGTGGGATCCTCCCGGACCGGGGCACGAACCCGTGTCCCCTGCATCGGCAGGCGGACTCCCAGCCACCGTGCCAGCAGGGAAGCCCCCTAGGGACTTTTTTCATATGACTATCACATCCCTCTGGATTATGAGGACTGGAATCATATAACTGTAAGGTCGCAGCTTAACAAATGGCACCGCAAAACAAAGGAAAGCTTCAAGTGAGCTTTATTAGGGAACGCTCCCGGGCGAGGTTCACTGGTCCGAGAGAAAGGGGCCAGAGAAGTCGCGCCTAGTCCTAGGCATGGGAGATTTTTATTGAGGTGTAAGGGAAGGGTGGTTTGCAGGGGGCGGGGGGTGTTTTGCTATACAGGGTAATTCCTTATTTGGTGAGGATACAGCAGGGCCAGGTGTTGGTTGGTCTGTTGTGGGGCATAAGCCCGCTTCCCCTCCCGTCAGCCCCATCGTCTCTGGTCATGAAGTCAGAGTCTCTTGTTGATTCCCAGAACAGGTGAGGTCGTTATGTCCCAATGCCTCTCCTTCCTTACACTGGTGGATGTTTTCTCTTACCCCCTGGGCCTCCTTTCACCCGGGCCAACGGACCTTACAATAACGACTTAAAATTTTTTTTAAGTATTTCCCTCAGCTACTAGTACCTTGTCTTAGGCTGTCAGTAAATATTTGAGTGAATAAAAAAATGAACATTTGACTCGCTTAACAAATGGCAGAAGAATTTCAGAGACACCAAGAATAAATAGGGTTTTAACGTTCATAATTTAAAAGTTTTTCCCTCCTCTTTAAAAAATTAATACGTACTATCTCATCTGTATTGGCCTTGTGGGTGGATGCACCTGTAGCTTGGGAAAATGCCAGGATTTTGTTTCTATTTCTTTGTTTTGGAGGAGAGCTGGTACAGTTTGGAACATTATAAGGAAATGGTGTGTGACTGTCCTTATTCTTGAATCTATTCACCAAGAACTAAACCTTAAAGCAATTTAAATATTTCTTCTCTTCTTTTCCTTCGTCCAGAGAAAAAAACATAGCCTAAAATCAACTTCCATTCCTCTGTTGTATGGGTCATCTGTTGCTTATTTTAGCTGTCCTCTGTGACAACTTGAATATTTAAGTTGCTTTTCATTTTTCAATATTATAAACTCTGTGGAAAAATTTTTTCCCTAAATTTTTATACATACCTGTGAATATTTCAGACATTTCTAGAAATGAAGCTGAGTCGAAGGCATTTGAGACATGCTGCTGTAAATTGTACCAACTTACAGGACTTTGTCTGGGCCTCTCCGTTCTCTTCCGTCGGGACGCCTTCCTTCCCTGACACTTCCCCTTCCTCTCAGGGAGTCACCGGTTACTCTGCTCTGCTCTACACTGGTTACTTCTGCTTTCGGAAGTGTTAGTCCTGTTCACCCCACCTGTTTGCTTATGAGTCCCTATTAAGAAGTTAACTGACCGTAAGCTAAAGGGTAATAAATGGATTAGCCTTGAGTTTCTCAACCTGAATTCTGAGGAAACAATCTCAGAAGGTCTTCAAATCTCTGTGAGAATCTTTAAAGTCTGTTTTCTGTTCTGTGATTTCTGTGGTTATTTCTGTAGTTAATGTAATCATATTTTCAGTCGGTAGGACCGCCCTACACGTTTGAGAAACACTAGGCTGGGCGACAGAACCTGCTGCCCCTGTGCATTTGCACTGTAACGGGGCTCTTGGAGGCACGAAGGACAGTGAACTGAAGGCAGTTCTCTTTGCTACTGCAATGGATTCACTGCTTGTATTTCTCTCCCCACTGGCCTTTAAAGACGTCTTCACCCTCCCACCCCTGGGCCTGGCCCGTGTTAGTTCTTCAGTGAGCTCTTTTGAATGAATGAATTTGAGGGCTGGAAAAGAAGGTGAAATGGGTAAGAAAGAGCATCCAGGGGAGCACCAATTCTTAGTATAACATTGTGTGTGAAGGAAGAGCTAAACAGAGTTGATGATAAAGGCAGCTTGTGTCTGTCTGCTCCTCTACAGTAAGGATTACTGTTAACAGCTTTCCTTTTAGCCCTCGGTTTTCAAGAGAACACCATGTGCGTGAATGCACGCCCATGCACATGCTGAGCAAGTGCAGGAGAGTTTGCATGTTAGATTTATAGAGTTCCCTTCTGTGGGAGACAGGAGACCTGCTAGGGTGAGGTGTAGTGCAAGCCTGAGCTCAGCTGGCAGTACGTACGTGATGCTGTCTGGATAGAGCCATGCAGTGCGTGTGCTCTTAAATGTGCACGTGGTAGCACCTTGTTGAGCCCTGCACAAGTTAAGACTGATGACCTTGAGAATGACTGTGTCACATTCCTCAGCGAGAGCTTCCCGCACTGGTAACATGCAGTGATTTCAGAGTTTTTGTATGGGTCTTGCAAGACATCATGTGATAACCCTTCCGATGAGTGAATTTGCTCTGTCTCATGGTTGTAGAAGGGTAGTGAGATGCACAACTGTGTCAAGAGCAGAAAGGCCTTAGGTGTGTAATAGAGAAGGCTGAAAGGTGAGTGCAGAAGAGTGGATACTGTTTTATTTCAGGTGGAAGAGCTACAAACAATAGGAAGATTTGAGACCTCTTACTGACATTATTATATAAAAGAAAAAGTGAGAAAAATGAATACCTTATAATTAGGTTAAGTGGGAAACCTCCATTTAAGCAAGGTTAATGGGAGCTGTGGGTGGGAGAGGGTCAGGCAGTCACTTTCCCAGGAGTTTCTAGGTAAGTTACCTTTCTTTCATGATACCAATTTACGCATAATACCTGTTGGAAATTGAGGCATAATTTTCTTTTAAAAATGATACAAGCCCACGATAAAAACTTAAAATGTTATAGAAGGCTATTAAATAACAAGGAAAAGTATCTCCTCCTCAGGTCCCCTTTCCAGGGGTAACACATATTCCTTGCAGAATATTTCAGGGTGTATGCGTACATATACATCATATACTTATCATTTTATAAAATACACTGTCCAAATTGTCTTACAACTTTGTTTTTCATACTACTTGGATCTCTTTCCATCCATATCAATACAAGTAATAGATCTCTCTTATTTCTAAAGGGGTTAGAATGAAGTTTTGCAAGTGGAGAGAATTCTGATAAGAAGCTTGAATTCTGACAAAAAACTAGAGAAATTAAAAGGAAATAAAACCACAACCTACTTAAGAACTGAATATGAAGGGTAGTTAGGTACTTGAGAGAAATACAGGGCTTTAGAGACTCATTAGAAAAACTGCTTCCTAGAAATAAATAAAAGATCACAGTATATGTGGTCCTATAGCACTGTGATTTTTTATTAATTATACATTTATTTGTGTGATTTTTAAATTTATGTCTGTCTTCTCCAGTATGCCACAAGCTCCATAAAAGTAGGGCCAAGTATCTTGTTTGTTCACCGTCCCATTCCAAATTCCTGGCCTAGTGTCTGGCACAGACCTTCAGTATTTATAGAAGGAAGAAATGAACAAATAATAGGAAACTTAGACTCTGCCAAATGAGTGTTTGGTGCAGGTGTTTATTTAAATTGCTCAGATGAAGAAACTGAGGCGTGAGGTAATGTAACTAATATAGCTTGTGTATTATTGCAGGGCTGTCAATGAATGTAGAATTCCTATTCTGATTAGAAAACTAAATCAAGAAAGAAAACCCTTCAGACTCTAATTAGTGAAGTTTCTAAAGTGCCGGCAATAAAACTAGAAATGCCAGAAGAAACTCTGAATAGCTGTTTCTTTATATGAGAAATAGTAAAGATGGAATGAAAGTGTAATTACAAAAGCAGTTTATTAATTTTGCCAAGGTACCAAGGAGACAGTGGGGTTTTCATGAAATGTGGCTTCTTAGAGATGGTAAGATTTGATGCTAGAGGTAAGCATAGCTTTAAATTTTTTAATTCTTTCTGTTCTGTGTCAGAAAAGGAGAGAGGCAGAAGGAAACAAATTTCTGACATGTGGAAGCAGAGGATTCCACAAAGGAAAGGAAAAAGATTCTCCTACTGGGTCATTGCATTTGACTTTATTAAATTGTTCATGAGGTGTACAAAAAGCAAACATATCAAGGCGTAAGGAAGGTCTGTTCCTCATTTATTTGACTCTCTATATCATAAAAATGGAATAGCTTAAATTAGGAAGTTTTTTGGTTTGGGTTTTGTTTTTCTTTATTTAATGAAAGTCTAGAAGTGAGCAGTCCAGGGCTGGCACGGTGGCTTCAGTGTCATTAGAGCCCCAGGCACTTAACCATTTCACTCTTGTGTCCTCGTACAGGGTTTCCCTCTTTAAGGTGGACTCATATTCCACGATGGCTGCTGGAGCTCTGGCCATTGTATCTACATTGTAGATTAGGAGAAAGGAAAAAGGCAAAATGGCTGAAAAGGTTCCCTTCCAGGTGAGGTCAGCTCTCTTTAAGCAGCCTACCTGGAAGTCCCACACAACAATTCTGCTTATGGCTCAACCTAAATAGAAGCAAGCTGGGAATTTTAGTTTAGTTGACTATATATCCAGCTTAAAATGGAGTTCCTAAGGAGGAAGGAGAGATTTGGGGATAAGCTAGTGCTGGTAGTCTTTTCCACAGGGAATCTTCATTTGTCTTTACTGTGGAACCTAGTAGGGTTTTTGATTCATTAGAAACTGCTAAATTAGTAATTTATTATTGATCCCCAGTGATATGGACTTGAAAAAGTAGGGCTGAGAAGAAGTAAGATACACTTACAGATGTACACAAATGGTTATAAGCAAATATTTAGGGATGCTCAGGATAAATACATAGTCTTGTAAGTTTATTACTTTCACAAAACAAAACATTACTCAGGGTTAGAAAAATGGAGATGAAGTTTGAATCCACCTACTTGAGGTCATTCTTCAGGTTCATGCGTAGTTGTTTAGGTAAATTAATGGGGACCCAGGCTCTGATGGATTGGCCAAGGAGCCAGGGGCTGTTGGCAGTAGTATTGTGATGGAGAACCACTGTCTTCCACAGGGAGAAGCCAGGCTGTCTGCCAAGAACTGACCTTCCATTGTCCCGTTGATGCAATCACCCTGAAAGATAAGACCCTCATTTTGTGTGTTAAAAAGTGAGACTTAGTTTAAATAACCCAAACCATTCCTTGGTGTGCCTTTAAGAAACAGAATCCTGAATCTGATATACTGTACATCTGAGCCAGTGTTGGCAATTTGCAAGCTATTTAAATATTAACTTTGATTTTCCTGTCTTGTAGACAGAATTCTCCTGAGCCCCAGGGGTGTAGGGGGAGGGAAAGGGATGAAAGGAGAGAGTCCAAGAACAGTGGAATCAAGGGCATGGGTCTGAGGAGTGCCAATAATGGAAGGTTCTTCAAGATGCCAACTACTCTGTATTCAAGAGCCACTTTTCTCACTGAGAATTATCAAATCCCTTCCCCTGCTCCTGCCCATCTGTAACAGACTTCAGCGTGTACAGGAACACAGGGAAGGCAGAACTCAAACCTGCCAGTAGGCTCTCTGTTAGAAGGTTTGTCGGGAGAAATACTGAAATCACTTGATCAAATGAACTTAGGTGATTAGTGATTTCTTTTGTTTTTAATTTAATTTTATTTATTTTTTTACTACAGCAGGTTCTTATTAGTCATCAATTTTATACACATCAGTGTTTCATCACACCACCATCCCCACCCCACTGTGGCTTTCCCCCCTTGGTGCCCATACGTTTGTTCTTTACATCTGTGTCTCAATTTCTGCCCTGCAAACTGGTTCATCTGTACCATTTTTCTATGTTCCACATATATGCATTAATATACGATATTTGTTTTTCTCTTTCTGACTTACTTCACTCTGTATGACAGTCTCTAGATCCATCCACATCTCAACAAATGACCCAATTTCATTCCTTTTCATGGCTGAGTAACATTCCATTGTATATATGTACCACATCTTCTTTATCCATTCGTCTGTCGATGGGCATTTAGGTTGCTTCCGTGACCTGGCTATTGTAAATAGTGCTGCAATGAACATTAGGGTACATGTGTCATTTTGAATTATGGTTTTCTCTAGGTATATGCCCAGTAGTGGGATTGCTGGATCATATGGTAATTCTATTTTTAGGTTTTAAGGAACCTCCATACTGTTCTCCATAGTGGCTGTAACGATTTACATTCCCACCAACAGTGCAAGAGGGTTTCCTTTTCTCCACACCCTCTCCAGCATTTGTTGTTTGTAGATATTCTGATGATGCCCATTCTAACTGGTGTGAGGTGATACCTCATTGTAGTTTTGATTTGCATTTCTCTAATAATTAGTGATGTTGAGCAGCTTTTCATGTGCTTCTTGGCCATCTGTATGTCTTCTTGGGAGAAATGTCTGTTTAGGTCTTCTACCCATTTTTGGATTGGGTTGTTTGTTTATTTAATATTGAGCTTCATGAGCCGTTTATATATTTTGGAGATTAATCCTTTGTCCGTTGATTCGTTTGCAAATATTTTCTCCCATTCTGAGGGTTGTCTTTTCGTCTTGTTTATGGTTTCCTTTGCTGTGCAAAAGCTTCGAAGTTTCATTAGGTCCCATTGTTTATTTTTGCTTTTATTTTCATTACTCTAGGAGGTGGATCAAAAAAGATCTTGCTGTGATTTATGTCAGAGTGTTCTTCCTATGTTTTCCTCTGAGTTTTATAGTGTCTGGTCTTACATTTAGGTCTTGAATCCATTTTGAGTTTATTTTTGTGTATGGTGTTAGGGAGTGTTCTAATTTCATTCTTTTACATGTACAGTTTTCCCAGCACCACTTATTGAAGAGACTGTCTTTTCTCCATTGTATATCCTTGCCTCCTTTGTCATAGATTAGTTGACCATAGGTGCGTGGGTTTATCTCTGGGCTTTCTGTCTTGTTCCATTGTTCTGTGTTTCCATTTTTGTGCCAGTACCATATTGTCTTGGTTACTGTAGATTTGTAGTATAGTCTGAAGTCAGGGAGTCTGATTCCTCCAGCTCCATTTTTTCCCCTCAAGACTGGACTGCTTTGGCTCTTCAGGGTCTTTTGTGTCTCCATACAGATTTTAAGATTTTTTTGTTCTAGTTCCGTAAAAAAGGCCATTGGTACTTTGATAGGGATTGCATTGAATCTGTAATTTGCTTTGGGTGGTATAGTCATTTTCACAATATTGATTCTTCCAATCCAGGGACATCGTATATCTCTCCATCTGTTGGTATCATCTTTAATTTCTTTCATCAGTGTCTTATAGTTTTCTGCATACAGGTCTTTTGTCTCCCTAGGTAGGTTTATTCCTAGGTATTTTATTCTTTTGGTTGCACTGGTAAATGGGAGTGTTTCCTTAATCTCTCTTTCAGATTTTTCATCATTAGTGTATAGGAATGCAAGAGATTTCTGTGCATTAATTTTGTATCCTGTAACTTTACCAAATTCATTGATTAGCTCTAGTAGTTTTCTGGTGGCATCTTTAGGATTCTCTATGTATAGTATCATGTCGTCTGCAAACAGTGACAGCTTTACTTCTTCTTTTCTGATTTGTATCCCTTTTATTTCTTTTTCTTCTCTGATTGCCATGGCTAGGACTTGCAAAACTATGTTGAATAGTAGTGGTGAGAGTGAACATCCTTGTCTTGTTCCTGATCTTAGAGGAAATGCTTTCAGTTTTTCACCATTGAGGACGATGTGGGCTGTGGGTTTGTCATATATGGCCTTTATTATGTTGAGGTAGGTTCCCTCTATGCCCACTTTCTGGAGCGTTTTTATCATAAAAGGGTGTTGAATTTTGTCAAAAGCTCTGCATCTATTGAGATGACCATATGGTTTTTATTCTTCAGTTTGTTAATATGGTGTATCAACATTGATTGATTTACGTATATTGAAGAATCCTTGCATTCCTGGGATAAACCCCACTTGATCATGGTGTCTGATCCGTTTACTGTGCTGTTGGATTCTGTTGGCTAGTATTTTGTTGAGGATTTTTGCATCTATATTCATCAGTGATATTGGTCTGTAATTCTCTTTTTTTGTAGTATCTTTGTGTGGTTTTGGTATCAGGGTGATGGTGGCCTCATAGAATGAGTTTGGGAGTGTTCCTTCCTCTGCAGTTTTTTGGAAGAGTTTGAGAAGGATGGGTGTTAGCTCTTCTCTAAATGTTTGATAGAATTCACCTGTGAAGCCATCTGGTCCTGGACTTCTGTTTGTTGGAAGATTTTTAATCACAGTCTCAGTTTCATTACTTGTGATTGTTCTGTTCATATTTTCTATTTCTTCCTGGTTCAGTCTTGGAGGGTTCTGCCTTTGTAAGAATTTGTCCATTTCTTCCAGGTTGTCCATTTTATTGGCATAGAGTTGCTTGTAGCAGTCTCTTAGGATGCTTTGTATTTCTGTGGTGTCTGTTGTAACTTCTCCTTTTTCATTTCTAATTTTATTGATTTGAGTCCTCTCCCTCTTTTTTCTTGATGAGTCTGGCTAATGGTGTATCAATTTTGTTTATCTTCTCAAAGAAGCAGCTTTTAATTTTATTGATCTTTGCTATTGTTTTCTTTGTTTCTATTTCATTTATTTCTGCTCTGGTCTTTATGATTTCTTTCCTCCTGCTAACTTTGGTTTTTGTTCTTCTTTCTCTAGTTCCGTTAAGTTTAAGTTAGATTGTTTATTTGAGATTTTTCTTGTTTCTTGAGGTAGGCTTGTATAGCTATAAACTTCCCTCTTAGAACTGCTTTTGCTGCGTCCTGTAGGTTTTGGATTGTCGTGTTTTCATTTTCATTTGTCTCTAGGTATGTTTTGATTTCCTCTTTGATTTCTTCAGTGATCTCTTGGTTATTTAGTAACGTATTGTTTAGCCTCCATGTGTTTGTGTTTTTTATGTTTTTTCCCCTGTGATTCATTTCTAATCTTATAGCATTGTGGTCAGAAAAGATGCTTGACATGATTTCAATTTTCTTAAATTTATTGAGGCTTCATTTGTGACCCAAGATGTGATCTATCCTGGATAATGTTCCGTGTGCACTTGAGAAGAAAGTGTAATCTGCTGTTTTTGGATGGAATGTCCTATAAATATCAATTAAATCTATCTGGTCTATTGTGTCATTTAAAGTTCCCTGTTTCCTTGGATGATCTGTCCATTGGTGGAAGTGAGTCCCCCACTACTGTTGTGTTACTGTCAATTTCCTGTTTTATAGCTGTTAGCAGTTGCCTTATGTATTGAAGTGCTCCTATGTTGGGTGCATATATATTTATAATTGTTATATCTTCTTGGAATGATCCCTTGATCATTATGTAGTGTCCTTCCTTGTTTCTTGTAACATTCTTTATTTTAAAGTCTATTTTATGTGATATGAGTATTGCAACTCCAGCTTTCTTTTGATTTCCATTTGCATGGAATATCTTTTTCCATCCCCTCACTTTCAGTCTGTATGTGTCCCTAGGTCTGAAGTAGGTCTCCTGTAGACAGCATATAATTAGTGATTTAAAAAAAAATTCTATAGCTCTTTAAATTGTTGTGGTAGAGAAAAGTGAGGCTCTCTGATTCTGTGTAATTCTGTAAAAAGACAGGAAGGTTGTGGAAGCATGAACTCCTTTTGGCCTCCTGATGGCGTACAGTAAATGACTGTTTCAGGGCTTCTGGACCTGGGATTGTATCCATGCTGCATTTACAACGTTAAATCGTGTCCTCAGATGCTTAGCTTTCATATTGGGGGAAGCATACTTACCTGCACCCAGCTGATTACAGATTATAACATAGTTCCTGGGCGAGTGTTATAACAAAAAGTGTAAATAAGTCAGTTCTGAATCTCTCTACTTAACAGTGGGAATGCTCTTATTGACATTGTCAATAGGAATGCTTTTATTGGTGTTTGTGCACATTAGACATTTGTTTGAAATAACTAGCCAGATAGAGTAACGCTTGTGTTTGGCTGGGTATAGGAGGGATGGAGACTGACAGTTGTTGGTGGTAATTATACATCAGCTTAGAGAGAGGAGATGCACACCTTTGGTCAGTCTGCTCATATCCAAGGTCAGACTTGTTCCTTCTCCCATTCACTCTTCTAACATAAGCAGAGTCACCACCATCTGAATGGACAGTGCGTAGGAGTATCAGTCTCCTCTGAGAAATAGTGTCAGGCCACCAGAATTGTACCTCAGTATGCTGTGTTGTGTAGCATTTTATAAAAGAACTGATAAGAGCTAGTTAACACATTTTTCTTGTGACCATTTTGATTTGTTCTTTTCTCATATGATAACAGGTGTGATCATATTAGTTATAATAGAACAGAAATAAAATTCCGAATGTGAGAAAATATTGGAAGAATAATGTGTGCATGTTTTCTTTTGATCTAATTTAGAGCTTGAAAAGATGCTTTTTGAATCTAGCAATAATGTGTGTCTGTGCGTGTGCATTTTAAAATACACTTTTAAAAGGAGACTCTGAAAATGGAAAATGGCAGTATACCACACATTCAAAAACTTGGGCCACAGCCAGCCCATAGAAATTTGGGAATGATGCCTGTTCTTGTTGATTCCCGTTCCCTTTCTATACTGTCTAAAAACTTTGTTCTTGGATATCAGAATACCAGATGGGTAAATCCCCCCACCCCCCAAATTAGAACTTTAAGGGAGATTGGAAAGAAATATTAGAATACTTGCTTGTAGAAATCTACCACACTGTTTTGTGCATGATTTTGTGCTGTCTCTTCAGCTGTCTGTGGCAGGTATGATAAATTGGCTCAATAAACACCAATTGCAAATGCTGTCCTTCTCTTTCTTTACTCTAGCAGTGAGAAAACAGAATTACTCAATTTCCCAGACTCTTTTGCAGCCAGGCTTGTGCATGATATATAATTCTGGCTAAAGAGATGTGCGTGGAAATCTCTGGAGAGGCCTTCTCTTCCCTTATTTACCTTCAGGACATGGGCATGATAACTGGAGGTGTGACAGCCATCTTGAGACCATGGGGACAATGCTAAGGGTGGCTGAGAAAGGAATACAGAAAAGGGCCTAGTAATTTCATGAAGTCCATAGCACCTGTATCAGCCCTGGTTTCTAATGTCTGGATTTCTTATTACACGAGAAAAACAACTCACTTATGCTACTGTTTGTAGCTTAAACTATTACTGTACTGTTACTGCAGTTGAACACAATCCTCAGCAATATCCATTTCCTTTTTATGTAGCAAAGCAGACTGAAGTGTTTGCCATTTGGTAGGAAACACATAATAAATGTAGTAGTGCACCTATTCCATGTTATATTTTTTAATTTACTTTAACCTCGTCTCTATCCCATCCTGTTTTAAATAAGAGCAAAAGTTGGAATGCAGCTTAAGATGAATAGGTTACTCTAACATTATTTCAGTAAGTTTTGTGTGTCATGTAGACTGAGCGCGCTAAGTATAATGATAAATGGGACAAGATACCTGCTTTGGGGGAACTTACGGGCTAGCTGGAGAGACAACAGGTGAACAAGCATTGCTGGTACAGTGTGGCAAGTGCTCTGATACAAGTCTGTGGTGCTGTGAGAGTACAGAGAAAGGGCACGAATCAGTTCAATTTTACTGTATAGGAAACCACCCCCAACTTAGTGACTTCAAGCAGTCACCATTTATTTACCTCATGATTCTGCAGGTGTGTCACCAATTTGGGCTGCCATCAGCTGGGCAGTTCTTCTGGGCTTGGCTGGGCTCACTCTTGCTGAGTTGGTTGAGGTTTGGCTGGTCTAGGATGGCCTCAGCCGGGAAGACTTGTAGTCTCTCCTTCTCCAGCAGGCTAGCTTGGGCTTATTGATGTGGCACCTCAGTAGGGTTCCAAGAGAGACTCCTGGGTTTAGAACTGGCACTTCATCGCGTCTGTCACAGTCTGTTGGCCAGAGCAGGTCACAAGCACAGCCTGGATTGAAGGGGTGGGGAAATAGATTTCACCCTTTCATGATGAGGGAAGCTATAAAGTGTCACCAAAGGACATGAATATAGAAAAGAGTAAAGAATTGTGACCAGAGACTTCCCTGGTGGCACGATGGTTAAGAATCCGCCTGCCTGGGCTTCCCTGGTGGCGCAGTGGTTGAGAGTCCACCTGCTGATGCAGGGGACCCGGGTTCGTGCCCTGGTCCGGGAAGATCCCACATGCTACGGAGCAACTAAGCCCATGAGCCACAACTACTGAACCTGCACACCTAGAGCCCGCACTTTGCAACAAGAGAAGTCACCACAATGAGAAGCCCACGCACCACCATGAAGAGTAGCCCCCATTCGCCACAACTAGAGAAAGCCCGCGTGCAGCAACGAAGACCCAACACAGCCAAAAATAAATAAAATCAATAAATTAAAAAAAAAAAAAAGAATTGTGACCATTCTTGTAGTCTGCCACAGGGCTGTGAGGAAACAGGGGAGAGGTGAGCAATAATTTTCTTAAAGGACTTTATCTCAAATTTTTAAGATTCAAGATAGCAATTTCTTTTTTATTAGCACTTAATAAAAAGTGATGCCATAAGTCATCATCAGTTCTGGAATCATTTTCCAATATCGCCAGTTTCTACTCTTTCCTTATCTTTTGAACATTAGTTTTAAAAATAACCCATAATGGGCTTCCCTGGTGGTGCAGTGGTTGAGAGTCCGCCTGCCAATGCAGGGGACATGGGTTCGTGCCCCGGTCCGGGAGGATCCCACATGCCGCGGAGTGGCTGCGCCCGTGAGCCATGGCCACTGAACCTGTGCGTCCGGAGCCTGTGCTCCGCAACGGGAGAGGCCACAACAGTGAGAGGCCCGCGTACCGCAAAAAAAAAAGAATACATACAAAAATAACCCATAAGAAAATGTTGCTCTGAGATGGGAAAAGTTGCACATCAAGAAGTGCAGGGTTGAAATAGTGTTTGGACTTTTCTTTAAATCAGCATTGCACATGGACCATTTAAGGGGATTTTGTTCCTTCAAGATGATCCGTGATAAAAAGGTTCCATGAGGAAATCAGTTTGGGGGTCATCATGAACAGTATTTCTCATATTGGAGGTTTACAGTGCGTAGTAAAAAGGCCCTGGGAAGTCCTCACATTAAAATACTTTGCTGTTTAATTTAGTTAAGTGGATTTCATTGGGATAAGGTCAAAAGTTATTGGTTTGATTTTTATATGGGCTAGTGTCACCATATGTGTGTATATATGCACGCACACACACACACTTTTTATTTTTATTTTTTACAGCCAGTAACATTCCCAACACTGCCCAGCTATTGTCTTTACAGTTCCCATTTATCTTAAGGAACAGAAAAACAGAACAGATGAGCAATGTAATAAAAATTCAGTAATGTTTGATTTAATGGAAGAAAAGATTTTTGTTTTTAAAAGATTTAAATTTTTGTTAAAATGTTTTTTTTTTAAATGGGTTTTGAAAAAATTTACCAAACACTGTGTACTTTTTTTTTTTTTTACTGTTTAAATAATGTTCAAATAAATTTTAATAATGGGTAGCACTCCTATAATGCTCACCATGTGTTGTCCCAGGTACTATTCAAAGAGCTTTTAAAAAAAATTTTGTTTAATTAATTTATTTATTTTTGGCTGCGTTGGGTCTTCGTTGCTGCGCATGGGCTTTCTCTAGTTGTGGCGAGCAGGGGCTACTCTTCCTTGCGGTGTGCGGGCTTCTCATTGCGGTGGCTTCTCTTGTTGCAGAGCATGGGCTCTAGGCATGTGGGCTTCAGTAGTTGTGGCATGTAGCTCAGTAGCTGTGGCTCTCAGGCTCTAGAGCACAGGCTCAGTAGTTTTGGTGCACGGGCTTAGTTGCTCCGTGGCATGTGGGATCTTCCTGGACCAGGGCTCAAACCCGTGCGCCCTGCATTGACAGGTGGATTCTTAACCACTGCACCACCAGGGAAGCCCCAAAGAGCTTTTTATGAGTTATCGTATTTAATCCCCCAGAGTCCTGTTGGTCCTTATTGCGTTGTTTTTTTAATTGCTGTGAGTAAAGTTTTAATGCATATCAGGTCATCATAATAAAAACATGTTTTTTTTTTAAACTGAAGTATTGTTAATTTACAATGTTGTGTTAGTTTCAGGTGATTTGGTATACATATATATATTTATGTTCTTTTTCAGATTCTTTTCTATTAGGTTATTCCAAAATATTGAGCAGAGTTCCCTGTGCTATACAGTAGGTCTTTGTTGATTACCTCTTTTATATATAGTAGTGTGTGTATGTTAATCCCAAACTCCTAATTTATTTCTCCCCCCCGCCCCCACTATCCCCTTTGGTAACCATAAGTTTGTTTTCTGTGTCTGTGAGTCTATTTCTGCTTTGGAAATAAGTTCATTTGTATCATTTTTTTCAGATTCCATATGTGAGTGATATGTGATATTTGTCTTTCTCTGTCTGACTTACTTTACTTAATATGATAATCTCTAGGTCCATCCATGTTGTTGCAAATGGCATTACTTCATTCCTTTTTATGGCTGAGTAATATTCCATTGTAGATATGTACCACATCTCCTTTGTGCATTCATCTGTTGATGGACATTTAGGTTGATTCCATGTCTTGGCTGTTGTACATAGTGCTGCTGTGAACATAGGCGTGAATGTATCTTTTGGAGTTAGCATTTTCTCCAGATATATGCCCAGGAATGGGATGCAAGGTCATATGGTAACTGTATTTTTAGTTTTTTAAGGAACCTCCGTACTCTTTCCATAGTGGCTGTACAAATTTACATTCCCACCAACAGTGTAGGAGGGTTCCTTTTTCTTCACCCTCCAGCATTTATTATTTGTAGACTTTTTTGGGGGGATTTATATATTTATTTTTTGCTACGTTTTGTTCTTTTTTTAAAGGGTTTTGAGGAGGAATGTCAAGGCCACTTACAGAAGCTCATTCTCTCACTGCCTGAACTGTTTCTTTTTTTTTTTCTTTTTCTTTTATATTGGAGTAGAGTTGATTGACAATAATGTGTTAATAATGTGACAGTAATGTGTACAGTGAAGTGATTCAGTTATGCATATACTTGTATCTATTCTTTTTCAAATTCTTTGTCCATTTACGTTGTTGCAGAGTATTCGAAGAGCTGTATACGAATTATCATATTTAATCCCCCAAAGAGTCTTGTTGGTCTTTAGTGTTACCCTCCCCTTTTCACAGATGGTAGACAGCTCTTGTGTTCCATTCTACAAGGGTGGAGCTGTGACTTGTCAGTCTGGCTCCAAAGTGCATGCTCTTTACCACCTCGCTGTTCTGCTAAGAATCACTCACCTAAGTGCAGAGTGTCGTGGACAGCATATTCATGTGTTTTAAATGAAACGTTTTAAAAGTTATGTTCAATGGAGCATTCAGTCACCCTAACTCAGTTTGTTGCCTGTGTATTTAGTAACTGGTTCCTGGTGCCTTAGATGGAAGATATTTTGATATAGAAAATGAAAATGCCTGTTGTTTCCAGTGATGCATTGTCCTCTAATATAGGTGACAGAAACATCTCCCAGATCTAGAATGATGTTATTTTGCAGATAGTTCACCTCCTACAACTCCTTTCACTTATCTTTGACAAAAAAATAGATAAGCCTTTAATCAGATTTTTGATAGTGCTAATATACTGAAAGATACTGTCATTCTATTTTGAATTTATAAGATCTACCTTCTCAAAGAGAATCTTGGTGGAAAACATGTTTTATGCTTGTATCAAATAAGAATTCATGTTTTAAAGGAAGAAACTAGTGAATTAGAGTTTTAATATTTGATTTAAATCACATTTACCTGCCACAAGTTCGTATTACCGCTGGACAAAACATGTCAAGTATTTTTCCTGCCATTGATGGAGCAGGAAACTATGCAGAATGAATATGAATGAAGAATTTTTGAATTTTAGGTTGTAAAGGACCTCACTGGCATAGAAATAATGTGGCCGTGTCCAAAGCAGTGATCATTCATTGAAAGGCCCCCCTGTCAGATCACGGGCACCTTCCTCTACCTCTTCTTTTTGAGTCTCTTTATTTAAGGTCATCTCACCAGGTTGTTTCTCTCATACCACTTGTCTACAGTGGTATGCAACAGTGTTTGGAGGGTGTGTGTGTATGTGTCCGTATATATATCTCCATCTTCTTTGAAAATAGCAGTGTGGATGTTACTTATTAGAAACACTGACCACACAGGTCTTAAAATTTGACTATTATAGAAAATGATCAGACAAAAATACAATTAATGTAAGTATGTACTACTACAAACTGTAGGGTTGGTTAACCAAATAACCACAAATTTAGTTATAAGGATGACATTAAAGTAAAAATAATTTACAATTAGTAAACAAAAACAGCAGCATGTACAACCTATGGCCATCTCAAGACAACACAGATAACGAAAGCAACGCTTCTGAAAATTACGGTGAGTACCAGTTCAGAGGAAGAACATTGCAGCAGTGGAAGGCAAGACTCAGAGCTCTTGGGCAGTTTTGGGTCCATCAGTGACTTGTGGACAGTACCAGCAGACTCCCTAATTTGGAGCATCTTTGTAAAAATTATAGCTATATTCAGTTGTGGAAAATAGTTTTGCCGTAATTCTTCAAAAACACTGATTTTTCACTTTGAATGGTACGCTAAACAGTAATTTTTATTATCCTTTCATTGTTCTAGAAACCCAGTAGTGTCCAAACTTAGTGTGTGTTCAGAGTCATTGAGATGCTTCTGAGCTTGCAGCTTCTGGACCCCATCCTCAGGTTCAGGGTGTGGCCCAGGAGTCTGCAGTTTCACAAGCTCTGCAGATGGTTCTGAAGTGGGTGGTCCCCATTCCTTTTACCAAGGGCTCACAAAATAGAAGGGCAGGAGTTGGGGCAACTTCCTGAAAACCTGGATCTGGAGCTCAGGCACCCCCTGAAGGGGCATCTGAAACCACTCACCCCTTCCCCCCTTTTCCCAATCCTTGCAATAGCCCATCTGCCTCTTCCTCCCGACAGTGGACAGTTACGTCTTTACGGTGATAAAGATTGACCTGTGTGGCAGGAGGGAGGTTCCCGCAGTGCAAACCTAGGCCCTCTCAGTTATTGACAGTGAATAGGGGAGGTACGTGTGCTTTGCCTGACTCAGATCTGCCCCTCTATAGCTCCATGTTTACCTCCTGTTCCATATTAATCAGGATGTAGGGAATTTATACTTTTCTAAGAATAGCTACCCACTCTTTGAAGATTTTTGTTTTTGAAGGCTTTTCCTCTGAGGCTACTGTTTTCATTATTGAGCAAGAGAGTCAATGAAGATTGTCATTATATCAGTAAGGTCTAAATATGCAATAATGTCATTTAAAAATTAATGGGGCTTCCCTGGTGGTGCAGTGGTTGAGAGTCCGCCTGCCGATGCAGGGGACATGGGTTCGTGCCCTGGTCCGGGAACATCCTACATGCCGCGGAGCGGCTGGGCCCGTGAGCCATGGCTGCTGAGCCTGCGCGTCAGGAGCCTGTGCTCCACAACAGTGAGAGGCCCACGTACGGCAAAAAAACTGATGGCAAAAGTTTAAGGTGAAACAGTGTATTTGCATAATCTCAAAGAATCTCCTGTAAGATATTGATTACAACAGGAAAAATAGTAACTTTGCTATGGAGAAACCCTTAGGCACCACTTTAATCAAGTGGTCAAGATCAACAGCACCAGTAAAACGATCTATTGATGTAATGTAATGTAGCCGGGGATGCAACGTGTGGAGAAGGGCACGTCACTTCTGTGGTATCCTTCCCTATAACCATGATAGTGTCAGTCTAATCATGAGAAAACATCTAACAGGCCCAAATTGCGCCTCATTCTACGAAACATCTGACCAGTGTTCTTCGGGAGTGTTGAGGTCATAAAAGAGAAGGCAAGACTGAGGCACTGTCACAGACGAGAGGAGACAAGGAAGCTGTGACAGCTGAATGCCACACAGGGCCCGGGACTAGATCCTGCACTAGAAAAAGAAGGAAATTTGGAAAAATACAAATAAAGTCTGTAATTTATTTGCTGCTACTCTCTAGTATTGTGACATTGTTAGTTTATTAGTTTTGATAATTGTACTATGATCATCTAAGGTGTTGGCATGAAGGGAAGCTGAGTGAAGTATATACAGGAACCTTCTTCTATTTTTGCCCCCTTTCTGTAAGTCTAAAATGATTACATAAGACACAGTTGAGGAAAAGGTACTTTTGTTTAGTAATGTGTAAACACTCTGCAATAGCTTAGCATTGCAGAATCTATCTTAGCATAAGAATCTATCTCCACTCACCTAACCTCTTCAGCATGTATTCCTCACTCGTACTTTTATGTTCTAGTTCTACTGAAGCATTTGTTGTTGTTGTTAGAACCTTTGGGGAGTGAGGGGGAGTAACACAATTTTTGTATGTATCACAAAGTATTTATGACCAGTGTAACAACTGGATGGGTACCACACCTCATTTTTGAAAACGTGACAGTGCAGTGAAGTCCCCCTGTTCCCTTCCTTTATGGCACTCTGCCCCTCTCATCCTCTTTTACCACCCACACATAACTGCCACCACTTAGAGTTAATCCATAGAATTTGCTCTTTACTGATCCTGTTTCATTATTTGCCCTTTTTCATCCAAAGTAACATAAATTGCATTGTACAGTATCATATCTACAACTTGCTTTTTTTGCCCCACGTGTATGTCTGATTCATTCTTTTTCATCATTATATAGATAGATATCCATTTTATGAATACCCAATATATATTTATCCTTTCTCCTGCTGGCAGACATATTGGGAATGTTTTTGGTTTGGGGTTTTGTTTTGTTTTTCGCATAGTTGTTCATTTGTAAAAGTATTTTCTCAGGTCAAAAGAGATCTCTACTTTTTCTGAACTCCATTAACATTGTGTACCACTTTTAGCTTAACATTTGTGACCTTTTGTTATAATTATTTTTCTTTTCTCCTGTAGCAGATGGAAAGCTTTTTGAGGATCTAGTTTTCCAAGATGGACTTATTGGGATAATAAAGATTTAATTTTGTTGAATGAATAAGTAAATACTTAATGAATTAAACACTGTCTACATATAGATGTTGGGCATATTTGTGTTTATTTTCTTAGTTATATGGTGTTGCCTCTTGGGGACTTTTCTTTGTTACATTTATGCAGTGTCAGAAACTGGTCACTGAGCTAGAAATATGGAGCATAAATAAACCTAAAACTTTAAGAAATGATATTCTAGGTTTGCAGGCATCACAGGTACAGGGTTTTTTTTGGGTGTGTTTAACATTGAAGGAGAAAGTTTGACAAAGTTAGCAGTTTAATCTACATTTGGCATTACAGAGCAGAAGGGAGCTCTCTGTATTATGGCAGAAGTCTTGCTTTTGTGTATCATTCTATATTGATAATTTTGAATTTGTACCCAGAATGGAATTGCCCAAATCAGTTCTTTTCCTCCAAAATTCTTTTATTTGGATGTTAATCTTACCCTGCAAAAACACTGAGCAGGTTTCTTAGCTCTCTTGCCTATCTTATTTGATTTCTGCCACAGCTTTGGCAGAGATAAGCAGGGCTAGTATCATCCATATTTTACAGATTAGGAACACTGGAACGGAAGCTGGGGGAGGTTGTTTGCTCAGGGTCACTGAACAGAACCAGAGACCAGATCTTTCAGTCTGGTCCCAGACGTTACAGTTTCAGTGTTTAAAAGGAGCAAAAATATTTTGTTTTGCTGGCATTTTAATAGATGATTCAGTAACATAATGCCTGTTTGACAGTTCATCATAGTAACGTGGGGAGCTTCTTATCATTGTTAGTGGTCCATTATAACTGCCTTTTTGCTGCCCTCTTTGTTAGAAGCGTTCGAAGAAAAGCTGAAACTAAACATTGCAAAAGAGCGTGTTGTGACTGGTGTGTATTTTAAAGGAAAGAAAAACCTCGTAAGTGGAATTGATACGAAGGAGTGACACAACCTAAAGTAAAATATCGGAGGAGACAAATGGCTTTTTGATAGCTCGAGACCTACCAATGAATTAAAACTTCTTGGCATATGGACTGGTGCAGTTGATCACTCACATTGCAATCTAAAAAATGCAGAAGCAGTACATGTAAATATTGTCTTCATGTCAGAAATACACCTTTGTGCTTGAAAATGATAAAAAATTACAATCGATCCTTACAACTGTTCTGTTCATCTTTATTGATCAGGTGCAAGAAAGATAAATCGCAGCCCAAATAAGATTATAGTAAATGTTAGCATCATAGGGGACTCTAGGTTGATAGAAAGCCATTCATCATCTCAAATGGTGACCTGTCCATTGCTCCAGCTATCCTGAGTCTGCTGTCTAATCACATACCTATTGATTTTATCTACATCCAACAAACCTGGATGTGACTGTCCTTGGGCAACCCAGATTGTTAAATGCAAAGGGGTCACTGGTGTGAAGAGGATTTCATTTTCATTTTCTTACCAACCAACAATGATTTATTAAAAAATAAACTACCCCAAGTCATGCATGTGAAACCTGAGTGATTAGGGAATGAAGGGACACAGTAGACTGCATTTTGGGGTCTATTGCATTTTGTTCCTTTGCACTGTGATGCATTTTGTTCCTTTGCACTGTGATGCATTTTGCAGGGTATTTCATGGAGTCTGAAGACTCATAGGGTCATTTAGGCCACCCTCTGCAGTAAGACAGGTTTCACAGTAGCTAGCCAGAATGGATCATTTTTAATTTTGCTGCCCCAGGAAAGGCATTACTTTGCTCTTACAACTTGATTTATGTTGCTTATGTGTTCATTCATGTAATATTGAAACATTTTTTTAATAAAAATTACCTAAATCTGCACCCGTTCTTACTGATTAATTTGTTATAAATGTTGATGCTCTTGTGGTCATATGGAGATGATAGAACAAACTCTACTCCATAAAGAATCCATCTTGAGGATAAATGTACTATGTAAAAAGAAATGATCCTTTAATATCCTAGGTGGAACACTGGAATAATAGGTAAGTATGGTGTGTGGCTATCATATTCAATCAAAGTGTCTTTTGATCTTGCAGTGGTGGATTCCAAATAAGGGAGATCAAAATAATCTTTCAAAAATGTGTTAGGAATTTTCTCAGAAGGATCAAATAATGATGAATTACAAATGTGAACATTTACTCTTTAATTACAGCCTGTATACCAACAACTATACTGTTATTAAATGGGTAGCTTTACATGTATTTTTTTAAGTATTCATGCTACCATGCAAGAAATCTTTCTCCTACTGCTTGAGTGGCCGACACAAGATTTTATGTATTTTTTGAAATCGTAGGTCTTGCACACATTTTATCCTCTTGGATACTGAAAACTCTGCTATCGATCTTTATCCACAGAGCTCAGAGTTCTACAGAGTCACCACTGAGCAATACCAGAAAGCTGCTGAGGAGGTGGAAGCAAAGTTCAAGTAAGTTTTTAATGGTATTATCATTATTTACCCTTCTTGACAAGGTGAAAATACACCTTTATTGCTCTTTGATACGTTAGCCCTCTGGAATACTTGGAAATGTGTTTGGATCCATGTTGCTCTAGCGGAATTCAAATGCAAGGAATGGGCATTTGATGACTGTGTGGCAACTCAGTTTTATGAACTCGGGGAAATTGAAAGCAATGGTGATAGAATTTTCATTTGGAATACTATATAAGATAGGATACCATTGATTATGAAGGTGATGTTAAATTGCTATCTCTATTAATAGAAACACAGAAATCATTCACTTGTGTATCATAAAATGATGGGCATGTCCAACAGGTATCTGCCTTTCTCCCATTTAAGCTGTTTTCATTTCTTCACATGTACCTTGAAAGCATTTAAATCACAGACTTTACCTTGCCCTTGATTATGAGGGTGATGTTAAATTGCTACCTGTGTTAATCCTTGGAATGTTTAAATGAATGTTCTGTAATTGATGGATCAAAGTGTCTGCGACCCATAGCCCTGTACTTTCCCTTTGCTTCCAGTGCTCACATTAGGTCAGAAAACATCATGCAGAATTTTCCGGAGTGTATAAATAGTTCTGTTGTGTAACCTCTGTTAGTCGCACTTGTGCAAACTAGTGAAGCACAGAAAGGTGCTGTGACAGGTTTAGTTGAAAGAGTGCATTGGGCTCTGACCTCCTTCCTTGGCATGTTTATAAACATTTGATAAAATGATTAAACCCTAAGGTAGAATGTTGTTACTTTCTGCTATAGTGCAGTTTGTGTGGTAACGGATATTGGTGTTATTTTAATGTTGATTAAAAAAAAGACTTTTTAAAAAGATGGTTTGAGGCATCTTTAAATAGACAAAAACCTTTAGTCTTCCTTAGTGAATTATCTCTTTAGGGGCAGTTGGGAAAGGCCTTCTAAAAATGAGCCATAAATCTCACTCTTAAAGGTTAATGTGCTATCTTTAGAATTTAGATATGGTATTGGATAGACTTGATTTTAAAAGGCACTCTACATATGTATTCTCAAAGTTAGGTTTTTATCCTTCCCATTAATGTTAAAGCAGTTTTTTAAACCTTTGGTCTCTGTACTGTGAGAACCTTTGACTTGGCACCCTGGGTCTTTCTTCCTTGTAAGATGATAGCTATACAAATAACTAAAATTTAAGTTAAAGGAGATCAATTCTGACTAGAATGATCTATGAAGTCATTATAAAGAAGATGGTATTTTAGTTGAGGCTTGAAGAAGAGTATTGAATAGTCAGGAAGGAAAGGTATTCACAACGAAAACATCTTCAGTAGTTGGGTGACAAACTAGGTAAGAGCAGTGGTTTGACTCACAGAGACTGGTGTGAGATACAGCTGGAAAGGTTGGTAGGGTCATTCATTAGCTGCTGGGCTAAGAAGTTGGTCTTCATTTAGCCACAAGGCACTGGAAGGTGTTTGACCAGGTAAGTACCCCAATTTCTGTTGCCCTTTAGGAATTAGTCTGATAGTTGATGTGAGGTTTGATTGGAGGCGTGCGGGGAAAAAAAGCCAGAGATACCAGATGAGATATCTCTATAAGTGAAAGAGAAAAGGAGGGGATGGATGCAAAAGTCACTGAGAGATTAGACATGAATTAGTGATGAATTGGTGTACTGGTTTGCTAGGGCTGCCACAGACTGACTGGCTTAAACAGCAGAAGTTTGTTTTCTCACAATTCTGGAGGCTGGAAGTTCAGGATCAACGTGTAAGCAGGGTTGGTTTCTCCGGGGGCCTTTCTCCTTTGCTTGCAGACGGCTGTCTTTACATGGCCTTCCTCTCTGCATCTGTGTCCTAATCTCCTTCTCTTATAAATCACATCGGATTAGGGCCCATCCTGATGACTTCATTTTAACTTACTTACCTCTTTAAAAATCCTCAGTCCAAATTTGCTTTCTGAAGTACCAGGCATTAGGACTTCAACAAATGAATTTTGGGGGAGACACAGTTCAGCCCATAACACTTGGATAGAAGGGATAAAGGAGAAACAGAAATATGAGCTTAGTTTATTGGAAAATTGGTGGAAGCTGAATTTCATAGAGAGAGAAGTCTGATTTTAGATGAAAAGAATTGGCTTCTCTTCTGAAGCCATGCCCAGCTGCCATGTCATTCAGCCTGGGCTAGCCTACTGCAGAATGGGAGGCTGCATGTAGCACAAAAGTAAAAGTCATGATGACTTACCTTCTCCAAGACAGCATGGACCTGTAGTTTGGACTTAGTTTTAAGCAGAGCCTCAGCAGCAGCATTCTCTTTTATCTTTAGAAGGTATTATTCTTTATTAGATCCTTCTCTAATCTGGTGTAGTAAACAGTTCGGCCTTTCCCAAAGTGAGCTCTGGCCCTTGTACCTAGCTCCTGGGACAAACCTCTAAACCCCTGGAATTTCCCAAGTGAAAGAAATGTCTTATTATTTATGATGGGCCCCTTATGACATGTGGTATCAGCCCGGTGCCAAAGACTGAATTCAGCCACAGGGGCAGTCAGTCAGGCAAGAATGTGTGATGAGGCTCCAGTGAAGCTCAGGACACTAAAGTTTGGGTGAGCATCTCTAGTTGATACTACTCTGCATTTGTTACACAGTGGTACCAGGAGGGAAATGCATCCTGAGGACAGTGGGAACATTGCATTTGGAAACCTCTCAGACTTTGGTTTCTTTTCCTTTGGCTGATTCTCTGTATCATTTCCCATAACAAGCCATCACTCTGAGTTTAATAGCTTTAGTGAGTTCTGTGAGTCCTTTTATTGAATTATCAAAGCTTAGGGTGGTTTGGGAACCCCTTGAACTTGCACATGATACTGGAAGTGAGGACGGTCTTGGGGACTCTGCCCTCAGACTTTGCAGTTTGGCTAACTCCAGTGCAAACAAAAACCCAGGAATTTCAAAGCCAGGTTTTTCAGAAAGTGACTTTCATTATGTCATTTTTTCCAGCTACTACCTGCTAGCCTGAGCTTCCTAGAATATCATATTTTGATTTGCATTGAGTTCTTCATTAGTCTCACACCAAGGAAGTGATAGTGCTTTGGATGTAACAGATGTTTACCATCTTTGAAGACACAGAGATTCCTCAACAGAATTTTGTTTCTCCTTAGAAACTTGAGCACCTCATGTAATCATGACATCTTCAGTCTTTTGCAAGGCAGAGTACTATATTCTTTCCATTGCCTGACAGAGCTGAACTCAGCAGTTCCTCTTGGACAGCAAACTCTGAAGGACTTTGAGGAGGATTTAGTTAATTTTATCTGATGGAAGGATTCATTTGGATACATCTTGGTTACAGGAGATGGAAGCTTTTTAAATTGCAATTTCAAGGGCATTATTATACACCTGATAGGGGGGTCACATAAAATCACTGTAAAGAGAAAGAATAAAGAATGCTCCAAGCATTTGAGGCCACATGTGATGAACAACAGTTACATTGGGGCATCCTGCAGGATAGCTAATGGAATTATTTTAGGGAGGCTTAAATATTAACTCACACTTCAGTCCCTCACTTTATAGTTTGGTGGTAAACCAGTAAAGCACTTTAGATTTATTGGAATTTTCCCCCCTATTTTATCAACACATCATTCATTCATAGTGCTTCTATGCAGCATGCCCTCCCCTGCATTCTGAATATACAGCCATGAAGGAGATAGGTGGGGTCTTATCAGCGTGGAGCTTAGAGCTCGTCAGAGGAGGGCAAGAATAAGACAGATTTAATAAACCAAAGCTTTTTAAAAATCCACAGTTGGTTCTACTGTGATGAGATAATTGTACCCCTAATAAATATCAAATTATTAAAACTTACTATTTCTTTTTTCAATGGAAATTAAGTAATTTGGGTTCAAGAATGTGTGCTGTTTATTTTCCTGCAAGAATTTTTTCCCCAAAATAGCTTTAAAATTTTGGCTATAAAACCCAAATCACTGGGTAAAGCCAGTAATACATGTATTTTTTACATCTAGCTTTTATTCAAAAGATATACCTTTTCTTTTCCCAGCTCAACTGAAACAGTCATTATAAGCACTTCATATCACCTGTATCACCCTTTGTTATTAGCTGTTAAATAGAGCAAGTTATGGTGTTAGTTCTGAGTTAGTTACATGGCGGTAGTACCATAACTCAGCTACTGAAAATTATGTTCAGTATTAATCCTTATATTCTAACTTGTAGGTAATTAAGCGAAATGTTATATTAAATGTTACATTGATAGTGCTTAGCACAGGTCTAGCACAAAGTAAATGCTCAATAAATATTAGATTATTTTTATTATGTATTATTATTATGATATTATTATTTTATTATCGTGTCCAACTCATGTTATGAAACTGTGCACCATAGGGGAGATTTCTGTATCTGGTTCCAAACGAAATCTAGATGATGTTAAAACTTCCCCAAAGAACATTAGGGAGAGTTCTTACCCTTGGGGAGCTCATAGTCCAGCCAGTAGACAGCATATAAAGCTCTCATGACAGGACAGCCCCAAAAGGGATGTGTGTCAGAGCTGTCAGGATGTACAGACAGAATAAGGGGTGTATGGACAGAGTGCCACAGGGGCTCTGTTTGTTAGTCAGCATCAGAATCCAATTGCCTCAGTGGATTGGGGTCAATATACCACACCCACAGAAAGGAAATGTTACCATAGTGTTATGTACACACAAATTGTTTTCAAAATATAAAAACAAACATCAAGCAAATGTAAAGCAAAAGGCAGTGTAAACCTTGTGAAGACAATGTAATATCAAACAAAAGCATTTCAAAGACGATTGATCTTTCACTCCCATGTTTTCCTTTAGATAATGGAGTGGCCAGTTCTACCTTCCCTAAAAATATATATGTGAAGTGACATAGATCTCTCAAAAATATTTTGGACTGATTTTATTAGAGGTATAACTTTTCAACTTGGCTTCAGTATCCTTGAAAGGTGAAGCACTTGTAAAGGAGTATGGTTCTGTGCAATTGGATGTGAATACTGGTAATGCTCCTTTGTGTGCCAGATGTTAGGAGGGGTTTTCACTTTTTTTTTTTTTTTTTTTTTTTTTTTTTTGCGGTACGCGGGCCTCTCACTGTTGTGGTCTCTCCCGTTGCCGAGCACAGGCTCCGGACGCACAGGCTCAGCGGCCATGGCTCACGGGGCCAGTCGCTCCGCGGCATGTGGGATCTTCCCGGACCGGGGCACAAACCGGTGTCCCCTGCATCGGCAGGCGGACTCGCAACCTCTGCGCCACCAGGGAAGCCCCTCACTTTTATCCTTGAACGAAGTGGTTGAAACCTGACTTATAAATTTAGGCTCATGGAAGAAGCTTGGGTTATCCTTGCAATGTATTACAAGATTAGTTACCCTGTGGAAGGAGTTTAGGTGATTGTAGAGTATCTGTGGAATGCTATGCAAAACTCTTACAGATAAAATGGCTTTTTAAAGTATCACTATATAGTCAAAGGTTTGCTTCAGTGTAAAATTCTTTCTCTTTAAAACGTTCTTGGTTTTATTAGGGTTTCACTTTGACTGGCAGTGCTGTTTAGGTTCTCTTTAGGGTGTGTGATTTTAATAGCTACACTACGAATGAGTTAGTGAAGCACAGGATGACACGCCAGTGGTATCAGCAGGTGTTTCTCGTGTTCTCTGTAATTACACATGTGGATTATGGACAGTTTTAAGCAGCAGTGTTTAAAGATCTTGCTTAATTGGCTGTAAAATAATTAAATAAGGTTTTGACTGGCAAATTTATAATTCTGTTAGATGCTTAAGCCAGTGCGCTTGAATGTCAATGTGACTTCAATTTGGAAATATTAGATTAATAGAACTAATTGTCCTGCAGGTACAAAGTTTACTCTGATTAATAGTCTTAAAACTCTTATAGAAGTTTAGCCAAGTAAATTTATGTTACTTACCATTCTGCTTAAGCTTTTAATTAAAACTTATTTCCAAAGTTTGCAGTGTTTCAGCATTGCTGTGCTTCTTTCCAGGTTTTCCAAAGCTGAGCTCCTATAATTTTTCAGTGACTCCAGCTACCTCATTGAGTAACTTGCCTTATCAAAAGGATTAAAATTATATACTTTTAGACATTTATTTGTATCTGCAGCTGACAGTTTCCCTGCACATTGTCTCTAACACTTATCGATGTCTGCTTATAACCTACTTTAGTGCTGCGTGAATGGCTCTGATATACCAAATGTACATGATGAATGTTTTATCTCTGATTCTCGTTGATCAGTTTCTAAATGATCAAATGGTTTATCTCAGTAAGACACTAATTCACATTGATCAAATTCTCAATGACCAAGTTGACTTGGTTTCTGCTGAACACAAATTGTATTAAAACAACATTACTTGAACATGCTGGCTTTTCTAATGCAGGAGTTATGTTACCAGCAGTTACAGTATAACTCGAGTTACTGTATTATAAAGATGTCTTCTCCGTAATGAAAAGTTTACATATGAAGAAAAGAATGCGATATTACAGGAAGAACAGGGCTTCGAGCAAGGATTGGGGCTTTTACTAACTAATTAAATTCTGCATTTGTATTGGGCCTTTTTCCCCCCTTTTTTTTAATTTGAAGGGCGGTGAGCAGGAAATATAGCAGCTGCAGTGGTGACATTTTATTCCCTACGGTCCTTAGAGCCAAGCAACGTCTTGATTATTCAGTAAGAGACTTAGCAATTGAAGAGGCTAAATTCTAGGAAAAGTAAGTATACCTGTACTCCTTCTGCATACACTTGGTTATAATTGTCCAGTTAGCAATATAGGGTTGTTTGTTGTTTTTGTTTTTTAAACATCAACTCACCTATGTCAACTTCCACAGTATTTCATGTACCCACTAGACTTTGTCCAATAGCAAATACCCATTTGGCTGAAACAAAGTCTGTTATTTAGAACACCCAGTTCCTCAGGCAGGTTACTTATTCCACCTTTGACTTGTCTCTTCCATCTGTAAAATGTAAATTTCAACTGCCATTCTCTTTAGGGCATTCAAGCTGAGAAGGTTTAAAAGTTGAAAAAAAAAAAAAAAGTTGTCATTGATCTTCATCTAAAAAATGGACCTAAGTAGGTTTATTTAGTTGTAAGACGCCAGCTGACCTTTTAGTTATGTTGTGTATGGTATGGCAGCCCCTTTTGTACTTCATCAGGGGATATGTGGAGAGCAGCCTGCCGCCTCTCAAACTAAGAAGCTGTGTGTGTCATTCTCCTCCCCCACACCCCCCAAAGCAACAAATTAGTTCCAGGGCAAGTGAGACCTGCTTTGGAACACACCACTGTTTGACAGTATTTCTTAAGATGGGCATGTAGAATTGGTTAGATTTGTAAGGAAACCTTAGGCGATTAGTGCCTTTCCCCCCGTTTAAAATTAGAGCCCTCCTAATCACATATGTCTAGTTAGTTTCTTCTTATTTCTTTAAGTTGGAGCTCTAGCCTTAGTCTACATACTTATTCTCTAAGGTAACAGAAGTAAATGCCAAGAAACATTAACACCACTTGTGAGTTAGCTTTCCACCTGTATCATTTCTGCATACACTTGGTTATAATTGCCTATTTAGAAGTGTAGGGTTGTTTGTTGTTTATATTATGTTAAGACATGACACCATAACACTCCTAGAAGAGAACACAGGCAGAACAGCCTACAACATAAATCGTAGCAACACTTTCCTAGGTCAGTCTCCCAAAGCAATAGAAACAAAAGCAAAAACAAACAAATGGAACCCAGTCAAACTCACAAGCCCCTGTACAGCCAAGGAAACCACAAACAAAATGAAAAGACAACCCTCGGACTGGGAGAAAACACTCACAAATGATGTGACCAACAAGGGCTCCATCTCTAAAACACACAAACAGCTCATACAGCCCAACAACAAGAAAACAACCCAATCAAAAAAATGGGCAGAAGACCCAAACAGACCCCTCTCCGAAGAAAACAGCCAACAGGCACGTGAAAAGATGCGCAGCATTGCCAACCATCAAGAGAAATGCAAATCAAAGCCTCCCACGCCGGCCAGAATGGACATCATCAAAAAGTCCACAAGTGACAAATTCTGGAGAGAGTGCGGAGGAGAAAGGGACACACACACACACACCCACCACCACCACTCACACTCACTCTCTCTCTCTGCTGGTGGGAATGCAGACTGGTGCAGCCACCTTGTAAAACAACACGGACTGTTAACTCTCCACTGTTGCTCGCAGCATTCCACTCAGTCCAGAGGTGTCTGCAGAAGGGGGCAGGGCAGGATGGCAAAGTTGATTGGAATATAGGACTAAGAGGTCAGGACAGGGATGTAAGCCATATGACAGTATTATCTGTTTCACAAAATAGAACACAAACTGCTGCTGTTGCATGAACATGTGCAGTTGGTCTCAAGGTCAAGAGGGTCACAGTGGAAACTTCCTTATCACTTCAACACAGTATGTGAAGGAACCTCAAGTGGTGATACAAGCCACTGAGGCCAGATTGGCCACATACTACCTTAAATCCATGACCTGGAATTCTCTTCCCTGTTTCAGCGGTGGCAGCTGGCGTTTGTTTGGGTTGCTCTGGGCATATTCTTTCCTTTAATATAATCTGTTTATGTGTTTCATGTAAATTATCAAAATCAGTCTTGTTGCAGCCCTTAGGTTAGTGGCCATAAACTCCTGAATTCATGATTTGTTCTGCGTGGGATAACAAATCGTTCTGTTTTCCCCTACAGGAACATTAGCATTGAACTTTCTTCCTTAATCAATACGATCCATTAAGAATCCAGCATTACCCTACATGGTTATATGAAATATTAATTGCACACTATTAGATAAATGAAGTTTCTGCCAAAATGATAGCTTGTTTCTTTCTTTGTATCATAATACTTAAACAAGAACATTTTTGAGTTCTAGGGTGCATGGTATTTTAGAATTTATTGATCCTTGCTTATTTGAGTAATTATCTACACAGCTTATAGTTCCCCAAAGATACTTCTAACTGGGATTACTAAGTTTTTTCCTCTTGCTGATTCCAGCAAGAGTTCATTTACTTTTTAAAGGATCCAGTTGGAAATAATTTAAAAAATTTTTCCTTTGATGTTTTCGTAGATGAGAAAAAGTTATTTTGCTTTTTGAGTGCCACTCAGCTACAGATAGAAAGCATCGAAGCTTGTAGGGGGGCCAATTAGAGTTAATTACCATCTGACTGACCTGCCACTTCTTAAAATGTCCAGGAAGACTTGTAGGATGTAGATTTTTAATTCTTTCCTTGTGTCAGATTTGCAAAGTTTAACCATCTAGAGCCTTAAGTATGTTAAAAATTATACCAAAGAAGTTATCTATGCATAAAAGTGGTATCTCTCAGGATAGTCTCTGGGAAGTTGTATAGGCTCCACCATATGGTGATACCTACTTGTTTCATCACTTCATGGTTTGGGAAGCCTATTCCAAATGTTAACCCTTCCTGCTCTCAAACAGATAATTAACTTAGGGTTGCCACTATTTCTGGGGTAAAACCATGGTACTAAAATTGAAACCAGAACTTTCAGGATAATCGTACTTGAACGTGTCTTCCCATTGCTAATTTGAATGTATAATTTCCAAATCATCTCTCATGGTGTCAGTCTATCAAGGATTCCTATTTCTGGCTCTTTTCATTTTTCTTAAGATGTAAGCAAACAAAATACAAAAATTGATAAATTTGGACCTTACCATGATTAAAAGGTTCTGCTCATCTTAAGACACCATTTAGAAAATTTAAAAAATGGGCAGCTAGTGGGAAGCAGCTGCGTGGCACAGGGAGATCAGCTTGAGGCTGCCTAGAGGGGTGGGGGATTGGGTGGGTGGGAGGGAGATGCAAGAGGGAGGGGATATGGGGATATACGTATGCATATAGCTGATTCACTTTGTTATACAGCAGAAACTAACACAACATTGTAAAGCAATTATACTCCAATAAAGATGTTTAAAAAAAATGGGCAAAAGACTTGAGCAGACACTTCAAAGGAAGATATAAGAATGGCCAATTAGCACTTGAAAAGTGCTAATAACATCATTAGCTATCAGGGAATTGCAAATTAAAACCACTGGAGTGATGAAAATCAAAAAGACTGACAATACTAATTGTTTGCAAGGATATGAAGAAACCAGAATTCTCCTGCTTTGCTGTTGGGGGGTATAAAAAGGCAAAGTCACTTTGGAAGAAGTTTGGTGGTGTCTTATAAATTTAAGCATGCATTTATTCTATGACCCAGGAATTCCAGATCTGCGTATTTACCCAAGAGCAAAGAAAATATACATCCACAGAAAGATTTGTACACATGTTCATATCAGGTTTATTCATAGTAGTAAAAAAGAAACTACCCATATGGTCATCGATGAGTTTAGCAGTTTAAAAAAAATAAACTATTCATGAAACAACATGGGTGAATCTCAGAAACATTATGTTAAGCAGAAAGAAGCCAGACACAAAACAGTACCCATTGTGTAATTCCATTTATGTGGAGTTCAAAAATAGGAAAAATTAGGGCTTCCCTGGTGGCGCAGTGGTTGAGAGTCCGCCTGCCGATGCAGGGGACACGAGTTCGTGCCCCGATCCAGGAGGATCCCACATGCCGCGGAGCGGCTGGGCCCGTGAGCCATGGCCGCTGAGCCTGCGCATCCGGAGCCTGTGCTCCGCAACGGGAGAGGCCACAACAGTGAGAGGCCTGCGTACCGCAAAAAAAAAAAAAGGAAAAATTAGTCTATATTGATAGAAATCAAAGTAGTTGATGGGGATAGAGGGGGACTTGATTGAAAATGGACACGTGAACTTTCTGAGGTATTGAGAATGTTTGTTTTTCTGGGTAATAGTTAGCCAGGTATATATACAATTTTACTACAATGTGAACACCTAAGATCAGTACATTTTAAAAATGTTAATCTTAAAATACCCTAATTTCCTAATTTTAATTAGGAAAAAAAAGTCCGAAATATTGGGAATGCCCAACTTCTAACTGTAATTTGTCCCAGGTGAAATAAGTTTCTTCAACTTAATCACAATCTTAAGAAACCTGTGATTTCTAATTCTATCCATAATCATATTTTCTTATTAGAATTTGAAAACTTCATCTCAGAGTCAGGGCTGTTCGTTCAGTATGCTTGATCTCTGCAGATACAGGAGTAAACCTTGCTTTATTTTATTTATTTTCTTAAGAATAAGTCTCCCCTGCTCCCCATTAAATTATGTTTGCCTATTATACTCGTCTCCTTGTTGGCCTAGAGTCTTGTAGATAGGCCTGGTTAAGTTTTTTTTTATAATTTTTTTTTATAGATTTATTTTTATTATCTTTGGCTGCGTTGGGTCTTTTTCGCCGCTCACGGGCTCCCTCTAGTTGCGGCAAGTGGGGGCAACTGTTTGATGTGGTGCAGGGGCTTGTGGGCTCTAGAGCGTAGGTTCAGTAGTTGTGGTGCACAGGCTTTGTTGCTCCGCGGCATGTGGGATCTTCCCAGACCAGAGATCGAACCCGTGTCCCCCGCAGTGGCAGGCGGATTCTTAACCACTTCGCCTAGGGAAGTCCCAGGCCTGGTTAAGTTTTGAAAGTCAATTTTGATAAAGGGGTTTTATAGGCAGTATCTGTACGTGAAACATTTATAGAGTAACACTGGTACTTTTTAATATTATAATCTTAGGCAGCAATTTGTTCATACTATGTACCGAGTCCTGGCAAAATGCCTGAAAACTTGTGAAAGCTTGCATCTTGGCCCTTCCCTCCCTACATGTTGAAATGAAAGCACACATGTTCCCATGTAAAAGTGTCGCCAAGCATCCCCAACTTGCTCACATGGCTGCCTTCAGCTACCTTACGTGCTTTCTCATGCACCAGCCAGCAGTTAAATTGCCATGTTCCTTTTGTGAGTGTGTATGTCTAAATGCTTGTAATCATCTGCGTCCCTTGAAAACTGATAGATGTGCTCATTAAAGGGAGTTCTCACTCTTGGCTCCCTTCACACAAGTCACTTACTTCAGCTCCCTTTTCTGGATGAGGCTGGCAAGAAATACTGTGCAGGGATACATCTGGCTTTATACTCCTTTTCAAGAACTAAAAAGCTCCTTTTTCAGTATGTTAAACACACTTCGTAGGGACCTTACAAGCACAAAGAAGTCAGCTATGTGCCAATTACAATATTAACACAAGAAAGGCTAAGGGCTGCTGTTGTGTGGTGGGATTTTTTTTTTTTAATGTGCTGCCATTCTCTCTTCATTTTGTTCTCGTGCTTCTGAGATTACACAGATACCTATTTATTTGTGAGACAGACCCATCTGTGGAGACTCTGAAGTCCACCAGCCTGCCACTGGTGTAGATCTCAGCAAAGCTGTCTGTGTACAAGGCACGTTCAGCGCGGTTTATGATTGGGAGTTTGAAGGTAGCGTACGCCTGTTTCTGCTTTTAGGATGAAAAATGAATTGCCAATTACTGTCGACGTGTTCAGACATGACACTTCATACGGTAGAAGCTTTCTTGGCCTGTTTTATGCTAGCCTCCCCACTATGAAACCATCACTTCTGAAAAAGGGGTGTGTTTGCAAGGAGGAGAAGAGAGAAGGGGATCAGTCCCTGATCTGCTGTGGTTTTCTGTGCTCGTGCAGAGTGGTGGGAGGGAGGTCAGTGCCTCTCACCTCTGTTTCCCCAGCAGAGCCCTTGAGCAAGATGAAGTGATCAAAGCTGGGTGCCAGCGCATCATCAGAGTCTCATTACTTTGCAAGCTGCACGCCCAGATGCTGCTGTTTTCTGCATCAGGCTTTGCTGATTTACATTCATAGCACCTCCATTACAGCTCATTTGGTACTATTCACAATTAACCAGTTTTCTTTTCCTGATACAGTTTCTCCAATACAAAAGACCTTAATGTAAAGAAAATAACATCGCTGGGTGTAGGGTGCATGTTTCAGACATCCTGGTTAGTTGACAAGAAGCAGGGGTCAGATGTTTTGTCACTACTTTGTCATTTGTGTTTTTGGTGTGGTTAGTGGTGTGTTGGTTTGGAGGTATTTTTGAGGTCTTTGAATTTGAGATACCGGATTTTTCCAGGAGACCAATTTCATCAACTCTGCTGTCCGAGTTCTTTTCAATGAGTGGATTCTGATACATTGTTTTCGTTTGTTTGGTGTCTTCCCCCAGTGAAGAGCTCAGTGACATACATGTATTTTGAAGGGTAGTAATGTGACAGCTCATCATCAGTATCAAAAACACAGCCATCCATTAGGGTGTCTTTGATGCTCTGTGCTCTATGGGCACTGGAAATACAGAAATATAAGTTTAAGTCCCTGCCCTCAGAGGTCTGATACTTGTTGAAATTACTAGCTCTACTGTAAAGGTGTCAAAACCTGACTCAGGAATTATAACTTCAACATTTGTTCAAGAAGAATGGTTGAGTATCTCATACATTCCAGGTGGTTTTTATAAACTTGGAAATACAGGGATGAAGAAGGCATGATGCTTGCCCTCCGGACACTTGCAGTACACATGGGGAGACAGATTGATACAACAGTGGCTATAGTGTGGTAAATGCTAATACGAAGGCACAGACAAGACAGTGTAGGGATGACAAGGAGGATCTGGACTGCGAGAAGAGGTGCCTAGTGTGCAGGCTGGCACTTCTCACTTGGAGATTTTCTCAAGGTAAGAAGAGGGAGAATGGCTTTCCATGAAGAGGGAATCATATGCTAGAAACGGTTAGAGTGAATGCGGGGGGAGGTGTGATGGAATAGGAGGCCAAAAAGGAAGATTAGGGTCAGACGTCGAAGGACTTTAAATGCTGTGTTTTGAAAGGCAAAGTTAATAGGATGTGAGAATTCGACCAAAAGTTTTGCCTACTTGGGAATATTTTTTTTAATCACCTATCCTTGGTACCCATAATTCACACCATGAGAATTAAGCTTTTGAGTTGGTAGTTTTTTCTAGGAGTCTGTCAAATATACAGATATGATATTTGGTGCATACATATGTGTATGTTATAATAATCACGATTTGCTATTTCATGTTAATTACTATTATCATATAAGCATGTTAATATGCATTAAAAATTAGCAAGTTTTAGCTTACCGTATTGTTTCTTAGCAGAGTTCAGGGCTTTGAGAGAATGGGACCTAGGAAAAAGTAGTTTTGGTTGAAAAAGTGGAGAGGAGAGAGTTCAGGAAAGGTTTGGTTCATGGGATGCTGTCTGGGGAAATCTTAGGGCAACTTTGCGGAGAAGTTTTAGGAGATAGAGGGTCACCAAAAGCCAATATACTGGTTCCACATTTTAGCACCCCCTGCAGTCCACAACATGAGATCATCTTCTAAGTGAAATGGTATAATGATGAGCTTAAAAAAAATTCTCTTAGCCACGATCTCTTTGTCCGTGGTGTCCTAAGAATTCACTTGGTACCAAATTCTGCATGTTTTTGGAAAGAATGTTTTATAGGCAAATTGTACGTGGTTTATGTCTGTAACTGTGATTATATGCACCCAGTATATATAAAATTAGCTCATAGATTGCTAGTCCCCTTGAAGATTCTAGTATTATTAAATGAACCTTTTAAGAATTCTTTCTCCTTCCCATTTCATTTTGTGATCAACTTTTGCCTTTTGATATCCTTCCTGGATGCTTAGTGTAGTGAAAAGCATATGAAATTAATAAACGCTATTGGATTTTTAAAATTATCAATATACTACCCCACTTTTTTCTTAGCATGGCAAATGAAATTTTTCCCTCTTTCCTTCTCAGTCAACCCCTTAAAAGTAAAGTGTGTGAAGTTGTAGTTTGATAGTCATTCTTCCTTTATCTCTATCCGTAGAAACATTAATAAACATAGATGTTGTATTATTTTTACCATATATATTGAGATTATACCATATATATTTCTTTAACTTACATCTATTATGGGTATATCTCCCTTGGTCAACACATGTAAATCTAACTCATTCTTCTCAGTACCTGCATAGTGTTCCATGGCATTGTTCTACCATGATTTATTGAGCCCATCCCCTACTGACAGGCACTGAGATTGTGTTTCAAAAGATCTTTTTTTTTTTTAAAAGGCTGCAGTGGGACAAATTTGTACATAAACCCTTAGGAACTGGTACTTTTTTTTTTCTGGCCATGCAGCTTGCGAGATCTTAGTTCCCCAACCAGGGATCGATCCCGTGCCCCATGCAGTGGAAGTGCGGAGTTCTAACCACTGGACCGCCAGGGAAATCCCAGGAACTGGTGCTTCCGTTTCTATGACATGGATGGGATTTGAATTGTGACCAGTCCTTCTGACTATGTGGCATTGGGCTACCTAACCTCTTGGGCTTCTTATGGATGATGGAGGAAATATATATATAAGACCTTATGGGGTTGTTATAAGGTGTGGTAAGTTATGTGGGTGATGTGCTGGACATTGAGCCCTATACGGGGTGGTACCTGCAGAGACCAAGTGGGCTTAGAGTTGCCAGGGCCCAGGTTACTTAACTTCAGAGGGTTTATTATAGTGAATCTACATCTGGCCTCCTGAGCCTGTTTGTCTCTCTCTCTTTTTTTTTTTTTAAGAAAAGGAAAGCCCACTTTGTGAAAATTTTCAGCTTTTGACTTGTGCAATTTGAAAATACTACATTTTGGCACAATCCTTGCAGTTTTTTCTGCTAGTCTGTGATTCCCTAGAGGTGAATTGAGAAGATTAGTGGTAGGACTTTTTCCATTAACTCTGGGAAAAACTACAGAGCAGGGCTTCCCTGGTGGTGCAGTGGTTAAGAATCCGCCTGCCAATGCCGGGGACACGGGTTCGAGCCCTGGTCCGGGAAGATCCCACATGCCACAGAACAACTAAGCCCATGTGCTACAACTACTGAGCCTGTGCTCTAGAACCCGTGAGCCAGAACTACTGAGCCCATGCACCGCGTCTGCTGAAGCCCGCCTGCTCCAGAGCCTGTGCTCTGCAACAAGAGAAGCCACCACAATGAGAAGCAACCCAACGAAGAGTAGCCCCCACTCGCTGCAACTAGAGAAAGCCTGTGCACAGCAACAAAGACCCAACACAGCCCAAAATAATAAATATAATAAAATAAATTTATATAAGAAAAAAACCCTACAGAGCAAAAAAATTGTCCTTTGGCAAAAATGTCAATCCATACCTCTTATGGAGCATTTGGAAACCAAAGCACTGAGAAGCTGATTTAATAGGAGAATTGAAAACCAAAATGTATACACATCTTCACCTTTTCTAACTGATGACAAGACAAATGAAAAATATACTCTCAGAACTTGTTGATGCAAAGAAAATAGGATCGTTGTTCCAGAGAGTACATTAAGGCTGAATCTTTAAAAGATTTGAGTGCTAAGCTCTTGGCCACATTCTTCAGGAAGCTGATCCATTCTTATTAATGTTATATGTATTTGTACTTCATGCCATAAAATTCCTCTTTTTTATGATACGGTATCTAGGAAGTAGGTTTAAGAAAAAAGGAATGATAGGCAGAACACTAGGACAGAAATCACAGCAAGATCCTTTTGGACCCACCTCCTAGAGGAATGGAAATAAAAACAAAAATAAACAAATGAGACCTAATGAAACTTGAGAGTGTTTTGCACAGCAAAGGAAACCATAAACAAGGTGAAAAGACAACCCTCAGAATGGGAGAAAATACTTGCCAATGAAGCAACTGACAGAGGATTAATCTCCAAAATATACAAGCAGCTCTTGCAGCTCAATATCAAAAAAACAAACAACCCAATCCAAAAATGGGCAGAAGACCTAAATAGACATTTCTCCAAAGAAGATAAACGAATTGCCAACAAACACATGAAAGGATGCTCAACATCACTAATCATTAGAGAAATGCAAATCAAAACTACAATGAGGTATCACCACATGTCAGTCAGAATGGCCATCATCAAAAAATCTAGAAACAATAAATGCTGGAGGGGGTGTGGAGAAAAGGGAACCCTCTTGCACTGTTGGTGGGAATGTAAACTGATACAGCCACTGTGGAGAACAGTATGCAGGTTCCTTGAAAAACTAAAAAGAGAACTACCATATGACTCAAGCAGTCCCACTACTGGGCATATACCCTGAGAAAACCATAATTCAAAAAGAGTCATGTACCACAGTGTTCATTGCAGCTCTTATTTACGGTAGCCAGGATGGGGAAGCAACCTGAGTGTCCATTGACAGATGAATGGATGAAGAAGATGTGGCACATATCTACAATGGAATATTACTCAGCCATAAAAAGGAATGACATTGAGTTATTTGTAGTGAGGGGGATGGACCTAGAGTCCGTCATACAGAGTGAAATAAGTCAGAAAGAGAAAGACACATACCGTATGCTAGCACATATATATGGAATCTAAAAAAAAAAGTTCTGAAGAACCTAGGGGCAGGACAGGAATAAAGACACAGATGTAGGGAATGGACTTGAAGACACAGGGAGGGGGAAGGGTAAGCTGGGACAAAGTGTTGAGAGTGACATTGACATATATGCACTACCAGGTGTAAAATAGATAGCTAGTGGGAAGCAGACGCATAGCACAGGGAGATCAGCTCGGTGCTTTGTGACCACCTAGAGGGGTGGGTTAGGGAGGGTGGGAGGGAAACGCAAGAGGCAGGGGATATGGGAATATATGTATATGTATAGCTGATTCACTTTTTTATACAGCAGAAGCTATAACAACATTGTGAAGCAATTATACTCCAATAAAGATGTTAAAAAAAAAGGAATGTTTACTATGCTACAGATTTTACTGTAGCAACTACCAAGAAAATGTGCTCATTTTCTCTTGTGTGTGGTTCTTGGTCTTCCTGATTTCTTTTTTAACTTATTAGAACTCTTAATTTTTGAGCTATAATGAAGTAGTAAATATCCACATGAGCAAAATTTTTACTGGGAACAACCTTGATAGATATCCTTCACATAGTGCAGTAGACTGGCTCTAGCAAGTTGCTTCTCTTCCTTCCTCACCCCCGCCTCAGTTTTCTACGTCTGTGTAAGGTGATCATCACAGAGTTGTTACATAGGAATATTAAAGGAGGTCCATTCGTGTTCTTGGCATACTCCAAGCAATCAGTAGTTAGCTAATGATTATAGTCATCGATAGTTCAAATTTCTGTTGAGTGAATTTTGTGTGTGTTTTTAAATTTATGCCCATCATATAATCCTATATATATATATATATATATATATATATATATATATATATATATTTCCCTAAGGGATAATCCCCAAACCTATAAAATTGCAATTGAGACTGTACCACGCCTCTAAAAAAATGTGTTTAAAGACACATGTTTTCTGTCAAATCATTAACCAACGGTTAACAACAGTACTCAAAATAATAATTATATTTTAACAGGCTAGGAAATATGTAATTTAGTTAGAAATGCACATGGGAGTCTGTGCCAGGAGAGGTGCAGCTATTGTTAGTGTATGGTACCATCCTCATCTCATCACTTGTCATACCTTTAGAATATTTCTATCAATTTGAGGTTGTAGGCAATTATAGGTTGACAGTCTATGATAAATAAACAAAATTCTCCATAAAGTTGGTTCTGAAGTCACTTGCTTGGCATTTGGACCCTAATTTTTCCCAGAAATAAAAGTGACACTTCTGGTTAAGTGTCTAGTTTACTCCTCAAAAGCCTATTTAACCCTTGTGTGTTTGTAGTGAAGAATAAAAAGGCTGGAGGTTTGGGGTCAGAAAGAAGAAACAAAAAGAAAAAAAGTGCACTTGCCTGTGTGTGTGTGTGTGTGTGTGTGTGTGTGTGTGTTTAAACTACATTCTGGGTTTTAAAAGCTAACCTAATCACAGGTATAACCTTGTTTCTCTGAAAAAATGTAGATCCCTGTAGAGAGTGAAAAGGGAAAACACAAGCCTTGGAAAGAACAACTCCCTCCCTGTCTCCCAGTCCCTCCAAAGAGTTTCCAACTTTCTTTGTTTTTTTTTAAAGCTGTGAGTGGACCTGTTTTCAAATGAAACCTTATGTGGAATCCTAACACTGATAGTATGCTATGTTATTAATGTCGCTGTAGTTAATAAGCTTACTTATAACTTTGCTTATTATCAAGAAAGCAATGACACTTATTTTTGTGAATCCAACATTTAAATATTAGGAGCTAAGAATGGTGGCTGCAGTCCTCTCTCAGTCTCAGCACCCACATTCATTTACTTGGTTGCAGTGTTGTGATGATCCTGATTTGCAGTGATAAGTAGTGGCTACCGATAATAGTTTTTGTTTTGTTTTAACAGCTTGCCTTGCAATCTTAAGATACTCATCCATCAATCTGATCCATATGATTAAAAACGAAATAAGTTTCTGCTTCAAAGCTGAATAATTGACAGTATGTAATAAATCATTATTTAGAAGTTGGGACAGGCACCCCAAACTTAACAATATTGAAGCGTACTGTGAAAATAACCTTTGACATCTCCTCAGCCTCATCTTTGCCAACTCGTTCATGGACCCCAGAGTTCACTCCGTTAAGGTGAGAGCATGCCTTCCACCTGTGCTTCTGCAGCTTTGTAACACAGCACACCTTCATTTCCTCCATGTCAGCTGTCCACTTGCCAAGACTCGTCTCACATGTCAGTGTCTCTGTAGTCTTCCTTGACATGTCCCTTCCCACTCCGGGCTCCCAAAAGAAGGATACAGTTGCTCCCTCTGTGTTCAGGTAACTCGAGCCCTTATTACAGCCCAGTTTGCATCATAGTTGCCTTTACACCTTCCTCCCTTCTAAAACAAGAGCCCCTGAAGGCACGAGCTGCAGCTTAGACATCTTTGTAGCAATAATACTCCTAAGCCTGTTCAATTACTATCAATACTGTTATTTACTAGATTGAATTAAACTCTTATAAAACTTTTTCCTGCTTTTCAGTTTCTTTCCTCAGAATGTTTTCCTCTAGAAGGGACTTTGAATTTACAGTAGAGGAAACTGTTGTCTAAAAAGCTAAGTGAGAATTACAGGCTCTTGGGAAGGGCCCATTACCAAGGTTGTATATCAGGTTACAGTGTGTGAATATCATTCCCAGTTGAAATGAAACCGTGAGGGCAGGAATTGTACTTTATTTTGTTTATTGATCTCCCCCAGCACCTTGCACATATTCTGCACTTAGTAAATACAGGCTGAAATGCATTCACTCAGCAAATTAGGGGACTGTGGCTATGTGACATCTCTGTGCCTAGCTTGATGGTTTGATTTATCTCGCTGTTGAAGGTCTTCACTTACAGACTTTCATACAGGGCTGATTTTTGTTGGACTTTAGCTAATTGCCAGAGTTCATCTCCAATACATGCCCTAGAGAAGGACAGCTCTCCTCTTCACAGTATCAGTAGGGAACTTAAGGAGACGGCAAAATTCAAAATATAGTGGAGTATTGCTTATTAGGTTAAGGTTTGTCATTAATTGGGAATTCCTTCAGTTCAGATTTCTGTATAATGTGACTTTTTGTTAAGGAAGGATTATTGGTATGTGAAAACTTCTTGACCTTTGCTGTTTCTGAAGACTATTTTTCACTTCTGTTAATGTAGACAGATTCATATATTTTCCAAAACCGAAGTACGTCTCATTAACATTTTCTGCTTGAATTCAGAAACATGACATCTTCAAGTCAGGGAGCTCTCTACCACCAAAGCCAATGAAATACTTCATAACAAGTTACCTTCTTACGAAAGCTGACTTACCTGCTTTGATTGTAGGCACTTTCTGAGCAAGGCAGCCGTGGGACCAAGGCAGAGAGGAGAAAACTCCTGTATACTCTAAGGCAAGGATAAGAGAGCCATTTCTTTTTCTGGCTCAGTTAAAACTGTACTGATTATCCAGTCCCATTAACCTAGTGGGTCACTACCTTGTATGAATTAGCGGCAGGCAACTGTAGTGTGGAGCAGTCTTGCCACATCATGGACACATTTATAAAGATTGATAACATTGAAGGTTCAGCGTTAACGTTTATTGTCAGGCAGGCTGTACAAGAATCTGTCTGGTATTGGCTTTTGCTTTGATTTATGAAAAGGTTGCCACGTGAAGAAGACATCACATAAAACAGCTCTGCTGGCAGCAGTATTATTAGATGCAATTGTAAGTATAGGAAATAATAACTCTAATTAGGTTCATTATCCTCTTTTGCTAATTCGGTACTTGGGATGGGCAGGTCCTCTTAGCAGTACAGTACCTTCGCCTTCCCAAAGGAAGGGGTCCCTCACTTGCTTTCTCCTGGGTTAGCGTGTTTCTCCAAAGGTTTCCTCTAAGCAGTAGCTAGCAGTGAGAAGCTGCCTGTCTAATAGAGGATTGTTAAGTAGTCACCTTGATGGTTCCCTCATCCCACAGCGACAGCATCAAGTTATTACCTATTGGTTTTGCCTCAGGGCACCCGTGTGTGCACTCTCTCCCACACAAGCCCTGTAGATAGAAGGACTCAGAAATTCTGGCTCTTGAATATCTGCAATAGCCCCAAGTAGTAGCAGGTGGCTCTTCTGGAAAATGGCACCTATAGCTTCTTGCTCAATAGGACTTTTGTCCCCACGGAGAATAGTCATTACTTTGCCTCCGTTTTTTAGTTTCAATGCACGTTGGTTTGGTGGAATGTCTTTTATGCTGTAAAAACTTCCCTTCCCTTTGAAATCTTTGTTTGGTCTCTCTAGTTCCAATTGCATCTTAATATGCAAGAAAGGCAGCTGTGTTTTCCTTTAAGCAAATATAATTGTAGGGGAAGGCGTCTCTGTTTATCCCGTGGACAAATACATTATGGGTAATGCCAAAAAAACAAAAAAAGAAAAAAACTTGGGACCCCAGAAAAATTATGTAAATCTTTTCAACTCTCTATAAAGCAGAGGAGTGCTGCCCTTTATGTGGTCACCGCCTGCAAGCAGCATTTTCTTGAGAGCCAGCAGCTGTGGGGAGTTGGGGGCAAACACGTGCATAGGAGAAACCTCCACCTTTCATTCAGCTCCCAAGGATAGACAGAGGTGCCCCAGATAGCTCTTCTGGTCTGTGTCTGTTTTTCAGGCAGCCACATTCCTTTTTTTTTTTCCCGGTACGCGGGCCTCTCACTGTTGTGGCCTTTCCCATTGCAGAGCACAGGCTCCGGACGCGCAGGCTCAGCGGCCATGGCTCACGGGCCCAGCCGCTCCGCGGCATGTGGGATCTTCCCAGACCGGGACACGAACCCATGTTCCCTGCATTGGCAGGCGGACCCTCAACCACTGCGACACCAGGGAAGCCCGGGGCAGCCACATTTCTAATCATAGTTGAACCTACCTCCATTTTGATGTTTCAGATTATTTTGAGACTTTTATGTGCCATTTATCAAATTAAATTATGCAAGGTTTGGCCGTTCTCTGATTTTCTGTTAACTTCTTTATCCGGGGAGATCCTTTGTGCAAGTGTGGAGATGGGCCTCTCCTGAGCAGTAGAAAGAAAACATGCCGGCGGACCTGTAGAGAAGTGATCCTTGGGAGTAGAAGGTGGCCCTGGTCCAAGCAGGTTGCATCTAGTAGCTTCTTGTTGCCTGGAAGGCTCTGTGCCTGGAGTGGTTTGGAGTGATCAGGCAGGCCCCTGTCATAAAGCAGGACGCACAGCAGCAGCTGGGGAGAGTCACTTTTGGCTACCACGGCAGGCAGGCAGTACCCAGGAATCTCACTCTGAGGTCGCGGAGCCAGATGTGAAGGCTGGATGTGAGATGGTGTCACTAAGGGCTTTCTGGAAGGAGAGCAATTATATTCGAAACCAAATGAATGCCTGTGTTTATATATAGGGAAGGTGCTCCTAAAATGCTTACGCAGCCCCTAGTGACTGTCGTGAAACTCTTTTAAACACATACGTTTTGAAAGGGCGAGTGGTGAATCTGAACCACACATCAGCTTTAAAAACAGACATAGTTAAGATCAAGGTGTAAACGTTAATAGGGGCCTACTCTTTTGCTCCCCCCTCTTTTTCTCCAGGCAGTAAAGAAATAGACTTTTCAGCTCAGATAACTTTTCCTGGCTTTACTTGCCTTTTGGAGGGATGTGGAGTGAGTCAGAAAGGTGTATTGTCTGGTCTCTTCCTTACTTTCAGAAACCTTGGATTTTGTACCACGAAGTGCTTGTTGGAAGAAAGCCAGGCCTCTGAATTTCAGCGTCACGAAATACTCAGCCTTAATGGCAGGACCACAGGAAAGTGCGGAACCGGGAGAGTCAAACCCAAGGCTAAGGCTAGAACACCACGGAAACAAGAGAAGGCTAAGGAATCTGGAGTGTCATGGTTGATTAGTGATGTCTGCCGTTGGCATGAGCGTTGAGAGAGTTGGCATTTTTCCTTTGATTTGCTACCCCTGCTTTAGAAGCAAATATAAAAGTCTCTGTTTACCTCCCTTAATTGACAGTGCCTAACCAGAAATAGGAAGGGTGGAGAGAGAAAGGAAGAAGGAAGGAAGAAAGGCTGTGTAGTGCAATTTTAATATCTTTTTTTCTGTTCCCTTTTCACCTTTCACCTACCAGCAGGTTTGGGGAAATGAAATAACCACAAAACAGGACTTTGTATTTTGTTACCTCTTGTCCTGATATGGCTCCTGGTAGGAAAGCCAATTTCTTTTTCCTCACTTCAGGCCACCAGAGCACCAGTGGGACTGTGACTGGCATTTGCAGGGACTTAAAAATCACTCAGGATAGAAGATACTGTTGGCAAAATGTCCTTAATGTGCAGTCTTATGTGCCATTTTCTTTGTAATGAATAAGAGAATATATTAACATTGCACTTTGATTAGCATTTGTAATACATGCAAAGATATTAACCTTCAGTGCATTTCTAAAATAGTGTCTCATGGGCAGAAGCTTTAGTTTACAAGCAGGGAAATAAGACTGCAGTCAAATGACCTCTTTCCTAAATATCAGAGGTAGTAAAACTCCATCTGTTAAACGATTCTTCTTCAGTATAAATATTGGCGGTAATAACTAATCTTGGAGATCAAAAAGTGGTAAAAATTGATGGTATTTGATAGAAGTTAATACTATAATTAATTTACCATTGTTTTGAAAAGTTTTAGTGAAAAGCCCTCAGTGCTTTATTTTATTCTGTGTGCTTGTGATAAAAACTGTCTCATTAATCCATCCAATTTGGATAATCAAACCAGTTATTCAGACCTTAAACTGAAGTTACAGTCCTGAGCAGCACTTCAAGATCTTCCTCTCTCAAGACTCTTCATTCATAACCCAAACGAGTTGCTGGCCATTAGCAGCCAGTTGTTGACGGTTTATTTACATTGGTGAAATTAGGCAGATAAGTCTGAAATGTCTGCTTCATGACATGTATAGCCACAGCTATTATATACTTCTTACCATGATGTGAAATGATATGTATAGCAAAACTCCAAGTTTCCAAGCTTTCTACATCATCTTAGTCATGTGCAGTTAACTTCTGAGCAGTAATGAATCCACAGATATCTGTCGTGGTTTTATTATGTGCAAGATCCTAGGTTCTCATATATCCTTCACAAGGACTACTCATCAGGCACAGGGAAGACCGTCTTTAATTTCTTATCAGTATTATTGAAAAGAGAATCCTTCGATCCCAAGCTTCCCCCCGGTCCCTGCTGTGGCCTGGGCTACAGGGCCATCACAGTCAGTGCTGTCATTGCCTATTTCAAACCATTTGAAAATGAAATCATGATTAGTCCTCTCATGTTTCTCCCTGTTCCTGAATGCCCTTTGGTGGTTAACGTTTTTTGAGGGTGGGGTACAGGGAACAGATCTCACAGTGTGAATGAACTGAAAAGTTATCCGACATATTTAAGTAACGCTGGCACTTCTGGGCCTCCTGCTGAGGACTGCCAGCTTGACTTTACAAAATGACATTTATGACACTAAAGATATAGAAACTCATGGAAAGAGGCTGAAAACCAGTTTCTGGCCTGTTTGAATACTGGTTTAATGGTAATAGAACGTTGTGTGCTGTTGATTATTCTTGAAATGTCCAGCTTGTTTTAGACAGGATTTTGCTACTATTAAAGAAAATTAAAGCAGTTTGCCATCAATTCCTTTGAGTTCCTCCTCAGTGCCTAGTCACAAGTAGTAGCCCTGCCACCAGCAGTGGGCAAATCTGTGCCAAGTGTAATTACTTCAGATACAATTCCATTTATTCATAGGGAAGACTGTTGCTCTCTGTGAGAACGTAGCTGAGAGAAGAAAAGATGTATAGGTTTATGTTAATTATATACCCCATGCTGGAGGTTTGATTTTAACATGAGTGCAGCTTTTTAATCCCTTTATCAAAAACACATGCAGGAACCTTCTTTGCTATCACCTGAACACTTCGTGGACACCTTCAGGTTACGTGAACCGTCACCAACCCTCACGTGAATTGTATTCTAAAACTTGGTTTTTAAGTTGGCAGTGTGAAAGTGGAAACCCATTTTCCTTTAGAAATAAGGTGGTAACTAATAAGTTCCTAGAACAACCTACTGAAATTTATTAGTTGAGATAATAAGAATAATAGTAATAATAGCAGCTACTGTTTGTTAAAAGCTTACTATGTGCTTATGCATAAAGCTTATGCATTATCTTAATAATCTTTACAACAAAACAGTAGGAACCCTTGAAAAAGTTGCACCTTACAGAGGTTAAGCAGTTTGCGCCAGCTTCTATAGCAAGAGAAAGGCGGAGCCCAGATTTGGACATAGGTGTTTTAGATGCCAGATCCTATGTTAACCATCAGGGTAAATGGCACAAGTATAAGCAGTGACTATATTATGGAAGCTAACTAACTTTGGTCGTACTACTGTATTAGAAGAAAACTCATCTCGATTCCAGTTGGGATATTAGGAACACTTGTACCCCTAGTGTAGTACTTTGGACACACTTCCATCCACCTTATGCGCGCACATACACTCAGGCCAACATAGTGGCGAGGAGAAGTGGAGAGAGTGCCCTAGTAGCTCTGTAGTGAGGGGTCTGAGCAGCCCGTGGTGTTTGCCAGATGCTGTTCCAGGTGCTGGGAATACTGTGTAGACGGAACAGACATGAGCCCTGCCCTCTTGGAGCTTACAGACTAATCAGAGAAATGACTAGTCTCCCAAATAAACTCGACAGTTATAGTTGTGCTAAGTGCTGTCAGATGCTATAAGAGCATGTGATATGGGAATCCACTGTGAGGGATCAGAGACGACCTCTCTTTAGGCTAAAATAGTAGGTGTTGGGGGAGCGTAAAGGAAGGTCATTTAAGCAGCTAGATCAGCAAGTGTTAAGGCCCCGAGGAAGGAGCTCAGCTCCTTTGGGGCTCTGAAAGGAAGCATGCAGGAAAGCAGAGTGGGGAGAGATGAGGCTGGAGATGGAGGGGGTGGGCCACGTCCTACTAGGCCATAATTAGTATTTTGAATTTTATCCCAAGAGTGGTAAGGAGTGTTTGAAGGATTAGGGTTGTAACCTGGAAATTATAAGATCCATTTAAAAGGAGGCATTCCAGTTGTGTTGATAATGAATTGCTGTAAAGATGAGCCTGGAGGACTCAGAATGGAAACTAGGAGACTGCTTAGGAGATTTTTGAAATATTCCAAGTGGTGGTGGTAGCGACTTGATCTAGAATAATGACAATGGAGATGGAGAGAAATAGGTTGATTCCGGATCTGTTTTTGAAGTTTATTGATAAGACTTGGTGACAGATTGGATATTGGGAATGATAGAAGAGGCGGTGTCAAGGGGGATTCCCTGATTTTGGAAGGTCCATTTACTGAGATGGGGAAGAAAGAACAAATTGCGGGTAGAGGAAGGAATTAAGTGTTCGATTTTAAACATGTAGCACCTCTAAAACCTTCAGTGTGAATAGCAGGAGGCAGTCACCTGTAAGAAGGCAGGGCTAGAGGTACAGATTTGATAGCCGTCAGCACACAAGTGAAAGCCACGTGAATGGTAGAGATCCTGGTGGAGAGACTATATACAGAGAAGAGCAGGATATGGCCCTGAGGATCTCCCACATCAAGAGATCAGTTAGAAGAAGATGAGCTGGAGGAGAAGCAAGGGAGGAAGTGCAGTGTTTGTAGAAGCCAAGAAGCCCCTTTCAAGAGAGGGGAGTAATTTACTTAAGTCCATGCCGATTGGTCCTATAAGACGTCTACCGAGCATGGTTGGATTTGGCCACTTGGATGTGGATAGAAGAGAATGGATGGAAGGTAGGAAGTGGAGGTGGCTGTCATAAGAATAGTATTTGCTAGAGCTGCGCTTTCAACAATATGATAGCCACTAGCCACGGGTGACTGTTTAGATTTAAATTTATTAAAATTAAATAAAATATAAAATTCTACCTTTGTTGCTTTAGTCACATTTCAGGTGCTCAGTAGCAACATGTGGCCTTGATCAGTGTGTTGGGCTGCATAGACATGACCGTTTCCATCACTGCAGGGAGTTCTCTCGGATAGCACTCTTCTAGAGAAGGTGGGAGCGCTCTTAAAAATGATCTAGTAGGGAA
>NW_006782674.1:1158134-1160897 GCF_000442215.2 Lipotes vexillifer | reverse complement strand
AGGGAAAGAAATTGTTATGAGAGAGGCACTCTTCCTCCAAAGTAACAGTAGAAAAGTTGCAGATCCAGATTTTATGATGGGACAGTTAGGGAGCTATCTGGTTTCTGTTTTTCTCAATGAAAATTAGAAAAATGGCCAAGAGTGAAAGGAGAATGGAGATGTAATGAAGTAATCATGGGAAAGAGGGCAAGAATGAATTTACCACAGAAACGTAAAAACACGGTAGGCAGGATTTAGTGTCTACCTATGGATTCACCCTGGTTATATGATTTTCCTCCAGAAACACTCAACTGGAGAGCTGTATTAAAGGACAGTCACATGGCAGGCGTTCAGCGACTGGAGCTGCGTGTGAGGGCTTAGATTAATACTGCTGAATTGGAACCCTTAGGGAGATGTAAAACTAATGGGGCTCAGCATGATGAATCCAATCCAGGACATGAATTGAGAAATGCATTGTCTGGTCCTGCAGTAATACATCATTATCCCTTTACATAGGAATCATTGTGATTCCGCCTCAGAAATACTCATGTGTGAGGCTCATCATAATCATTTGAAGAATTTGTGTGCAGGAGGTTGTTGTTTTCTCTACTTTCATGGTTAGTCTTGTCAATTTCAGTCTCAGCAGCTGCCTAGAATGTTAAGCCAATTTGCTAAATCTTGCCTGTCCTCTGAAAAATGCTTAAATCTGTTTATGTAACACAAGGGGTTGAGATTGTATGATGTGTTATGGCATCAGTGCCGAGTACTTTAATCAGAACCTTAAAAAGAAATGTTGGAATTTTTAAACTGAAGTGTAATTGTGCGGATGTTCCATCGATGCACATGTAGTTCACTGTTATTATACATCCCATATAAACGCTTCACTTTTATTAGTTATGAAATTTTTTTGAGGTATGCCTCATTTATGGGGCATTAAGTAGGGAAATAGCAGCTACTTGGTGGCGCCTTTAGGAGGAGAATCCCTCTTCTCGTGGGTTGTTCCCTTTCTTACTCACGTGAATTCCCATTACTGTCAGATGATTCATCTAGCTTTTGAGTTTTCCCACGGAAAGATTTCCTTCCGCCCCTCCTATGTCTCACCAATCTCTCTTTTCATATTCCTCACTGTGGACTTATGCTTTAACCAAGAGAACCGTGGTTCTCCTTAATCACACCATGTCTGCCCTCCTTCCCGCCCTTCTTGTCTTTCTTTTTAAAGACTGTTGAATCAAAACTCTCCTTTTTTCACACAACCTTCCCTCTTTACCCAACTTCTAAGCTCACCTCTGCTCATTACTGTACTTTCTGGAAATTCCTTTATCACTTGTAGAGCATGTCCTTGCTCAGAGTGTGTTGGCTTTCTGATTTGCCTGTAAATTTCCATATGAATCTTTTTTTAAAAAAGTCTGTTAGTGACGTCACTGCCTCTGCCTGCAGACTTTCTTCTCTTCTTCCACAGCCTTTGCTTCTACTTTTCTGTCTAGAGCGCCTCTGTCTCCTATCTAACTGCCTAAGCCCTTCTTCCTGTTCTTTAAGACTACGGAAATTCTTGCATCTCATCTAAGACCTTTTCTGGTCATCTCCAGCCAGAGGTACTCCTCCCCTTTCATATTTTTACTGTTCCAAGATGTGCCCCATAGAAGCAGCTCTTATAAAATAGGTGTGTCTTTCTCTCCTACACACACACACACACACACGCACGCACGCACGCGCACACACACACACACACACACAGTGCCTGGTATAGAACAAGCACTCCGTAAAGGATATTGAACTGACCTAATCCCACTGCCTTCATCTCTTTACTGCTCATATTCTTATTTACCAATTTCCTGCTCTCTGGCTTCTGCCTTATGCACTATATTGAAATTATTTCTCTAAATCGCTGGGGATTGAATTCCACGGCCTTTTATCAATCTGTATTCTTTACAACTCTCTTCTCTTTCATGAAGCTCTGGTTTCCCAGCCTTGTGATGCTGTCATACTGCTTCTTCTCTCCACTCCCAGTTCTCTGACTGCTCCGTCTTCCTTCCCTGTCACCTTACCCCCAATGGGGCTGCTCCCCAGGGCTCAACTGTCCCTCCTGCCCTCTGTCTCTGCACTCCCCACTGTGTCTTTCAGGGGATGCTCAGTCCGTGATTGTAGCCCTGTCCCCAGTGCTGAGCTCCAGGTCCACACTCTAGATTTTGGTAGGTCGTTTCCACTTGGGAACATTACTCAAGCACTTTCATTCTCTAAATCCCCAGGCCTAAGCCACATGTGTATTGCCCAGTCTTTCCTCTTCTTGACATCCACATCTGTCAGTTACTGCATCCTTCCATCCTTGCTTTCCAGTGCTTCCGTTCTTGCCTGTTTTTATAGCTGGACACAGCTCCACTGGGCTCCCAGCCTAGATGGTTCCCACTTGCATCCATCTGATTTGTTCACATCCGATCACCTTAGGCACCTTGATGGCTTTACTGTCTCATTTGGAGAGGTTGGTGGTTTGTCTCCACCTGCAGAACAGAGTCTAAGCATCCTCTGTCTTATCGGAAGACCATCCAGATCCCAGTGCTTCTCTTTTCAGTGCCGCCTCTCACCTCTGCCAGCCTCCCTACAACCTGAGGCCCCTGGACGCGCCCAGCTTGACTGAGCCTAGGCCTTGGCTCATGTAGACCTTTTTACATGTCCTCTCTGCCTCTTACAGTCTTACCCTGCATTCGGGATAAGGCTTTCACAACCCATCTCTTCTCCTCTGTGGACTCTCCCTAGACCTCCCCCAGCTCCCTCCTCAGCAGTTGTGGC
>NW_006782674.1:1151537-1157701 GCF_000442215.2 Lipotes vexillifer | reverse complement strand
TCTTTCCCTTACACCCATCGCACCGCCTTGTCTTAACCTGTGACCTTTACGAGGGTGTTTCTTTTACAGGTATGAGTTTTTCTCCCTTCTTGTGTTTGTACACACCTTTACCTCCTCCTCCACAGTATGTACACCCCTGTGATGTCCAGGTGGCATTTTTCTGCCTGACAGTTCCTGGAGGTTTGCTGGCATGGCCTAGTCACTAGGGCATGGCCTAGTCACTAGGGCATGGCGTAGTGTACCCATTTGGGGATTCCCTGTTGGCAGGGGTAGAGCCTAAGCCTCCTCCCTTTCAGCTCATCGAAGGGATGGGAAACAGACACGAGGCCCAGCTCTAGCCCTCTTTCCATTCCTCATTATTAGTACTCTGACACTTAAGGGCAGATCAGTATGGATAATTTTTTTCCTTTACTTGTCACTGCAGTAATACATTTGCAATTCTTTCAGTTAAGAGAGCCAGGCACATTCCTTCCTGGGTGTATCTAGTATTTGGATCTTGCTTTCAAAATGTAGTGGAAAAAAGAGTATCACTTAATGTACTATAACACACTCTCTCACTACAGACTTAAAATTTGATCTTAACCCAGTTTTTTAGAATGTGTCACAGTTCTCGAGATACATGGCAGTTTTGAAATGTTTTAAATTAAGCTGTTCTTATCTTAGTATTAAAAGCACTCTCTCAAATTTGATCACTGCAGGAAAGAGGTAAGGGTACCGGCATGTATGTCTATGCTTGGGTGACTCAGATGGAATTTCACCAAACATCTCATCACTAAGTCACTCCTCAGCTGAGAAGGAGCATAGACAATTCATCCCAGAGGGTAATTCTTTTTGAAAAATTAGAAGCGCCTAAAAATAGGGACCTAACATGAAAGTGTGTGCTTGACCATATTTCTGCACAGGCTGCCGGTACCATACAACTCAACCTAAAGGCGCTGTGATTCTGTGCTACTGCAGTAGTCAGATTGTATTGATGAAAAGGATACAATAAGGCCTATGGAATAAACATTGCTCCAAATACGGAGGATTATCTCTGGGAGGTTGTCTCCAGCGTTCCGTTAAAATTTGGTCAGAGTGTCTTAGGTTCATTACAAGTGTCCTCTCTCAGTAAAAACCCGCTAGATTGCCAGGACTGGTGCCCTCCCCTTGGCTGTATGGAAGACAGCCATGTTGGCTATATCCAGCTCTTCCTCTTCTGAGCCTGAGGACTTGAGCAGGAAGAATGGGTGATGAAGGGGGTAAAGGCCCTTCCAGAATTTGGAAACAAATGCCACAGTTTGCTGCAGCCCCGTAGCCTGGAGCCTGCAGTCTCCCCTTTCCCTTGTCCTTCCTCGGGGGTTGTTTAGCTGCTCAGCCTGTCCCTCTGCTCTGTCTGCATCTGGACTAATCTGGCCCATAACACTTCCCTTTCTTCTCCAGGAGTCCCCTTGAATTCTGGTAGGTTCTTCAGCTTCCCAGTATCTTTCTACCTTCCCCATCTTATTCCAGTTCCTACTGTCTCCCTCCCGCCTCCGAAAATGGGCATTGATCTAAGGCCAAATTATCCAGTTTTCTCCTTCTTGGCCATATGAAGTAGGAAAGCAGTAGCGTGGTTACTTAACGAAGGCAGCCCCTAAGTAGGAAAATGATGAAGGCTGAAGAGTAATGTTGGCATCAGCTGAAAGTCGGCACCGTAGCCCTCCTACCAAGACAGAGCAACCAGAAACCTGTCTCAACATTCGTTTATTGTTGACAGGTCTGAAACTGGGCGTCTGGCCTCTGATTATTTTCTAGGGATTCCCTACTTGACTCAGAGTTTATAAGCTCTTACCGTATGCAACTACTCCCACCCCGCCAAACCAAGCTTGTGTTGGCAAATGTCATGAACACAAGCACTAAACTTTGCTCTGAGAGAAAGCAGAGGCATCTAGAAGGCTTGGAGTAACCAGGTTGCAGGTGTATTCAAATACCCAAGGTCTGAGGAGGTCTCTCCTCTCCATCTCAGAGTCTGTCTCTATAGTTTAGATACAATGGACAGATCTTCCTGCTGGCTTGAAAGTTACTTCAAGCGAATCCTAAGGCCAGTCTTCCCTTCCTGTTCACTGGTGATGAATGTCCTCTTGTCTGGAACACTGTATGTTCAGTTCCTGTTCCATTCAAAACGAGAGCTCTGTTGAGCACTTTGTTTATAGCTCAGCATTCTCATTATAAGACTTCGTGTACACCTCTGTCTCTCCCTACTGGAGTGGGAGCCAGCAGAAGGCAAGGATCACGTCTTATTCAGCACCTACCGTAGTGATGGCATGTAATGAGTGCTTGATAAATGTCTGTGACTTAATAATATTTGTTGTTGGAGTAGCTAAGTAGATGAAAGAATGAATGAACCAGCTCTCATATTTTCTATCCTTAGACCAATTTTAGTGAACATTCTAAAGTAGCAGGATAGGGGAAATGGAAATAACTCCCAAAGCCTCATAGGTAAAATAATGTAACTTTTAATTTGTGTTGGCATGAGTTCAATGTGTTATATAGATATGTATATTTAAAGTAAAAGAAATCCAAGGGTGATGCATTGTGTATGCTCAAGATTAACATTTTCTAAGTTGTCTAATTAAAGTGACTTTACAAAGTCAGAGATTTGTCATGCTTTTCTTGAATAATAATAATGATGGTGATGATGATGATGATGCTTTTCCTGGCCTTGAAGTCTTATTGAGATATTTCAAGTAAAAATAATTTGGTGTGTATTAAGATGACTTGGTCTCATTCACACACTGATACAGTCTTTGGAGATTCAAATTTAACGTTTGGCCCTGGACATGTCTTCATTTGCAGCTTGTAGGTCTTTTGATGGGACAGAGAAAACGCTCCCAGTATTTCAGTTCTTAGAACCAAGGGCCATTTCTGTGAGCTGTGATTTAATTTTGTTCCTACTATGTGCATGGCAGGAGGTGACGTTTATGCTCCAGGTACTTTGTATAAACTGCTGCTCTCAGGCACCTTTAAAGCAAAGAGCTGCATTGTTAACTTACTAGTGTCCATTTTTATTACAGTGTAATTACTTGACATTTATTAAGCAATAACAGCACACCAGGCATTGTTAAAGAAGAAAGGGAGAGGGAAGGATGGCTTATACTTCTCTAAATTAAGGGTCACCCAGACTAAAGTGCAGTATGTTAGGTGTAGAATTTTACCTAATGAGAGGACTTTGTGTGAGCTTGAGAAAATAACATCTCTTGAGTATTTGGTTTTGTCCTAAAGTAAGTGTGATGGGAAGTTGATTTCGAGTTCTTCCAGGTTGAGTTAATGTTGACATCAATTATGTTCTGTGCCCCTAAACTCTATATAGTTATTGCTGCTTAATCCAGATAGCCTTTATGTAATAATTTTATTTTTTTATTTTTTGGCCATGTGGCATGTGGGGTCTTAGTTCCCCGACCAGGGATCAAAACAGTACCCCTTGCAGTGGAAGCGTGGAGTCTTAACCACTGGACCGCCAGGGAAGTCCCAGTAACAGTTATTTTATCTCCCTTTTTAGAGATATAAACCTTGCTGCACGTAGCCCAGATATGGCAAGGGTACCATGATATAGTGGAAGATGAAAGTTAGCCAACCTCTCCAGGTCACGAGATTTTAAGAAAGCGTATTAACAAAACAAAACAGTTGGAACCCTTGTTCTTTGGAGATGCAGCAGAAGATGGCCCCATTTTTCTAAGTTTAGACCCTTGGTGGGACGAGCCCATGTAGCAGAATCCCACGCAGGGTATGGTGAAATTGGCAAGATACCATGAGGGTTCTCTGAGAAGGGCGGAGCAAGAGCTGCCTCCTCGGGAAAGGAAACCGGGCACTGGGGAGTCCTGTAGTGCTGAGGTGTATTGTCCACTGAGCAAGAAGGCAGAGTCATCCAGCCCCCACCAGTTTCATGTGATCACGCATTACTAGGTTCCCACTCTCTTCCTAGGTTTTTTTTTTTTTTTTTGCGGTACGCGGGCCTCTCACTGTTGTGGCCTCTCCAGTTGTGGAGCACAGGCTCCGGACGCGCAGGCTCAGCGGCCATGGCTCACGGGCCCAGCCGCTCCGCGGCATGTGGGATCTTCCCGGACCAGGGCACGAACCCGTGTCCCCTGCATCGGCAGGCGGACCCTCAACCACTACGCCACCAGGGAAGCCCCCCTCTCTTCCTAGGTTTGTCCTAATGTCCCCATCGTTTCCGGGTACCCAATATTACTGAATAAGGAAGAAATATATATTGCAAAATTGGAAAGTTTTTCATTCACCTTATATTCTGGCGTGTTTGTGCTCATATACTTAGGGTATGGGAGGCCTGTTGGTTTAAGAACAGTGTACCTGTGTCCGTAGAGCACTGTATTGTTCATATCATCTTGGATAGGTGACCAGAGGTCCTATCTTTGGGATTGTACTGGTTTTAGGACTTTTACTCAGGATCCTAAAACCTGGGGGAAGACTGGTAATGCTTTCCCCTCCCTCCTTGCATATCACCCGCCTCCTGTGGATTCAGAGGACTGAGTTGTGATACTGATTACTTTTTCTAAAGTCAACAGTTCCCAGGAAAGATGCATTGTTGCAATCTGTTCAAAGATCAGAATCTCCCCCACAACCCCCTGAAAAAATTAGAATTCCCCTTGTAGCGCCAACCATTCTTGTATCCACCCTGCACTCAACGAATGATTTTTGTGTCTGAGAGCTTTAGGAATTGTGGCTGCTCACTGATTGTCATTACATGACTTCTTGAGCCTTCCGAGTGGTATGAGGAGGGCTATCTCCACACTTTTCTCCCTTCTCTGAAATTACCTCATTATCCTTTTTGTTTATATTAGAACTAAAATGGTGGGTAAGTAGTTTTCTCGAAATATAAAGCTCAGACCCACCTCAAAGAAGTTTCTAAGACATGAAAGTAGGAGAGGCAGCAGCAAAACCAACAGATAGCTCTAAAACAGATAACCAAGTGGAAATGTATTATACTAGAGTCTTTTTTTTTTTCTTTCTGGCTACATTGGGTCTTCGTTGTTGTGCGCGGCCTTTCTCTAGCTGCGGCGAGCGGGGGCTACTTTTTGTTGTGGTGCGTGGGCTTCTCGTTGCGGTGGCTTCTCTTTTGCAGAGCACGGGCTCTGTAGTTGTGGTGCACAGGCTCAGTTGCTCCATAGCATGTGGGATCTTCCCGGACCAGGGCTCAAACCCGTGTCCCCAGCATTGGCAGGCAGATTCTTAACCACTGCGCCACCAGGGAAGCCCAGCACTAGAATCTTAAGAAGAGAGTTCTGAATACTGCTTATTTATCTCAGCGTCATTTTTACCAAAACATCTTCACTTCTCTTTGACCAATTAATTCAACCTATAGGAAACTCTACGAAGGAAATCATCAGAAACAGTAGTGATAATTTTTGTCCATTACCGTGGTGTTTTAAGCACTTAAAAATTAGAAACAGCCTAAATATGTATCTTTATTATTTTCTGTTATTTTTTCCCCCGAAGTTTCTACATTGATCTGTCAGTGTTATGAGGATACTACTTTATTAGCTGCCTTTTAAGTGAATATTAGCAGTAAACATTGGCAAAAAAATTGTTTTACTGGCTACAGAATACCTACCAGGAGTGCTTCTTTGGGTGTTGTTCTCTATCCAGATCTGTGGTCTCCAGTTCTGCCATTGAATACCGTCAGCGACCTCCTTGGCCCGAAGTGCCACTGTGGGATGAGGTGGGGTAGGGCGGGAAGGGCAGAGGGCCAGCTTCTAGTGCTGGTAGGAGGAGGGAAGAGACAGGGAGCCACGTATAGAGTACAGAAGGAAAAGCAACGGGAGGAGACAGGTGTTGGGATCCATCAAAAGTCCCCAATAATTTCAAGTCCACTAAACTGGATTTTTTCTTATTTTTGAGCAATATATATTTCCGTGTATCCACTTTATTCCACCCGTTCCTTTTTGGTAAGTATGTTTTTGGACAACTATTCTATCTCTCACTTCTTTATTATGGTTTTAAGTTCCCCAAATATTTCATCTTTCTCTTAACATTTGTCATTCACCATTTCTTTTTTTAAATCTTTTCATACGAAGAAAGTAAATTGTTTAAATGTCTCTTGCTGCTAAGATTTAGTTTTCCTTCTTGGGTATCTTGAAATTCTGCCTTTTGTTATTTTTACCTAATGGTGGCTTTTTCCATCAGCAGGA
>NW_006782674.1:1133682-1150891 GCF_000442215.2 Lipotes vexillifer | reverse complement strand
AGCAGGAATGAAAGCAGTCAATAAAAATCAATTGTTGACTCAATGACTATATGGAGGGTTTATCATAATGCATATTGGAAATGTCTTTGAAACCCTTTTCCTGAATGGAAGGTGCCATGCTTGGGTTTTATGGCCTTCTAATGTTAGACAGTAATCTCATTTAGCATTTTCCCAAAGTGAAAACAGTGCATTAGGGCAGCATCACAGCATTGCAGATCAATACAGAGACAGAGCTTTGGCCTTACAGATTAATCCAAGCAAAATGTACCAGAGTCTAGTCCAGGAACTGGAAGACAATTATGTTGATTTCCACCCCTCTTTCCCCCATTCTACCATCTAATCATCAATACAGGTTGAAATGTGTACAAAAAGGATTTCTGAAAATGTCTGCGTTTGTGTGCACACACGCACTCTCACTCACACAGAACAGACTACCATACAGGAAATAAAGGGCCCTGGAAGTGAGTAGTATTGATTTGTGGTGATAAAAGTATATTTTGACACCTTTCAAATTATGAATAACTCACGGACTTTAACTTGCATGACTAAATAGCTCAACCCAGGGTAAATGCTTACATATAACTTAAATGACCTCTTTCTAAGGAGTCCATAGTATTAGATGAATGAATCCCATTGTGAAGAGTCTTTTTAGAAGGAAAAACAACCACAGCATCTTCCTTGTGATGAGCACTATGTGGGAGCTCATTCTTTATGGTCTTTTGCTGGGTGTTAATGGGGAGGGGCTGCATATCTGGTCTGGATGCTTCTAGCCTTCTCTCCCGTCTTCTTTCCCCCTGCTTTAAATCTAAGGTATATTGGAGGGATGATGGTCCTCAACACTAGGATAGCATGTAACCCTGCTTTCTCATGAACTGTTAAAGGCATTTGTCATATATTTGCTGGGTTCAGCTAACCTGATGCTTGATCCTATGTTATTTAGTATTTGTCCAGGAGTGTGTCTTGCTATAATCAGTTAGTCGTAGCTGTGCTTCTACCCTTCGAAACACAGCTGACTCTTTTTAGATACTGATGTTCATGGTAGGGGATCAGGGAAATCTGTGTCTGGAGACATTCACAGACATCTGAACTTCAAAACCTTAAAGCGAGTTGAAACTCCTGGGATTGGATTTAAATTCTGTTCTTAGGTGTTTGGCCAAACAGTAAGGTAATGAATGAAAGAGTACAAGCAATGTTATCTCTGTGTCTACTTTTTTAGAGGGTAGTAGGAAGTAAATTCCCTTAGGGGCCAGTAACGTGGCTTGCATTTCAGTTTTCTATTCTAGCAAAATATGTATACTAGCTTAGTGTGTTGGTTAAAAGCAATGAGGAGACAAATCGTCAGCCAGGAGTTTCCTTATTGATGAGAAATATTTCTCCTGTGTTCTCTAGGGGTTTTTCAGAACTCATCAATTTAAAATAATGCTATTTCATGATTACTATGGAAATAACAAATTTAAATTCCAAGAGAAGAACTGATAAGAGGCTGGAACCTTTTGTATTAAACAAAACTAATTTGAAAAAAAAAAAGAATCCCTAGATTAAAGTGATAGTAATATATATATATATATATATATATATATATATATATATATATATTTCTGTGTATTTAGTCCTTATATTCCAAGTTCCTCTACCACTGTAACAAGAATATTTCATTTTTGTTTGTATAATCCATTTGGTTTCTTTTATTATTATCATTTTCAAGTGTATATTATCAGCTTTTTGGAAGCATTTATGTTTAGTAGTGCATATTCACTGAAAGCACTCTAACTAAAATCTTGAGATTTGTAAGTATAACTAGTAAAATTTTAGCTCAAGGAATTAAATTTTCTCTCCACCCATTTGTATTCTCAACAATTTATTGCATGACTTCTATAGGAGGGATCCATGTCGATAGCTGAGATGACAAAGAAAATAAGATGCAGTCCTTACTTGGGATTTGCATGCTAGTAAATTGCAGTAGACTGTAGTATAGTGCATGGTAAAGGAAGTTAATACAGGTTAGGGGGTCACCATAAAGGGAATGATAGACTCTGCTGTGGTTGGAGAGAGCTCTAGTGAAAGCTGTATAGAGGAGGTTGCACTTCAATACTTAGCTCAAGTATTGAAAGATGGGTAGGTATTTTCCAGATACATAGAACTGGGTGAGGCTTGGGTGCAGAGCATTTCCAAAATCAAGAGCAGCGGAGCCAAGACGTGAAGGGACATGTAAGAACCAAAGCCTGCACATAGCCTGGTTGAGGCAAAAGAGTAGGCAGGAACCTGATCCAAAAGGACCTGCCTGTTGACCATGTATTTTATTTGGAAAGCAGATACTGCCTAGACTTACTACTAGAAAGAACCTTCTGAGAGGTAGGAGTGGAGGGTGAACGTTAAGAGACAGAGAGACCCATGAAGGTCATTGCTTGAATCCAGGATATAAATGATTAGGAATTCATGTAATGACAGTGAGTATGGAGAAAGGACTGGACTGCAGGATATCAAGCTTTGTGACCAACTGGAGGTGGGAATGGAAGAGAACATTGGGGCTCCCAGGTTCCTGAGTTAGCTGGCTGGGCTGAAGAGTAATTGGCCCCATTCACATGGTTACGTTTGAGGTAGGTTGGGAATGCTGCCCTGTCCAGAGAGGCTCACAGTGGTGTCAATTAATAGAACTAATTTCATAGAAATCACTTATCTTTTTTTTTTTTTAACATCTTTATTGGAGTATAACTGCTTTACAATGTTGTGTTAGTTTCTGCTGTATAACAAGAAATCACTTAATCTTGTGTGATATCTTTCTTTAAAGGTCAAAGAAAATTATTGTTCTTAAACTTTTTTGTTTAAGAACAACTTTTTGGGGGATGCGTTCGTAACATTTATATCTTAGTTGATGTTTTATATATATTTTTTAGCCTTGTTCTTTATTCTGGTTGAAGACCATTTGTCTCAGTGGTCCCTGTTTTTGTTTCCAGGCGGTATGAGTGTCATCCCATCTGTGCTGATCTGCAGGCCCAAATTCTCCAGTGTTACCGCCAGAACACCCAGCAGACCCTCAGCTGCTCTGCTCTGGCCAGTCAGTACAAGCAGTGCGTCAATCAGGCCAAACAGGTGGGTGTACAAACCAGGAGGTAACTAGGGCAGCAGAGGAATAAAAAGCCCAACATCATGGGCACTGGGCAAGGACTCAGTAGGCTAATGTGTATGAAAAAGCTTTTTAAACCAAACTAGTCGTCATCAAGAATTGCTGTCATGAGTTGGTTAAGTTTTAATCACCTTTCATCCAGGTGGCTGAAGGAAGAGTCCGTTGTTTCCTTGTGTTCCACTTGCAGAAAAAAAAGGTTTTACATAAAGAATACCTTTTCTAGTTGCTCTGAACTTTTGTCTTCTACTTTATAATTGTGTCCTCAAGGTCATTGCCCCATATTTCTGGGCCAGTACTCAAAGCCAGCAAAGAGGAAGGATACATGTTAAGGGGCCAACAGCTTCAAGTCCATAAACAGCAAGTAGTCATGCAGAGAGTCTGGTTTAAAGAAATGAAAGGCAAACACAAAACTAAAATAAAAACTCACCATGCAAGCACCATTCAATCTTCTGCCAGTTGGTAGAGTCCAGTCAATTGGGCAGGGAAAGACAGGCCAGACATGGATCTAGGAAGCAATTTCCATCGCTTCTGTGTACCATAGCCATACTCTTCTCATGACCCTTCATATCAGAATAATATGATGATCACAGGACGTGTATTTTCTCTAATTTGTGTACTTTAGAAAGCTAATGATAAACGCTGAAGTAAATTATCCATTCTGGCAGGTCACGTAATTGCCTATCATTTAACTGATTTTGTTGGGTGTAGGTTGTTCTGAGAGATGGAAATTGTTGGAAACCTTGGTTCTTTCTGCTGACAAATTCCCTAGACTTGACCTTCTAACCCAACTAAATCTAGTGTTTGAGTTACACAGCATGCCTTCCTGCAGTCTAATTTGCTGTAGTTATAGTAATCCCAGTTAGCATAAATTTCTGACACTCTGTGAATATCTGATGGGAGGGCAGTATTGTCTGGATAGCTGGAAAATAACAACACTAGTAGAAAAAAATAGAACCAAGATTTATTAAAAGCTTGTGTTGTCTTTAAAAGCCTTGTGGCTCGAGGCTTTTTTCTTTTTTTTTTTTTTCCCTCCTTAGCATTTATCTTTTTTTTCTATTTTTTAACATCTTTATTGGATGTTTAAAATGGTGTGTTAGTTTCTGCTGTATACCGAAGTGAATCAGCTGTACGTATACATATATACCCTCCCCCTTGTGTCTTCCTCGCACCCTACCTATCCCACCCCTCTAGGTCGTCACAAGAGGCTTCTTTCTTGTTTATACGGCACTTGCCTAACTCTTAATAGTGTGCCGGGGATTCCTTTGTTTTAAGATCTTCGGTAGAAGTAGTGTTGCTGATGTAAAGTTAGTACATTTTATTTGTTAAAAACAGCTTCTGATATGTGTCCTTAACAATCTCCAACCTTCCATTTTAATACTGACTGAAGCAGGTGGAACCTGTAAGTTGGACTCATGGGTTTTTCTAGCTGATGTCAGTTCTGTATTAAGGCGGGGGTGGTAGTGCACATAATGGCAGAGACAAAGTGCGTGTTTTGACCCTGGTGTCTTGTAACATAGGTGCCTGTGTCCACAGTGATCTGTACCGTTACTGAAGTAGCACCTACAAGGGTGTCTGGAGTATTGACTTCATCCTGATTGTCCGGGTTGTGTTGAACTGTCTACACACAGCCCCATGAGACCAATCGCATACATTTACAGAGCAAAACAAGAGTTATTTAACTTGTGACAAAATCAAATATGCTACATGGTGCAACAGAGAGTCTGAATTGGGCAAATCTGAGTTTGTATCCAAGCTCTTTTATTGGCTCTGTAACCTTGGGCCTTGATTTTTCTCATCTGTTAAGTGAGGATTCCATTTCTATATTCAATAAGTCTAAATTTTTTTCCTTCTTTCCTCAGTTGCATTATTCTGTGCTGAAACCAACTTAAACAAATCGGCCAAAAGCGTCAAATTATTACTAGTGATTCCAAAGGGGACCTCCCGTCCTCCCCTCCCCACCCCACCCCCCCGCCCATCTGCAGCATAATTTAATATTTTCAGTGAGTATGTTTCAGGTCCCTATTGTTTTTACAACTGTTACATTCAAGTATTAGAGTATATAACACCAGCTGATATGAAAAAGATATGTCCACAAGACCTTATTTTAAACCTAAGATAGGCGGCATTGAAATGGGAAGTAACCAAGAAACAGTAACACCTTGTATGTCTGTAGATTTAGATTTCAAGGTCATTTCACATCCATTCTCTTACTTGTTTTTTATGACAACCTGAGATGTAAATAGAGATGTTTTTATTTTCACCATTTTACAGTTGAGAGAATTGAAACCCAGGGAAGTCATGATGGTAAATTTAACAACTAGACCAAGATAGACCTTGCCATAAAAACAACAAATTTAAAAATACATAGTGTTTGGCTTTTCAGTTGTGTGTGTGAAGGGACATCCAGTATCCACTAATACAGAAATAAGGCAGTGAGGGAAGATGTGAACGATAATCATGAAGTGAAGGGAAAAAACCCTGAACATCAAATGAAGTAGTCATTGAGACTGAAAGTAACAGAAAGGAGGGTGGGGTTATAAAGGCCATGAGCAAAGGTGCAGTTGAGTGCTGCCCCATTTTAGGACCATGCCAAACCAAGATGGCCAGCGGAGGTTATATCAGTATTTCATGAGTTGTCACTTTTCCACTAACACCACGTTTTCCGTGTGTGTGTGTGTGTGTGTGTGTGTGTGTGTGTGTGTGTGTGTGTGTGTGTGTGTGAGAAGCTAGTCTAACCTTGTGACTCTAGCTCTGCCCCTGTTGTTAAAAGGGACTTTGGCAGGATACGTGGTCCTGATCATTTGTTGTTACAGTTCCTGACTGGTCCACACCCCTTCTTGAGTTTCCTTGTTAAATCTAAAGAATAGGCTGGACATGCTGAGATACTAAACACAACAACCCATTAGGTCATGTTGTCCATTTCCAGCATAGTGCAAGAGTTTTCCCCTTGGAATAATTCCAATAGCCAAATCCATTCCACTTTTTTAAGTGACTCATAAAATTGGGCTTTCACTGGTTCCCTTAGGGCATTGTTCTCTAGACTAATAGATTTTACTGATAGGAAAATTTCCGGATATTCCTTAGCCTTACTTTTCATCTCTTATTCATCCACTTATTCACATCAATCTTTCTTCAGCTAGTCTTAAACAGTCCTCACGGGTCAACATGAGACATTTAGACTGTTACTTCCAGTGTATTAAGTTATGTGTTCTTCATAATGGTAAAGAGATATTCAATTGCTGTAATTATTACTTCTCAGACTTAAAAACTACTGGATAGCTATATGAGTTACAGCATTTAAAAATATAGGAGGACATTGATTGATCAACTTCTGTGTCTTTTATTTCTCATATCTGCTTAGCCTCATAGCTTTCTATAAACGCCCCAAGATTGAATTACCTGTTCTTACCATCAAAACCTGATTCCCATTCAGTCTTGCTTCATGTATATTACAGGAGACTAGAAGGGAGGGAGCAATGGGAAGCCAGTAGTACTGGCCCACTAACGGACCAAAATGTGCCCAAGGCTTATAAAACGGGGGTGTGTACAAAGGGCTTGCTCCCAGATCTGCATTGCCTTTGCTCCCTGGGACACCCCACTGCCCCTCAGTTTACTTGCAGAATCCAGCTGCCTAGGGGAAACAATTCTAAGCATTCCAGCTCTTTCGCCAGCCCTGCTGTTTTTGACAGAAAGGTTCGGAAACTGACTGGACTCTTGAACATTCTGTGCTCGCCAAAGGCGAGAGTTTGTGGGGAATGCTGGAACATTCTAACCTAGTCGTGGTGACCTGGGCTTCATTTTCTCTTTTGGTAAATTAAGGGTTTGAACTAGGTGATCCACAAGGGCCTCGCAGCTGTTATTTAGGGCTGATTGTACTTCCATGTCTGAGAGCAGGCTGCAGGCCCCACGAGCACCCAGCTTCCTGAGCACATTCAAGTTAAAAGACGTGGGCTGTTTGGCCCGAGCAGCATCTCTACTCTTGTGGCCTCCAGCATTTGTGCCTCTGCTTCTTTTTTTTTTAAATCTTTATTGGAGTATAATCGCTTTACAATGGTGTGTTAGTTTCTGCTTTATAACAAAGTGAATCAGTTATACATATGTTCCCATATCTCCTGCCTCTTGTGTCTCCCTCCCTCCCACCCTCCCCATCCCACCCATCCAGGTGGTCGCAAAGCACCGAGCTGATCTTCCTGTGCTGTGCGGCTGCTTCCCACTAGCTATTTTACGTTTGGTAGTGTATATATGTCCATGCCACTCTCTCACTTTGTCACAGCTTACCCTTCCCCCTCCGCATATCCTCAAGTCCATTCTCTAGTAGGTCTGTGTCTTTATTCCTGTCTTACCCCTGTTTTTTTTTTCTTAAATTCCATATATATGTGTTAGCATACGGTATTTGTCCTTCTCTTTCTGACTTACTTCACTCTGTATGACAGACTCTAGATCTATCCACCTCATTACAAATAGCTCAATTTCGTTTCTTTTTATGGCTGAGTAATATTCCATTGTATATATGTGCCACATCTTCTTTATCCATTCATCCGATGATGGACACTCAGGTTGTTTCCATCCCCTGGCTATTGTAAATAGAGCTGCAAAGAACATTTTGGTACATGACTCTTTTTGAATTATGGTTTTCTCAGGGTATATGCCCAGTAGTGGGATTGCTGGGTCATATGGTAGTTCTATTTGTAGTTTTTTAAGGAACCTCCATACCGTTCTCCGTAGTGGCTGTACCAATTCACATACCCACCAGCAGTGCAAGAGTGTTCCTTTTCTCCACACCCTCTCCAGCATTTATTGTTTCTAGATTTTTTGATGATGGCCATTCTGACTGGTGTGAGATGATATCTTACTGTCGTTTTGATTTGCATTTCTCTAATGATTAATGATGTTGAGCATTCTTTCATGTGTTTGTTGGCAATCTGTATATCTTCTTTGGAGAAATGTCTATTTAGGTCTTCTGCCCATTTTTGGATTGGGTTGTTTGGTTTTTTGTTATTGAGCTTCAAGAGCTTCTTGTAAATTTTGGAGATGAATCCTTTGTCAGTTGCTTCATTTGCAAATATTTTCTCACATTCTGAGGGTTGTCTTTTTGTCTTGTTTATGGTTTCCTTCGCTGTGCAAAAGCTTTGAAGTTTCATTAGGTCCCATTTGTTTATTTTTGTTTTTATTTCCATTTCTCTAGGAGGTGGGTCAAAAAGGATCTTACGGTAATTTATGTCATAGAGTGTTCTGCCTGTGTTTTCCTCTAAGAGTTTGATAGTTTCTGGCCTTACATTTAGGTCTTTAATCCATTTTGAGCTTATTTTTGTGTATGGTGTTAGGGAGTGATCTAATCTCATACTTTTACATGTAGCTGTCCAGTTTTCCCAGCATCACTTATTGAAGAGACTCTCCATTCTCCGTTGTACATTCCTGCCTCCTTTATAAAAGATAAGGTGACCATATGTGCTTGGGTTTATCTCTAGGCTTTCTATCCTGTTCCACTGATCTATATTTCGGTTTTTGTGCCAGTACCATACTGTCTTGCTTACTGTAGCTTTGTAGTATAGTCTGAAGTCAGGAAGCCTGATTCCTCCAGCTCCGTTTTTCGTTCTCAAGATTGCTTTGGCTATTCAGGGTCTTTTGTGTTTCCATACAAATTGTGAAATTTTTTGTTGTACTTCTGTGAAAAATGCCAGTGGTAGCTTGATAGGGATTGCATTGAATCTGTAGATTGCTTTGGGTAGTAGAGTCATTTTCACAATGTTGATTCTTCCAATCCAAGAACATGGTATATCTCTCCATCTATTTGTATGGTCTCTAATTTCGTTCATCAGTATCTTATAATTTTCTGCATGCAGGTGTTTTGTCTCCTTAGGTAGGTTTATTCCTAGATATTTTATTCTTTTTGTTGCAGTGGTAAATGGGAGTGTTTTCTTGATTTCACTTTCAGATTTTTCATCATTAGTGTATAGGAATGCCAGAGATTTCTGTGCATTAATTTTGTACCCTGCTACTTTACCAAATTCATTGATTAGCTCTAGTAGTTTTCTGGTAGCATCTTTAGGATTCTCTATGTATAGTATCATGTCATCTGCAAACAGTGACAGCTTTACTTCTTCTTTTCAGATTTGGATTCCTTTTATTTCCTTTTCTTCTCTATTACTGTGGCTAAAACTTCCAAAACGTATGTTGAATAAGAGTGGTGAGAGTGGGCAACCTTGTCTTGTTCCTGACCTTAGTGGAAATGCTTTCAGTTTTTCGCCATTGAGGATGATGTTGGCTGTGGGCTTGTCATATACGGCCTTTATTATATTGAGGAAAGTTCCCTCTACACCTACTTTCTGCAGGGTTTTTATCATAAATGGGTGTTGAATTTTGTCAAAAGCTTTCTCTGCATCTATTGAGATGATCATATGGTTTTTCTCCTTCAATTTGTTAATATGGTTAATCACATTGATAGATTTGCGTATATTGAAGAATCCTTGCATTCCTGGAATAAACCCCACTTGATCATGGTGTATGATCCTTTTAATGTGCTGTTGGATTCTGTTTGCTAGTATTTTGTTGAGGATTTTTGCATCTATGTTCATCAGTGATATTGGCCTGTAGTTTTCTTTCTTTGTGACATCCTTGTCTGGTTTTGGTATCAAGGTGATGGTGGCCTCGTAGAATGAGTTTGGGAGTGTTCCTCCCTCTGCTATATTTTGGAAGAGTTTGAGAAGGATAGGTGTTAGCTCTTCTCTAAATGTTTGATAGAATTCGCCTGTGAAGCCATCTGGTCCTGGGCTTTTGTTTGTTGGAAGATTTTTAATCACAGTTTCAATTTCAGTGCTTGTGATTGGTCTGTTCATATTTTCTATTTCTTCCTGATTCAGTCTTGGCAGTTTGTGCATTTCTAAGAATTTGTCCATTTCTTCCAGATTGTCCATTTTATTGGCATAGAGTTGCTTGTAGTAATCCCTCATGATTTTTTTTATTTCTGCAGTGTCAGTTGTTACTTCTCCTTTTTCATTTCTGATTCTATTGATTTGAGTCTTCTCCCTTTTTTTCTTGATGAGTCTGGCTAATGGTTTATCTATTTTGTTTATCTTCTCAAAGAACCAGCTTTTAGTTTTATTGATCTTTGCTATTGTTTCCTTCATTTCTTTTTCATTTATTTCTGATCTGATTTTTATGATTTCTTTCCTTCTGCTAACTCTGGGGTTTTTTTGTTCTTCTTTCTCTAATTGCTTGAGGTGCAAGGTTAGGTTGTTTATTCGAGATGTTTCCTGCTTCTTAAGGTGGGCTTGTATTGCTATAAACTTCCCTCTTAGAACTGCTTTTGCTGCCCGCGTCCCCTGCATCAGCAGGCGGACTCTCAACCACTGCGCCACCAGGGAAGCCCTGATTTCCTCTTTGATTTCTTCAGTGATCACTTCGTTATTAAGTAGTGTATTGTTTAGGCTGCATGTGTTTGTATTTTTTACAGATCTTTTCCTGTAATTGATATCTAGTCTCATAGCATTGTGGTCGGAAAAGATACTTGATACAATTTCAATTTTCTTAAATTTACCAAGGCTTGATTTGTGACCCAAGATATGATCTCTCCTGGAGAATGTTCCATGAGCACTTTAGAAAAATGTGTATTCTGTTGTTTTTGGATGGAATGTCCTATAAATATCAATTAAGTCCATCTTGTTTAATGTATCATTTAAAGCTTGTGTTTCCTTATTTATTTTCATTTTGGATGATCTGTCCATTGGTGAAAGTGGGGTGTTAAAGTTCCCTACTATGAATGTGTTACTGTTGATTTCCCCTTTCATGGCTGTTAGTATTTGCCTTATGTATTGAGGTGCTCCTATGTTGGGTGCATAAATATTTACAACTGTTATATCTTCTTCTTAGATCGATCCCTTCATCATTATGTAGTGTCCTTCTTTGTGTCTTCTAATAGTCTTTATTTTAATATCTATTTTGTCTGATATGAGAATTGCTACTCCAGCTCTCTTTTGGTTTCCATTTGCATGGAATATCTTTTTCCGTCCCCTTACTTTCAGTCTGTATGTGTCTCTAGGTCTGAAGTGGGTCTCTTGTAGACAGCATATATATGGGTCTTGTTTTTGTATCCATTCAGCCAATCTGTGTCTTTTGGTGGGAGCATTTAGTCCATTTACATTTAAGGTAATTATCGATATGTATGTTCCTATTCCCATTTTCTAAATTGTTTTGGGTTCGTTATTATAGGACTTTTCCTTCTCTTGTGTTTTTGTCTAGAGAAGTTCCTTTAGCATTTGTTGTAAAGCTGGTTTGGTGGTGCTGAACTCTCTCAGCTTTTGCTTGTCTGTAAAGGTTTTAATTTCTCCATCAAATCTGAATGAGATCCTTGCTGGGTAGAGTAATCTTGGTTGCAGGTTTTTCTCCTTCATCACTTTCAGTATGTCCTGCCACTCCCTTCTGGCTTGTAGAGTTTCTGCTGAGAGATCAGCTGTTAACCTTATGGGGATTCCCTTGTGTGTTATTTGTTGTTTTTCCCTTGCTGCTTTTAATATGTTTTCTTTGTATTTAATTTTTGACAGTTTGATTAAATTGTGTCTTGGCGTGTTTCTCCTTGGATTTATTCTGTATGGGACTCTGCGTGCTTCCTGGACTTGATTAACTATTTCCTTTCCCATATTAGGGAAGTTTTCAACTATAATCTCTTCAAATATTTTCTCAGTCCCTTTCTTTTTCTCTTCTTCTTCTGGGACCCCTGTAATTCGAATGTTGGTGCGTTTAATGTTGTCCCAGAGGTCTCTGAGACTGTCCTCAGTTCTTTTCATTCTTTTTTCTTTATTCTGCTCTGCAGTAGTTATTTCCACTATTTTGTCTTCCAGGTCACTTATCCGTTCTTCTGCCTCAGTTTTTGTGCTATTGATCCCTTCTAGAGTATTTTTAATTTCATTTATTGTGTTGTTCATCGTTGCTTGTTTCATCTTTAGTTCTTCTAGGTCCTTGTTAAATGTTTCTTGCATTTTGTCTATTCTATTTCCAAGATTTTGGATCATCTTTACTATCATTATTCTGAATTCTTTTTCAGGTAGACTGCCTATTTCCTCTTCATTTGTTAGGTCTGGTGGGTTTTTATCTTGCTCCTTCATCTGCTGTGTGTTTTTCTGTCTTCTCATTTTGCTTATCTTACTGTGTTTGGGGTCTCCTTTTTGCAGGCTGCAGGTTCGTAGTTCCCGTTGTTTTTGGTGTGTGTCCCCAGTGGCTAAAGTTGTTTCAGTGGGTTGTGTAGGCTTCCTGGTGGAGGGGACTAGTGCCTGTGTTGTGGTGGATGAGGCTGGATCTTGTCTTTCTGGTGGGCAGGTCCACGTCTGGTGGTGTGTTTTGGGGTGTCTGTGGACTTATTATGCTTTTAGGCAGCCTCTCTGCTAATGGGTGGGGTTGTGTCCCTGTCTTGCTAGGGCATAGGGTGTCCGTCACTGTAGCTTGCTGGTTGCCGAGTGAAGCTGGGTGCTGGTGTTGAGATGGAGATCTCTGGGAGATGTTCGCCATTTGATATTATGTGGAGCTGGGAGGTCTCTTGTGGACCAGTGTCCTAAAGCTGGCTCTCCTACCTCAGAGGCACAGCACTGACTCCTGGCTGCAGCACCAAGAGCCTTTCATCCACACGGCTCAGAATAAAAGGGAGAAAAGGTAGAAAGAAAGAAAGGAGGAGAGGGAGAGGGGGAAGGAAGGAAGATAAAATAAAGTAAGATAAAATAAAATAAATTTATGAAAATAAAAAATAATTATTTAGAAAAAAAATTTTATTAAAAAAAAATAGACGGATAAAACCCTAGGACAAATGGTGAAAGCAAAGCTATACAGACAAAATCTCACCCAGAAGAATACACATACACACTCACAAAAAGAGGAAAAGGGAAAAAAATAATAAATCTTGCTGTCAAAGTCCACCTCCTCAATTTGGTATGATTCGTTGTCTATTCAGGTATTCCACAGATGCAGGGCACATCAAGTTCATTGTGGAGATTAAATCCACTGCTGCTGAGGCTGCTGGGAGAGACTTCCCTTTCTCTTCTTTGTTCTCCCAGCTCCCGGGGCTCAGCTTTGGATTTGTCCCCGCCTCTGTGTGTAGGTCACCGGTGGGAGGGCACCTGTTCTTCTCTCAGACAGGAGGGGGTTAAAGGAGCAGCTCACTCGGGGGCTCTGGCTCACTCAGGCCGGGGGGAGGGAGGGGTGCAGATGTGGGGCGATCCTGCATCGGCAGGGGCCAGCGGGATGTTGCACCAGTCTGAGGCGCGCCGTGCGTTTTCCCGGGGAAGTTGTCCCTGGATCCCGGGACCCTAGCAGTGGCGAGCTGCACAGGCTCCCAGGAGGGGAGGTGTGGATAGTGACCTGTGCTCGCACACAGGCTTCTTGGTGATGGCAGCATCAGCCTTAGCGTCTCATGCCCGTCTCTGGGGTCCACGCTGTTAGCCGCGCCTGTGCCTCTGCTTCTTAGAGTTTGCTGTCAGCCTTAAGCTTCCCCTCCAGAAAGACAGCTGCACTTCTGATTGCTCTGCATGTTGCCTAGTCTTTCCTTGAAGCTCGTACTCCCAACAGCCCTGAGGAAGCCGGGGTGGTTGAGTGACCTGGGAGGGGGTGAAAACAGTCTCTCAGTTTCTCCGAAGTCATTGGAGTGAAAAATGGCTATCTCAGTTCTGCCTGGCAGAATGGAGCCCGCCGGCTGATAAACTGCGTTAGGGAAAGCAGGGTGCATCCCTCAGCCAGCCCTAGGCTACCGTGTACTGTGCTGGCTTCCACCTCGTGGGCCACAGACCCTGGGTGGTAAGGGATTGTGGAGATGGAGCAGGAAGCCGGATCAGAAGAGCCAAGGAAAGACCAGGACTAAAAGTAAGGGCCAGACCCAGGAGACGCCCAAGGGACATAGGTGAGTGTGGAGGCTGTAGTCAGATGATGGAGGCCAGGTGGGCTCCGATAAACCGTAGCCGAGGATTAAATCAGCAGGTGGGCAGTGGAGCAAGCAGCTCAGCTAAAGGAAGGACCGAAATGAGGACATCTTATAAGTGAGTCACCTCCACTTAGGCCTGTGTGCTTCCTGCTGCTCTCTTTGAGGTGAACAAAAAGTTACTCGACTGTAACGGGGAGCATGGGGTCAAGACCTTGATAAATGAGGCCAGATCCTAAAATGAAGTTATTCCATTCCAAGATTAGTGTACCTAACTCTTCATTTCAAAAACTTAAACGACACCTCCAGTCTGTGGTTTCCTCCAAAACAGAATGAATACCTCAAGATCAGTCCCTGTAGAGGAGTTTGCCCTGGCAGAACGTGCCAGCGTTCTTGAGGACAGTGCATTTTCTGTCCCCTTGTACTCGGATTTATGTTACACCAGGGCTCAGGTACATCCCTGTTCTTTGAGTATGAAGAGCACCAGCTGTCACTTTAGAAATCAGAATTCTTGAAAGAAAAACCTAGTGCCAGAGCAAGCTGTACTTTATCATTGTTTTCAGATGAGCTATAAATTACATGTAAATGGTTTCATAGACTCAAGCTGTTAGAGCTAGAAGGACATAGAAATCTTGTAACCTAAACACTTCTTTTCACTTGGAAAAATTAACAGCGAGAGAATTTCAGTGATCTGTAGATGGGGCAGAGTCCAGACCAGAGTAGTCTGATGCCAGATGCAGTACGCTGTTTCCTATAACATCAGATCACAAACATGGGTGATCCGAATCACCTGGGGAGTTTATTTAAAATGCACATGTCTGGTCCATCCCCAAGAATCGGATTCAGGTCTGACGTGGGACCTGAACATCTGAACTTCCAACAAATTCCCCAGGTACCTCTGTCCACGGAGTCTGAGAGCCACAGCTCTGGAGCCCATTGGCCTGAACTGCATGAGAGGTCTTGAACCTCTCAGAGGTCCTGCCAAGGCTCCCCACTTTCAGGAGATGTGGAGCTGCTGGTCACTGCCTACCGGGTCTGAGCCACCTTTAGACGTCTGATCAGACTCACTAGTTCCTTTCTCAACCTTGGGAACAAATCAGAAGATGTCTTGGACAGAGGGCAGGAGCCTCTGACAAAGAAGTTCTCTTCTCCCGTCCTCTTGCGCCCACTGAAACTGTAGGTGCTCGCAGATGAGGGACCACACCCGGTTTTCCTGGGAGAAAAGCACCAGCCTGGGCACCAGGCACCAGCCGAGGAAACAGTCCCCTGACCAGCTCACAACTGTGACTGGACCCTTCCTTGGCTCTGCTGCTTCCAGTCACCCTGCTCCCCCACCCCTGGACCCACATCAGAGGCCCGCCTCTTTAAGCACATTGCTTCCGGCGGACACAGATGCGCACCTTCAGGGAGCATGAAGATAAATCATGAAGGTTCACTTTCTGGGAAGGCTCGCGGGAGTGTGCTTTTATTGTGTCTGAAGGCTTCTTTATCATCACCACCTAATGACATTTATTAATTGCCTAGCCGGGCTGCTTATCCCTAGGAGGACGCGTGAGCAGTCCAGAAGAGCTTTCCCATCCTTCCGTGGGGCTGCCCTGCAAATTTGGAGTCACATCAAAGCAAACTAAATTCCAAAGTTTCGATTTCTTACCCCAGCCTCTTCCATCATAGGAATCCTTTTCTAAACCGCTTTCTGAGGGTAATAGTTGCTTTATGGCATTTTTTTTTTTTTAATCTGGGTTCAATAGAAGAAGTATTACCATGGTAATAGCCTTTCATTTTTCTTAATAGGCACTTCTTTTCCAGTACTTATGCTTCAAGAGTTAGAAGTGCAGTATATTTGTGTTTTGTCTGTTATTACAGCAAGTTGTATAAACAGTTAATTACTTGTAACTTAATTTGAATATCACACAGAGCATGTGTTATAAGAAGAGATGAAAGTAGACCCAGGCCTAAAAAAGTTAAGCTGTGTTTCCTTCAAAGCAGAAAGAATAAAGAACAGCACTTGCTGGGGGGAGGAGACAGATACTGAAAACAAAATAAGTTAGCTAATCAGATTTTCAGGTGGCCAGGAGTAGTACTTGGCGCACAGGCAAAGCATGCGTTGTGCTTCTCATAAATTGAATTTATTGATTACTTTCCCTTCTTTCTCACAATCTTCTCCTTCTGTCTCTCTCACTCCCTGTTCCTCCTGGGAGGCTCCATTCTCTTCCACTCCCCACTTTTCCTGTCCCGCCTTAGTGAAAACTCAGGTATGTCAGGACGTATTTCCATTTTAGTTTTCTCCCCATAAACCTTACCCCTATAAGCGTTCCTTCTTCCATACCAAACTTTACTAGGTCTTTGAAATCTTGGTAAGATGCTGGGTAAGCTCAGACAGAGACAAGCACTCTGAATGATATCCTTTTTAAAAAAGACCAATTTTTATTGTCATCATGGTTGTGAGCAATCCAGGGTTGCCATAATTCCTCTTAAATATATTGAGAGAGCCAGTAGCTGACACACTGCTACGATAGTCGCCCCTCCAAGAAAGCTGTAATTCAAAAAACAGTTGATGAGATTACTGTGTAACAAAAATATTAGAGGAAAACAGTTAAGATCGTCTTAATCAATGGAAGTGACACACAGCCTCTGGTCCCCAGGGGATCTGCTTCTGTCTGACACGGCGGGCTGCAGATCCTTCCTTCCTCAGTGGCTGGAATCAGAGAGAGAGACTTGGGAAAATAGCAGTGTGGGTGCCTGAATCATTCTCTCCTTTTATTAATTTACGCAGCCACTTATAAAAGGTGTTCCTGCAGGCCCCAATACGTGAACGATGAGCAAATGCAAGGAATTTCTTTCTCCACAGTAAGTGTTAGCAGTTCCTCAAATGAAGGAAGCAATTTTGTAAATCTTCTCCCTCATTCTTTGGGGAATTTCCTATGTTAATTTATGCAGCGTTAAATTTATGCAGTGTTGAAATTCAGCCCAACAGCAGCGACTTACAGAACCGATACAGAGATGGTAGGAGAACCTGTAGGTGGAAACTGACTGATACAGACCCTGCCAGGCCTCAGGATCCCTCCAGCCAAAGTTCCTTAGGCCTGGATTTGGGCAGGTTTTTTTTTTTTTTTTTTTTTTTTTTTTTTGTGGTACGCGGGCCTCTCACCGTTGTGGCCTCTCCCGTTTCGGAGCACAGGCTCCAGACG
>NW_006782674.1:1105641-1133672 GCF_000442215.2 Lipotes vexillifer | reverse complement strand
TTGCGTTATGCGGGCCTCTCACTGTTGTGGCCTCTCCCATTTGCGGAGCACAGGCTCCGGACGCGCAGGCTCAGCGGCCATGGCTCACGGGCCCAGCCGCCCCGCGGCATGTGGGATCCTCCCGAAACGGGGCACGAACCCGCGTCTCCTGCATCGGCAGGCGGACTCTGAAGCACTGCGCCACCAGGGAAGCCCCTGGGCAGGTTTTATTGCATAGTTGTGATATAGTAAAAACACGGAATGTTTTACCAGTTAATTCATCTAAAAAGTTTTTCAACGTGATGTTTCTTAATATCTCTGACAGAAATGAGGTGGTTTTGTACCGCCTCTGGCCCCCATTGGGAGCAGCTGAGTGCAGTTTGACAACATGTGTATAGATCAGCCCTGGGAGACACAGCCTTGCCCCCGTGTCTTCAGGGAGTCACCCAGGAATCAGGTGAACTGCCGTGCTCTCTTTGAGGATGTGATTTTTAATACTCATAGCAAGGGTATTTTGTGAATGTGGTTACTTCTCTGTGTTTTATGTTTGTTCAAAAATTTTCTTATAGTGTCTTCACAGTAGTCTGGCCCACGATCTTCACAGCAGCCAGGGTCCAGCTCTTCTCTCTTATGAGAGTCTGACGTTCTTAGCATTATATGGCCTGGCTGAAAATTACCCTTCCATATTTGGTTGGGGTGGCAGGGAGGAGAAAACTAAAAACATTTCCTAGACCCTTGTGAACACTTTAACTGCTGCTTTTAATTATGTGTGGTCACTGCGGATTATTCTGCAACATTTGAAAAGAGGTGTGTTGTCACACGGATGTCACTATAGCCATGAGACCTAAATTGTAGAATGAGGCACAGCCATTTGGTTTTGACCAGGCAGGTAACAGCTTATAGTTCCCATTGGTATGTTGACGTAAGTAGCGAGTATATAACCCACAAAGTGGCATCACTCACAAAGTGATCATTTTCTTTAGTAATTAAGTGCCCTCACGTGGCCCCAGTGTAGAGAGCTGCTTTATACTGACTTCCGTTTTGTATTAATAAATAATGTTGTGGTGAGGTTGTCTATATATCTGGAGTTTATAGAGCTTCCTGTCTGCATAGTTGGACTTTCACAGGTCAAGTCACAAGGGTGTGAGGATAAATGATACTGTGACGTTGCCTGGTCTGACACTTACATGGTAAGTGCTTGATTTTTAAGTTTTCCAACAAATACAGATGAGTTTGAGAGGAGCCTCACATTCTGGTGTTCTACAAGATGACTCTCTGCTGAGTGGAGTCTTCCACTTAATCTGCTTTGTCTTTCTGGTTTTCTCTAGATGCATCTAGCTTTTCTAATTTATTCAGTCCTTCCTCCTTGACTGCATCATTGTCTTTTCTGACCATTTCTATATGCGTCCTCTACAGACTACTTTGTCTTCTTTTATATCTGTTCTTCTTTTGTGCACTGTGGACGTAGCCTTCTTAGAAGCCTGTAAAATCATGAATACCTTAGGATAACCTTTAGGGTAAGCTGTTCATCCTGTGTTTCTATGAGCCAGTATGCTTATCTGTCCTTCTCCTCTTCCTTTTCTGCCCTTTTATTTCAATCTGTTTTCTTCATCTCTGACCTTAAATCTTTAGCTCTAAAGACCTTTGACCTGTTTCCCAAGCCTGCAACTTCCCTCTAGACATTTCCTTCTGAGATGTCTCGTCATCTTCCCAGACTCCCAAACCCCAAATTTATCTCCCTCATTCCCAAGATGACTCCTCCCACTGACTTCCCTGTTTCTCTTGGTCACACCACCTTTCTCCCTGTCAGAGGCGCCACCATACCTAAGGTCTCATCACTGCTTTTTTTCCTTCCCTTGTCTTTCTATGACTTTATTTCTTGCTCCCACCATAGCTTCATTTCTAATCTGTCTCCTCCCCGGTTTCCCACCTCCAGACTCTCCTCCATTGGATCCATTGTGCTAAGGAAGTCTGGGTAACCTTCCTAAATGACATTTTCCTATTAAAGACATTCATTGGATTCCTAGGTTTTTTCAGTGGCCAAAAAGGAGGTATCTCAGCCTGACATTCACAGTGGGCCCTTTTTATACTCTTCCTTGGAACGTGCTGAGTGCCTACCCTTTCCTCTTGCTAGGCCTGTCTCTCTCCTGCATTCTTCATCCCATACATACTGGGCTTTTTCCCTCCTCTGACTCTTTACCAGTGCTTGTCCCCCTCATCCCTCCCTACCTTCTGTCTATATTCTATCCATAGTGAAAGGTCATCTGAGGATCCTTCCCTGATCACTCCAGCTGCAGAGAGTTATCCTCTTCTGAAACAGGCAGCACCACTCTGCATTTGAACTAATACCTTCTCTGTAAGAGTACACAAAAAATTGCGAAATAGGAGAAAGACAAAAAATTACTTTGTCCTATATATTCTTTTGTTCTTCTTGAATTTTATACTATGTGCATGTAGTACTTATTCAGTAAAATAAAATTTTAACATATATTTAGCAAATGTATTTTTAGAAGTAGCAAGTTATTACTCTGTATTATGCCTTAATTTTCCATGAACATGTGTATTGGTTTCCCCATATCACCTAACTCAGTACAATGAGTACCTAGTAGGAGCTCAGTTAAGAAGCTGGGTGAATAAGTGGCTGGAAGGGTGAGGGATGGAAGGAAGAAGGCATGAACAAATAAGAGGCAGTCTTGGGCCTGACCTAGCTCTTCTTCCTGAGTAATTTGAAAACGGAAGGGGAAAGGATCACTTTTGCCTTTTTATAGTTTCCTAAGAATGGAGACAGTTTATCTCCTTCCCCGGCTAGTTAGAGTTTTAATCTGATAGTTAAGAATTTTTTCTGTGTAGGATTTTATATATAGAAAATCCTAGAAACTCAACCAAAAAAAAACTGTTAGAATTGATCAGCGAATTCAGTGAAGTTGTAAAATACAAAATTAACATACAAAAATGAGTAGTGTTTCTATACACTAACAATGAATGTTCTGAAAAAGAAATTGATCCCATTTATAGTAACATCAAAAACAATAAAATGCTTAGCAATATATTTAAGCAAGGAGATCAAAGATCTCTACTCTGAAAGCTACGAGACATTGATGAAAGGGATCAAAGAAGATACAAATAAATGGAAAGGTATTCCATGTTCATGGATTAGAAGAATTAATGCTGTTAAAATGGCAATACTACCAAATGCCATCTGTAGATTCAATGCAATTCCTATCAAGATGCCAATGGTATTTTTTTATATGGAAATAGAAAAAAACACTCCTAAAATTTATTTGGAACCACAAAAAACCCTGAATAGCCAAAGAAATCCTGAGAAAGAACAACAAAGCAGGAGGCATTACACTTTCTGATCTCAAACTATACTGTAGAGCTATAGTAATTAAAACAGTATGGTACTGGCATTAAAACAGACACATAGACCTCTGGAACAGAATCGAGAGCCCAGAAATAAACCCAAGGATGTACAGTCAACTAATATTTGACAAGGGAGACAAAAATACTCAATGGAGAAAGTCTCTTCAATAAATGTACTGGGAAAATTGGATATTCATATGTCAAAGAATAAAACTAGACCCCTATCATGTACCACACACAAAAATTAACTCAAAATTGATTAAAGACTTAACTGTAAGAAACCACGAAGCTCTTAGAAGAAAACATAGGATCAAAGCTCCGTGACCTGGGTATTGGTGATTATTTTTTGGAAATCATATGTAAAGTACAAGCAACAAAATCAAAAATAAACAAGTGGGACTACATCAAACTGAAAAGCTTGTGTACAGCAAAAGAAACCAACAAAGTGAAAAAACAACCTACAGAATGGGAAAAAAATATTTGCAAACCATGTTTCTGTTAAGGGGTTAATATCCAAAATGTATAAAGAACTCATACAACTCAATAGCAAAAACAAAAAAAATCCAATTAAAAAATGGGCAAAGGATCTGAATAGACATTTTTTCTTCAAAGATGTGTGAATGGCCAACAGGTGTATGAAAAGATGCTCAACATCACTAGCCATTAGGGAAATGCAGATTAAAACCACAATGAGGTATCACGTCATGGCTGAATGGCTGTCATCAAAGAGACAACAAATGCTGGCATAGATGTGGAGAAAAGGCAACCCTTGTGCACTGTTGGTGGGATTGTAAATTGGTGTAGCAACTATGGAAAACAGTATGGAGGATCCTAAAAAAATTAAATATAAAACTACCATATGATCCAGCAATTCTAATTCTGGGAATATATCCAAAGGAAACAAAAACACTAACATGAGAATACATCTGCACTCCCATGTTCATAGCGGCATTATTTACAATAGCCAAAACATGGAAACAACTTGTGCTTATCAATAGATGAATGGATTAAAAAAGCTGTGGTATATATATAGACAGTGGAATATTATTCAGCCATTAAAAAAAACCCCAAGGAAATCCTACCATTTGCTACAACATGAGTGGACATTGAAGGCATTTTAATAACTGAAATAAATCTGACAGAGAAAGACAAATACTGTATGATCTCACTTATATGTCAAATCTATATACAAAAAACAAACATCAAGCTTATAGACAAAGACATAAGATTTGTGGTACAAGAGGCGGCAGGGGGAGAGGTGTAGGAGGAAGGAATTGGAAGAAAGTGGTCAAAGGTCCAAACTTCCAGTTGTAAGATAAATAAGTACTACGGACGTAATGTACAACATGACGACTATAGTTAGCACTGCATTATGATATAGCAAAGTTGTGAAGAGAGTGGATCCTAAGAGCTCTCAATACAGTGATAATTTTTGTCTTTTCTTTTTTTGTATCTAAATGAGGTGATGGATGTTAACTAAACCTATTGTGACAATCGTTTCAGAACATATTTAAATCAAACCGTCATGCTGAACACCTTAAACCTTTTGCAGTGATATATGTAATTAATTCTCAATAAAACTGGAAAAAAAAAATCTTCCTGTCTACTGTTCCTCACCCACACCCACAAATAAGGTAGGGGCCATTTTTGTAATTTGGGAATACATACTTAGATCTGTGTAGCTCCACCCAGCATTATGAGTTCAGGAACATCTGCATTCTGCCTAGTGTGAGCAGGGGTTTCAGGGGGAGCATCTTGTCTTCAATTGAGAGGTTCCCTCTCCGCCCCACTCCACCCCTGCCCCCTTAGCAGTAGCTTTCCCCCAGTCTCTGCAGCCACTAGAAATGCTCTCACACATCCCCAAATGTCCAGGGTAGTGAGACGGCACGCACACTCCCCACTATGCCCCCCCACTCTCACAGTCCAGGGCATGTTCACCCTTAGGGCTCAGTTTGATATGGTGGGGGGAAGGGGTCATTTGGAGATGATACATGATTAAGCAATGATGTTCATTAAAGGTAGTCATATTTCAAGACCAGGGAGCATATGCCTTGCTATATGTGTTTTTGAGGTAGATCTTTGAAAAGCAACACAAACAGTACTAAGTAGCTACTGCCCATTTTTGGTCCCCTCCTTCTGGTGGTAAATCTTATTTTTCTATTTCTCTTTCAGAGCATGCTTGAGAAGGGAGGATAAAATCAACTTTTAGAACAAGCAGAATTCCTTCAGCGTTAATTCCAGAGGTGGAACATGTTTTTTTTCCTAGTAAGAAAGCAACTCATTTAAAGAGAAGACCATTAAAGAGAAGCATCAGAGAGCAGATTCAACAGAAGCATATCACAGTTTGATCAGCAACAGTTTGAAAAGCCAAGGCCTAGATCAGGGATCAGCCATCAAGGGCTTGCTACAGTGTTAATAAATCCATTTATGACGATTAAAAAGAAAGGCAGTCCTCTCCACCTTCTGTACTTTCTATTCAACTTCCTCTTCTAACCAAGCTCCATCATTGGATGAACCTGCCCTCCCACAAAGCTGGGAGTTGGGATCGAGGGCTGAGGTCACTGGGGTGGGGAGAAGAGAAGGCCAAACCCCTCCATCTCGGGCCAGCAGTGCTGGGCGGAATTGGCTAGGCTGTGACATGTTGGGTTTCTCTCTTTTTCTTTTCTCCCTTAACTATATAAGAGCTACTTTATTTTAACTTATGGTGATCATGTAAGAAGACAAAAAGGAGAGAAAATGTACCTCTTTTACTGGAATAATGTTTCTGATTATGAGTGAAATAAGGCATTTTCTATCAACATGAAGGCAACCTTGGCTTCTGCAACCTCTCGTCTATCATGAATACTGACATCTTTACTTCACTCACTATCAATAATAAATATATTTCCTGATGAAGACTGTCATTGTAGTCTGGGGCCTCATGTGTTTTTGTTTTTTCCAGGTTAGTTGGTTATACTTATGGGAATTGAGTTGATTCATATTGTTATTTATTTGTATTTGTGTGGTGCCTTTACTTTAAAAAGCTCCAACACACTTTGCAGATCCTCAGACAGGCAAGAGATGCTTATAATTTGCCTCTCAGGTACGTAACATTCAGTAAGATCTTTACAAATTGCATGAACCTTCCTTTCTTTGGGATGACCAAAGTCATCCTGCCTGGGGCAAGCACTAGATTAGATAACCTTGGTTAGGAACTTCTGACCCTGCAATACTAGGAAAATGTTAAGAGGAAAAAAAAAAAATTGACCCTGAGACTTGATGAAATTGGAAAGAGGAGAAAAACTTCCTGATTATAACTCTCACTTTTCTACCAGAGGATTGGTGCTTCAACACTGGAAGTTGGAAATGAACATTCACACCAAATGGAAAGATCTTTCTGGGAAATAGATGAAAAAGAGAATGCCAGTGATCTGTGATGTCATCTGAATATCTTTTGTCATGTAGAATTTTTATTTCATTTTAATTTTGTTACAGAAGGAGATAATTTAGCAAAATAAGTAAGATTACAGGCTCTGGAATAACATGCATCTGTGTTCAAATTGTGACTCTGCTACCTACCAGCTGGGGGACCTAATTAAGTCACCCCACCATACTAAGCCTCACATTCCTCAACTGTAAATTGAGGGGAAATGCAAGAACCTGCTTTGTAGGCTTATGGTGAAGAGTCAAGATGCTTTCCACATACATTTGGTCGGGTCCATTGTCGTTGGATATGTGACTATGATAAACTGGTGTTTGGAGCTGGGGGCATGGAAAAAACATCCACATGTCCTTTACTTAGAGAAAGTTGGGATGAATGTAACTTGTGTCAGGAAAATTTCAACCAGCCCCCTTAACGTGTCATTGGGGCTTCTCATGCGTCTGATTCCCGAGTGGGCTCCATTTGAATGGCGTCTTCGTGGACACTTGTGGGCACACCTGTAACCCTGATGTTGATTCTGAATGACCTTGGGGACGCTTCTCAAATAATTACTGAAAGGCTCTGTGATTCTGTTTAATGAAAGGGTTGTTTTGTTTGTTTAAATGATGCAAAATAAGCTGCATTCATTTAAGTGTGAGTGATGGAAGCGCTGGTAACTTGAGCAGCAGCACAGTCTGGCACTGTCAGGAAGGCATCCAGGTAACTGCCTGGGAGAAATAATAGGTACACGAAAACAAATGTGTACATGGCGACTGGCTGTAGTGTTTGCAAATCAGCGAACTCACAGATTCCCTCCTATACTGCTTTGTTTTGCAATTTAGAGCCAAGAACTTGGCACATCCCAGGCTGCCAGTCTTGTTGCTGGCAGAGAAATAAAGCACTGAAGAGTCAGGCATTGAAAGCTGGTTAAATCCATGCAAACGGGAGGTGGTTTGTCAGGACCTCTCTCTCCCAGCACCTGTTATTAACGTCTCATTCTGATGAACGTGATGGGCACAAGCGGGAAAGACCACACTTTAGGAGAAATAAAAGGGTGAAATGATGCCTTTTCCTGCACCTTGGAGATCTCCCTGTTATTGCATCACAACTTAGCCCAGTTCACTGTTAACCTCAGGACAACTGCTTGGGGAGAATGTTGTGATCTATGTGAGGCTCATGGGAGTAACATATTCCAATCAGTTAGCATCTCCATTAAGTAGAACACGCCTTGAACCACAACAGTTTAGCTCATGAAGCCAGGAAGAATAAGGTATCCTGAAAGCAGGTCAGATGTTATAACGCTAAACTAACGTCTGGTGAACTTCCAGAAGACAGTCGAAATCAGCACAAGTCCTCCCTTTGGAAAGTCAATAACTTATTACAGAAGACATGCCAACATGCAACAATTTTAAAAATTTTAAAAATTACGGACTGATCATTATTAATAGCAAATGTGGAGTGCTAAAAGCCAGGTGCTTGTGGCCTGCTGGTCAACAAGTGAGACTTCTCTCTACAGCCACTCCAGGCTGCCGGTGTTTTGCTTTGAACTAAACAAGCGGCCAGGTGTCCTCACCTTCTCTGGCTTAGGAGTTGAGAACCTGTGGTTCTTAGCTTGACATCTTTCAGCCCACAGGTGTAATTGCTTTCATCAGAAACCCACAGGATAATCCTCTTCCCCGTTTCTGTGAGCTGTAGGCATTGACCCTTTCAAGATTTAAGAAGTAGAGCAGTTGAACAATTGAAAGAGTAGCAGTAACTTACTGTGATGATTCTTCTTTGAGTTAACAATTCTTGACGAGCTAATACTTTGAAAGAGTGAATTAATGTATATTTGTTTGCTATGTCTGTCACGGCTTCCCCAAGTTTTCATCCATTTCTCAGCTTCCCCCCCTCAGTCTCCCCATCTTTATTGCCTCCTCTAGATTCTTCTGTGTATTTAAACTTTTCTCACCCTTCTTGGCCTTCCAGGCCCACCTCCTGAGACATACGGCATCGGCTTGGGTGCAGAATCCTGGGCTCTTGCTCTGAGTTCCGTGCTGTTGCCTCTTGGAACAAGTCCCTTCCCCTCAGGTTTCTCTCTGCCCAGTGGCCCGCTCTGGTTCTTCTCCATTATAACGAGATTTTTGATACTTCCTTTTCTTCCCCAAACTCCTAGTTCTTAAACTAGTTATATATTTAGAACGTCTTATCATTTGGTCATTTTCTATGTTTGTAGTTCTTAACGTGTAAACCCGGTAAATGGAACTTTTAAATTCTCTGGGAAAAAACGTAAATTTGTATTTAGTTCTCTGTGGCCTTTGATTGTATTTTTCCTATAGCTTATGATCCTCATTAGAGAAATGGTTTCCCATTACTTGCCCCAGGGGATTTACTGAGTGGGTGGGCTGTGTCCCTTCTGAAATGTTGCCTTAGGACTTGTACCCTGTTTGTGCCAGTGAGACTCACAATCCAAACCACCCCCAGAGTAGGAGATCATGATGCTGGTGCTGTTACCTGCATTAGTCTGAACAGCATGTGGGCTGGTTAATTCACATCCACAATTTATTTTAAAATTTATGCTAGACATTTGTTTTAGCCTCTTGTCTTGCTGAGTCCTTAAAAGAATTCAGAATGTTATCGTTTTCAGTTTTCACTCTCTCCTTCCCTTGACCTACTAGGTGTCGGAGGTGCCAACAGTGACTCAAACCATGTAAAGGGAATTAAAGGGAGAGGATAAGGACATACTATTCATAAGATGGAATGCTGGCTCTTGGCACTCCAAGCTGTGTGGAGAGAAGGACTGGGCATTATCCCCATAAACTCCTTTTCATTCTCTAGCTTCTGTTATTCAGAGTCCACTATAATGCGAAGAGAGAAGTCCACTATAATGCGAAGAGAGAAGTCATTTAGATGATCTATGGCTATATCCATCTTACTGTCATCCCCATACCCTACGTGAGATGGGAGTAGTCAGTGATTTTCCAGGCTCGGTGGAATAGGACACTTAGAGGCCACCTTTGTATCCCAAGGAGGTTGACTCCTGCCCCGATGTACCCTGGAGAGCACTCCTTAGTGAAGGATGGTGGATTGACTTGATAAGCACCAGAGACAAAGGGAACTTGTTCTCCTATACCTGGATGAGATCACACTCATCTGACAAGGTCCCTTTTACACTAAGAATTTTGGCCAAAGTACCAGACAGCCTAAGGAACTTTCAATTCCATTCAAAGAAACCCAAAAAACAGTCACTGGGAGAAAAATGACCAACCATCTAATTCATTCTCCTAGCTCCAGGCTGATGTTTGAATGAAGATGATGAAATTTTCATCTTGTGTCTCCTTGTGCCTCCAGCCTCAGTTTTGCTGGCAGAGCCTCTATAAAAAGAGTTGAATTGCTCTAGAGGAGAACGCAAAAGTCATCATCCAAATCACAAGTGTCCGCTTTTCCTACCAGTTGTCTTGAACCTTCCAGACAGACCCTCAGCCTTCTCCAGACCATGAAAGCAGGCCCTGTATTTTAGGGGACGGCCCAGTGTTAAACCCAATTTGGATTCAGGAAATGTGGCCACCATATTTATGACTTTCAGTTAAGGAAGTTGGAAACTGAAAATTGAAACTGTCAAGTTCAGTCCCTGAAACTCCTTCAAACCAAGTCAAGTCTAAATGGAAAACAGCTGTGCTTCAATTTAATGAAATGCTTCAAACCTCTTGAAGTGAGTTTGATTAGGTGAGACCTCCACACACTTCAAAGATTTTCCTGTCTCGAAAAGCTTGACTTCCCTCGCCTCTCTGTCCCCCTACATGTCTCTGCATCTCCTGCGAGGATCCTTACTGGGCTGTGGCCACTGTCACTTTGCTGAGAGGGCAGTCTGCTTTGAATAGCACCCTTCAAAGTAAATTACATTTCCATAATGGTTTTTAAATGCAAATGTGGAAGCCAGAGGTCAGTGGCCACGTTGCAGGGTAGCACTCTGCTCTAGCTATGCCTTTCCTACCTAGACTTTGTCCTGGGAGTGGCCTGCCTGGGCTGGACTCCAAGTGCCCCATATTTGGGGAGCCGCCTGCAGTGCCCTTCTCTGTTGGGTCCGCCTACTGGCCAGGCTGCTGCTGGGCCCTCATCGTGTCCACAGCATACGTTGAAAGCCTGTACTCACTCATTCCTCACTGGAGAATATATACAATAAGGTTCAGGGCCAGATGACTGAGGCCAGTTGCTTCTTATCTGCTGCCTGTGCAGTTCAAGAGACAAGTAAAAAACATTTTCTTCATTTCATAGCCACAGGCCAGGTTTCTCAGCATGAAACCAGAAACGCAATGGCAACCTGCACATTTTAGCTTTGCTTTGCATCTCCCTAAGGTAATGTGCACCCTGGTCTCAGAAGCATGACCACAGAGTCATTGAAAATATTATTCAACAGAGTTGAAGTGGCAATGTCATCTTATTTCCAGCTTGGAAGGCCGGCTGCAGAGCAGGGGCTGGTAGCTCTGCTTTTAACAGAGGGTGAATAGGGTGTCAGCTCACCTGCTGGTGGGAGTTCTAGTTTCCTCGGTGTTCTCGAAATACCTTTGCAGCAGCTGCGTTTTAAATGTGAATCCAAAATGTAAAGTCCACACACCTTACCCTCAGGTGCTTAACACAGAACTTGGAAATCTTAGTAACTAAGGCGGAAGTTGCTCTTCTTCTACTGGAGATGACTGCCGTCAGTGGAGTTAGATGTTATTGTATAGAAGCAGTCAAGAGGGGTTACGAATCACCGTTAAGATACTGTTCTTTCAGGAGCATCAGAAGTTACTGTCCCGAGTTTTTATAACCACTTTCAACTCTCTTCAGTGTAGGAGTGGCTTATTCGTCGTCACCTTATGGGTCAACCCTTGCTAGTTAGCTCACCACTCCCACGTTTTCTAGTACCTGGGAGAGGTTGTCTGCGGTAGGACCATGTCACACTGGCCTCGCTGGAGTCCTTCGTACGCTGACTCACCGAATCAGCAGAGCCTACTCTGTGCCCCAGGCACTGTTCCTGGAGTCAGGGAAATAGTGGCCAACATGATGGACAAGGTCCGGACCTCATGGAGCTTCTGTTCCTGAGGCGGGAGGAGGCTTGACGTTAATGTCAGGGAGTAGTGGATGTCCTGCAGAATGCTACAGCAGAGCAAAGGAGTAGTTCAGGGAGAGGGAGTAGGGCTTCACGGGAGACGTGCTATGTTAGAGGGCACTGAAGACAGCTGAAGGGAGTGACGTTTGGCAGATTCTTGAATGTACTGAGGGCACCATTCATATGAAGATCTGGGGAGGTGCACTCCAGGCTGGGGGAACAGTAAGCACAAAGGTCCTGAGACAGGAACAAGTTTGGTGTGTTAGGGGAGCAAGCAGCAAGGAGGTCCTGGGGGCTTGAGTGGAGCGAAAAAGGCAAATAGTGGTGGGAGGTTCAGAGAGGTAGGCAGGACACATAGGACATTTTTTTTCCTTAGGTCGCGCCCCGCGGCTTACGGGATCTTAGTTCCCCAACCAGGGATGGAACCCATGCTCCCTGCAGTGGAAGCTCAGAGTCCTAGTCACTGGACCACTGGGGAATTCCTTAGGACTTTTTTGTCCCAGCTATTAAACAAGTAAATATAGAATAAATAAAACAAATAAGTCATAAAATAAGTAATAAGGGGTGTAATGTCCAGCATGGTGACTATCATTAATAATACTGTATTGAATACTTGAAAGTTGCTGAGAGAGATCTTAAAAGTTCTCATCACGAGAAAAAAATTTTGTAACTACGTATGGTGATGGATGCTAACTAGACTTATTGTGGTGGTTATTTCATAATATATACAAATATTGAATCATGTACACCTGAAGCTAATATAATGTTACATATCAATTATATCTCAATTAAAAAAATATATATATATGGTGGTGGATCAATTGGATATACACATGCAGCAAAAGGGAAACTGGACTGTACCTCATTCCTTACTCAGAAGTCAGTTTTAATTGGAATATCCTTTAAATGAGTAAGTAGAACACAATGCTTCTAGAAGAAGAATATAGAATACAGATATTCTTCACAATATAGAAGAATAGCTTCATGACTTCAGCATAAGGAGATATTTCTTAAACAGGATACAAAAACAGTAACCATAAGGGAAAAAGTTGATAAGTTAGATTACTTTAAGAATTTGTGTTCATCAAGACACCATAAAGAGAGTGAAAAGGCAAATCTTAAGATATTTGTGAAGCATAAGCCAACAAAGGGCTCACATCCAGGCTATATAAAGAACTACAAATCAGTAAGAAAAGGCAACTGAACAGAAGAATGAGCAAGAGACTGAAATAAGAACTTCACAGGAAATAAATATCTAAATGGCCAATAAACATATGAAATGTACTCAACAGCATTACTAATTAGGGAAATGCAAATTAAATTCACAATGAGATGCCCTGCCCCCATTTATCCACCAGAATGGCAAAAACTAAAAAGATGGAAAATACTGAGTGTTGACAGGATGTGAAGCAACTAGTTTCTAAAACATTGCTGGTAAGAGTGCTAATTGGTACAACCAATTTGGGAAATGATCTGGCATTATCTATTAAAGCTGAATGTGTTGTCTTAGTTTTAACAGAATTACTCTAGATGGCTGGGTGGCTTATGAACAAAAGAAACTTATTTCTTACAGTTCTGGAGGCTGGGAAGTCAAGATCAAGGTGCTTGCTGGCACATTTGGTGTCTGGTATGGGCCTGCTTCTGGTTTATAGATGGCCATCTTCTCCCTATACCCTCACATGACAGATGAGGTGAGGGAGCTCTTCTGGGGTCTGTCTTATAAGGGCACCAATCCTGGTCATGATGGATCTACCCTCGTGACCTAATCACTCCCAGAGGCTCCACCTCCACATACCATCACATTGGAGGTTGGGTTTCAACATATGAATTTTGGGGGGACATAAACATTCAGTCTATAGCACAAATCCATACCTGATGACCCAGCAATACCATTACTAGGTACATACCTAGAGAATGTTCAATAGCATTCATAATAGCTACAGAGTAGAAACAACCAAATGTGCATGTTAATGAAAACAGTAAATATATTGAGGCATATGAAATATACAGTAATACAGATGAGTGAGTTATGGTTATATGTAAAAATGGATGATTCTCACAAACTGTTGAGCAAAAAAAGTCAAGGACTAAAAAAAAACACGTTTTATAATTCCATTTCTATAAACTTCTTAAAATGGTGAGATGAATGATAGTGTTTATGGATGGATGTTTATGTGATAAAACTATACAGAAAAATAAGGAAGAGTTATAAATGGATAGCAGTTACATTTCTGGATGTCAGAGTGGGTACTGATAAGAAGGGACACAAGTGGGTCTTCAAGGGTACTGGTGAAGTAGATTAAATCTACTTATTTATTTATTTTTGGCTGTGTTGGGTCTTGCTGCACGTGGGCTTTCTCTAGTTGTGGCGAGCAGGGGCTACTCTTCATTGCGGTGCGCAAGTTTCTCAGTGCGGTGGCTTCTCTTGTGGAGCACGGGCTCTAGGCTCATGGGCTCAGTAGTTGTGACTTGCAGGCTCAGTAGCTGTGGCGCACGGGCTTAGGTGCCCCACAGCATGTGGGATCTTCCTGGATCAGGGCTCGAACCTGTGTCCCCTGCATTGGCAGGTGGATTCTTAACCACTGCGCCACCAGGGAAGCCCTTAATTTATGATAATTCATTGAGCTGCACATCTGTTTTGTGTTCTTCACTGTATATCTTATACTTCACAATAAAAAGGATTTAAGATGAATTTAAACAGGTTCAAGCTTATCCCTGTGACAAAGTCATTTCCTCTCCCTTGATAATTACTAGTAACTGACATTTGTTGAGGGGTATTCTGAGCCAGGAGCTGTATTAAGTATTTTATATACATTATCTCTGATTGCAATAATCCTATAAGTTAGCCACTTTTATTATCCCCAATTTACAGATAAGGAAACTGAGGCTTGGATGGGTGAGGTAACTTGCCAAGGGTCACACGGCTACTAAATGGCAGCCCACCCCTGTCCTCCCTGGAAGCCTGGCTCTTAACTGCTGCGTGTTCTCCTCTCCACACATGCATCATCCTGCTGCTACATCTTTAGGGCAACCTCCAAATCCCGCACGGCATCTGTCCCAGTGCCATTGTACAGTATAAGCTTTAAATAAACGTTGAGTGAATAATGAATAAAAGCCCCATTCTTTTTTTTTTTTTTTTTTTTTTTTTTTTTTTTTGCAGTACGTGGGCCTCTCCCTGCGGTGGCCTCTCCCGTTGCGGAGCACAGGCTCCGGACGCGCAGGCTCAGCCGCCATGGCTCACGGGCCCAGCCGCTCCGCAGCATGTGGGATCTTCCCGGACCGGGGCACGACCCCGCGTCCCCTGCATCGGCAGGCGGACCCTCAACCACTGTGCCACCAGGGAAGCCCTACAAGCCCCATTCTTTTCATCCACTTCCTCTCATGTACTGGATGCGGTAGCACAAGGTTTTCTTGCCTGGGCAAAGTTCCTGAGGTTTCAGGCAGAGGAAAAATAACAGGAAAGCCTCCTGCTTGTGGCTGATGCTAGTTTTGCTCACTGGGGTCTGTCAGACAAATTCCCTACTTCCTTTTTTACTTTCCCTGAGCTCCAAGACATCTGTCTCACTACATCGTGTTCCTCCACGGCCTGCCACTCAGGAGGCGGAGATGGAGACGCAGCCGGGCTGTGTGCCCACCCGCTGCTTCCGCCTCCGGAGTGGGTTCCAGGTGCAGCCCTTCCACGGGCCCCAGGTGGGCCAGGAGGGTGCAGGGCGTAGAACCCAGCCATTCTAAATAAAACTCCCAGTCCCACATCGCTGCTGGTTTCCCAAGGTCTTCTGAGGCAAAAAAGACTTGGGAAGGAAAGTAACTGTTGATCTGGAACTTTCAGGCCCTGTTCAGTGGTGGTTTGTCACTGGCTTTGAAGCTGGAGCTGCTTGCTAATGCAGTTGTGTACAAAGCAGCTGCGTGGGGCTCCAGGAAATGTCACCAGCTCAGCCTTTGCCACCTGCCTTCCCTGTGTGCTCTGTTCCTGGTTTTAGAAGATTAAAAATCAACAACAACAACAAAGAAGAAATCAAAATTTGAGAACCCTACACATATTTTCCTGGATGATTTTGACCACAATCTCAAGCTGTCCAAAACAGCTAATTATTTACAATTTCCCCACCCACCCCTCACCTCTCCCAAACTGGCTCCTCCTCTTGGCTTTTGACACCTACTCACCTACCCACCTTATGCTCCCATCACCAGGAACTGAAGTCTAGGGGTCCCTGGACTCCTTCCTCACCCACCTTTGCCCACCTACACCCACCCATGAGTACCGTCCATTTGGACCTTAGAGCCAGGAGAACTTGGGCCAATCCTTTGTTTTATAGACAACTTGAAGCCACATAAATAATGTCCTTAGAGTGAGGATTACTAGGCACTAAAAAGGTTACAGGTGGTCTATAATGTCTGTCAGGAGAATCTCTATAAATCTGTAGAGGGTGATGTAAGAGGGTCAAAGTCTCTTCCAGGTCTTTTTCCCATAATTTCTCCCTCTAGCTTGTAATAAATGATGTTTGCTGTGACCTACCTAAGCGTGAATACCCTTCTTTACTGATAGAACCTTGAGTTTGTGCAAGTATCAGCCTTTCAGGGGAAACTAGCCTTTCCTACCCAGCCCCAGGGATGAATCTTGATTAACTTAAGGCAGTCACTTTCCTTGACAGTGATTGGTTTAGGAATGGACATGTGACATATAATTCTTGCCAATGGAGTGTGAGGGAAGTTTCCTGGGTGCTTCTGGGAAGCTTAAAAAGCAACACTAGTGAGGCTGGGTCATATTTCCCCTGGTGGCCTTTGGTGGTGTTTTGTGAGTATATGAGGCCTGGAGTTTTGGTGCCCACATTATGGTCATGGAGTGACGGGCCTGAGGGCAGAAACCAAGACACGGGGGTAGCAGAGGCAAAACATGAGTAGAGGCCAGGCATCAGCTGAACTGCTCTATCATTGGACTTTCTGTTACAAGAGGTGGTATATTTATGCATTTCACTTACGTGGTTGAATTGAGTTTGCTGTTACTTGAAGCTGAGAACCTCCTAACTGATCCCTCTACGTTTGACAAAGATGCAGTCTTGTCTCCCACTACCTGTTCTCCTTCCATCATTAAGCCACCAATTTCAGGCTAGCTTTCTTCTTAGGAGGGGTTGGGATTTTAATGTAATCCTTATAATCTGTCACCTGAGTCTCCTTCTCACCAAATGCTTGGTGAAGGTTAGACTTTGAATCTCTGGTCATGGAATAGAACAGTGTTAAATGAAATCCCCAGTCAGGTCCATCAAAATCAAATGGAAAGTAGCCAAAGTCTCTTAATAGACCTTTCTCCAAAGAAGATATACAAATGGCCAATAAACGAATGAAAAGACAGCATCGCTTATTGTTAGGGAAACACCAGTCAAAACCATAGTGAGATATCACTTCATACCCACTAGGAAGGCTGTGATCAAAAAGAATGACATAAACAAGTATTGGTGAGGATGTGAAGTAATTAGAATTCTCATACACTGCTGGTCAGAGTGAAATGGTGCAGCTGCTTTGGAAGAGTCTGGAAGTTCCTCAAATGGTTAAACATAGAATTGCTATATGACCCAGCAACTCCACCCCTAGGAATATACCCAAGAGAAATGAAAACATAGGCCCCCTATAAACACTTGTACATGAATGTTCATAGCAACATTATTCATAATAGCCAAAAAGGAGGAACAACCCAAGTGCCCATCAACTGATGAATGAATAAACAACAACAACAGCAAAATGTGGCCTATCCATATAATGGATTATTATTTGATAATAAAAAGGAATGAAGTTCTGATGCTTGCTACCATGTGGATGAGCCTGAAAAATATTAATCGAAGTGAAAGGAGCCAGTCACACAAAAAAGACATATTGTGTGATTCCATTTATATGAAATGACCAGAACAGGCAAATCCAGAGAGACAGAAAGTGGATTAGAGGTTGTCGGGGGCCAGGTGTTAGGGAGGATGAGGCATGACTGCTAAAAGGTATGAAGAAAACATTCAAAAATTAGATTGTGGTAATAGTTGTGCAACTCTGAATATACTAACAGCCATTGAACTGTGCCCTTTAAATGGGTGAATTTTATGATATGTGAATTATATCTCAATAAAGATGTTTTAAAAAGAAATCCAGGGCTTCCCTGGTGGTACAGTGGTTAAGAATCCACCTGCCAATGCAGGGGACAAGTGTTCGAGCCCTGGTCCGGGAAGATCCCACATGCCGCGGAGCAACTAAGCCCGCGAGCCACAACTACTGAGCCTGTGCACCTAGAGCCTGTGCTCCTCAATAAGAGAGCCACCACAATGAGAAGCCTGCGCACTGCAACGAAGACCCGACACGGCCATAAATAAATAAATAAATAAATAAATAAATAAATAATAAATAAGTAAATAAATAAATATTTTTTAAAAAGGTAAGGGTATAGGCAAAACCAATTTCTCTATGGAATAATAGTAAATCTGATTTATGTGCATCTAAAAACGATCACTTGGGGTGTTTAAATTATAGACTCCCTGGCATCACCTGAGAATTACAGATTGTACCATCTTCTTGGGATGCATAGCTCCCCAGAGATGCTAAAGTTGGGCAACCAAGAGATCAGTGGAGCATTCTGGCCTCCAGAATAATGGTTCCCAACTAGTGGAAGATGTTTATTTGTGTAAAGGATGCTGAGTGTTTCATACATAACCATAACACAGTGCATGATGAATATACAGTTATGGCAGAGTTTTTACAGTCAGACATACCTTATCTTGAGTCCTGGCTCTGTTAACCTGAAAGTCATGTGAACTCTGGAAAGTTACTTAAACCTCTTCAAGTCTGTTTTATAATTTGTAAAATGGGGATAAAAATATAACTTCCATGGGGCTGATGTAATAACAAGTTTAAAGAATCTGTAGTGCTTCATTACAGTGGCTCCTAATAAGCTTTTCTCTGAGTGGCGTGGAGTTGATCTATTCTGAAGTCCATCCTTATATCAGTTGAAATCTTAGGAAAACACTACATTGGAAGGACATTAGCTCAAGGGCACTGAGAAATACCTTTATTGAACTGCTAGCCATAGGGTGAAGTCCATAGCACATAAACCCCATGAGAGTAAGGCTCCATTTTTGGCTCCATGCTGTGTTATCAGTGTCTGGAGGCTAGTGGTTCTTACATATTTGTAGAGATCCAGGGCTTTTCAATAATTATTGTGAGTTAATGTTCCCTGAGTCCCTTGCCATAATATGAGCAAGACCATTTGCCTGATTGCAGACACCTGGTGTCTTAGTCAGCCTGGCTGCTATAACAAAATATCATAGACTGCATGGCTTAAACAACAGTTATTTATTTCTCACAGCTCTGGAGGCTGGGAAGTCCAAGACTAAGGCGCTGACTGATTCAGTTCCTAGTGAGAAATCTTACCGGCTGGAAGACAGCTGCTTTCTTGCTGTGTCCTCACAACTGTGTGTCCCTTCCTTAAAAGCCACTAATCCCATTATAAGGGCCCCACCGTCCTGCCCTCATCTAACCTTCCAGAGGTCGCATTGGGGGGTTAGGGCTTCAACATATGAATTTGGAGGGGACATAATTCAGTCCATAGCACCTGGCATTTTTCACCCAGCCCCAGCTCACCAGCAAGTATCTGATGCTTCCAACTCCGCCCCCACCAGCTACACCTGCCAGAGATCTTTCTGCTTCTCCCCACTCCTCCTCCTCTGAGTATCCTTGACTCCACACTACTCCCCACAGCTTTGGCCAGCTTTTCTTCATATTACGGGATCTTTTGCTGTTGACCAGCTGCTCAGCTGACCCACATCGTCAGCTATGAAGCCACAGGCAACATTTGTAGAGCCTCGTGTCCGTCCTGACAAATCTTTATGTTCTCAAAACTCCTGTGAATGTCACCCAGGAGAATGCCAGCAGACACAGAAATATCTTTGAAAAAGAAGGTTTTTGCTACCATCATGGTAGGACCAAGGTCTCTGTTAGAAGAGTTGGCATGCTCTGCTTTGACGGGCTGAGCTAATGGCTCCAAATTGCACAGCCTTTTCCACTGGCACATCCCCATCTCATTTGCTGTAGATTATCGCCATGAGCCAACGTCAACACTTGTATCTCCTAGGTCTCTGCTCCTTCTCTCTGCCAGTGGTGTTTGTTCACAGGCTTTGTTTTCTAGCATGCCTCACTGGGTGATCACTTGCCTGGGTTTCTAACCTCTCCCTCCACAGATTGTTTGCTTTCTCTCCTAGAGCTGGTGTTTCCTATACCTCCCAAATGAGTATCATCTGTGAATTTCATCACACACTGTTCACCCCACTTCTCCCAGCTCATTAACAGGCATGGAAGTGTAAGACACTCCCCATCATGGCGGGAAAGGGCTGAGCTGCCACGAGCTCTGAGGGGAGCGGCCCCCGTGCCAGGAGCTATAGGCCTTTGCTGGGATGGAGATGCCACCTGTCTTGGAGAAGAAAATCTCAGGGCACTTTAGATGCTGGTTGGGAGATTACAGAGCCAACAGTGGGTGATGAGAGAGGACTCCTGGATGCCCAAAGGGCCTGGCCCTTCCTCTCAGACTGAGAAGCTTTCCCCAGGCCTGACCTGGGGGCTCAGAGGCATCAGAACACCCCTTGTTCCTGGAGGCAAGGCGAGAGGCCACATGGCCTGGCTGTCTTCTTGGTCCAGAGGCTCCTACCCAGCTAAGACCTTTTTCAACCCGTTAGGTCTTCATCATGGTCCGAGGGGTTGTCTAACCAACCACTTACATCCTAATCCATTTCTTTATTATTGATACTTTATTTCACTGACATTATCACAGGGCCTGGAAGAATGTAAATACTCAAGTATTAAGTGAAAAGTAGTTCTACTAACCAACTAGTAGTCAATATGAAACTATCATTATTGCCAAACTGAGGGATTCCAGTCAAAAGCAAGACTTGACATTTCAGTTGGCCTATTCAGTTTCAAAATGGGATTACACCAATTTCATTAATTTAAAAAAAAAGAAAACACAGCTTTGTTGAAATATAATTCACATACCACACAATTCACCCCTCGCAAATGTACATTTCAGTGTCTTTAGTATATTCACAGGGTCATTCAACCATCACCACAATCTAATTTTAGTGCATTTTCATCACCCCAAAAAGAAACGCTATGGCCATTAGCAATCACTGCCTGCCCCCCAAATCCTCAGCCCCAGGAAACCACTAATCTACTTTCTTTCTCTTTAGTTTTGCTTATTCTGGAAGTTTCATGTAAATGGAATCATCTTTTGTGACTGGCTTCTTTCAGCACTATGTTTTCAAGGTTCACCCATGTTGTAGCATGTGTCAGAACTTCATTCCTTTTTATTATCAAACAACATTCCATTATGTGAATGTACCACATTTTATTGATGAAGATTTGGGTGGTTTCCATTTTTTGGCTGTTATGAAAAATACTGCTATGAGCATTGGTGTGTAAGCTTTTGTGCAGACTTTCATTTCCACTTCTCTTGGGTGTATAATTAGGAGTGGAACTGCTAGGTCATAGGGTACCTAAGATTTGGGGGAACTGCCAAACTGCTTTCCAAAGTGGCTGGGCCATTTTACACTCCCACCAGCAGTACATAAGGGTTCTAATTTTTCCGTATCCTCATCAATACTTACTGTCTATCTTTTTGAGCACATCCATCCTAGTGAGTGTGAGGTGGAACATTTACATTTTCTTGATGACCAACAGGATCTTTTTGTGTGCTTATCAGCCAGTTTTATATCTTCCTTGGAGATATATCTTTTCAGGTTCTTTGTCCATTTAAAAAATTGGCTTGCTTGTCTTTTTGTTGTAAGAGTTCTTTATATATTCTGGAAACAAACCCCTTATGAGATGCATGGTTTGCCCATATTTTCTCCCATTCTGTGGATTGTCTTTTCACTTACTCGATATGTCATTTGTAGCACAAACACTTTCTTAATTTTTAGGAAGTGCAATGCATTTCTGAATCATCATTTTTTTCTTTTGTTGCTTGTGGTTTGGAAGTCAGATCTAAGAAACTATCGCCTAAATCAAGGTCATGAAAATTTACTCCTATGTTTTCTTCTAAGAGTTTTGTAGTTTTAGCTTTTACATTTAGGTCTAGGGTCCATTTTAAGTTAATTTTTGTGTACGGGGTGAGAAAGTCTAATTTCATTCTTTGACAGGTGTAATCTTTTTTTGGAACAGTGAAAAATAACTCAGACCCCCTTGCTAGCCTTGTGCTGTAAGGCTGCAACCCATGCCCTGCCCGTACCTACCTCCCAGGGCGCCTGGGGATGAAGGAAGTGGTGCCTGGGTTGCCATTTTGGGAAAGATGAGCATGGAAAGCATGAAGCTTTCCTTGAAGCTAAAGAACCAACAGACCGTGGAACCAGCTTTGGATTTGAACTGGCAGCATCTCTTTTGCAGCTGCCCACTGCTCTCCTGGTTGTTAAATTGGGAGCAACATGACACTGGGGGACACCTCAGCCTTTTTAAAGTGCCGAATGTTAAGTGTCTTCGTGTTCCTGCCCTTGGCAGAGCCCTGCCTGGAGGAAAGAAATAAGGCCCAGTGCTTACCAAGCCTAGACACCGTTCTGGGTGTTTTACCTGTGTTCACGCCAGTGAGTGAACCTGTGAGCACGGCTTTATGAGCCCTTGGCCGTGGGCATCAACGCCAGCCCTGTTCTGCTGGCTCCTCCCTGAAAGGGCGGAGGGTAGGGACAGCAAGGGAGGAATGGGGAGCCAGGGGGAGCAGGGACAGGGAAGGGAGTCCATCAGAGGGAGAAGGTGGCATGTGGGGTAAAGGAGCATCTTAGGGCAAAGTGGAGGTGGAAGAAAAGATAGTCACAGGGGAGCGCTGCATCTGCCCCGCTCCTCCCCCACGCAGCATCAGCAGGTTGCCCACGCACACCTGGGCTCAAGGAGGCACCTTCTACGCCAGGGCTGCCCAAAGGCTGTGTGTGTACGTGCGTTGGGGGGGACGTCTTGATGTCATCCTCATGTTGTCTCTGCCCCCGCTTCCTCCTGGTGCCCCTACGTCTCTGCTGCTCTGAGCTGCTCCTGCCCAGGGTGGGCCTCGTGCTGTGCACAGCTACCCTGCTGTGCTCCAGTCCTCCAGCGCGGCCGCCCAGAGTCACTGAAGAGCTAATCAGACCATCTGAACTTCAGCTCTGGGTTACCCACACCAGATGATTTATTTGCATTTTGGTTTATCAGGCTTCAAAATGCTTTAACACTGAAGGAGCCAGTGTCATGGCCCAGTCCCTCACTGGCTCGGGGAGAGAGAAGGGAAGGACATGGCAGGGAAGGGGTTTATCTTCCTTGTTGCTCCAACCCACAGTGGCCTTTCTGTCTCAGCACATCGCTTGTGACCCCCAGATGTGCCCCACCGCAGAGCAGTGAACCTTCCCCATGTGCCCGAGACCTCACTCTCTGCCTTCATCGTGGATCTGCCTCAGCCTCGAGTTGACAGGCGGCACGAGAAATAGAAAGAGCCCTGAGTGAGGGGCCAGGACGCGAGGGCCGCAGCCCTGCTGAAGTGCGAACCACCTGAGTGCCCTGGGAAGTGACTTCCCGCTTCCCTTCTTTGCCTGCACTGGGCTCCATGCTGGGCTTCTCACCCCTCAGGGGATGTCTGTGTCTTTCTCTTCCTCCCTTTGTGGGTTGTGAGGGGCTGCCCTCCCAGGCAGACAGGCCCTTGGATATCTCTCAGGGGAGACAGATGCTGGGTCTGCCATTCACTAGCTCTGTGAACTCAGCCAAGCTATTTAGCCCATTTTGCCTGTTTCCCCATCTATGATGGGGATGTAGAACTTCCCTCATAGGGTTGTTGTGAGGATGAACGAATCAATCACAGAGCTCTTTGAACAGTGCCTGGCACAGGGCAAGGGTTGAGCCTGGGCTCCCATCACCACTACCAGGCTCCTGTGTGTTTCCGGCTAGTCTGACACACCCCGCTCCCCATCTACCACGGAAGGGCCACAGAGTCGAATCCTGCTGCTGCCCTGCTCCCCGCTTCCCTCTTTGTGAGCTAAGTCCTCTCTTCGTTCTGCCTCCCCTCGGCTTCTCTGGTCTTTGCCCTTCTTCTGGGTCTCTAGTCCACCCAGGGACACACAGAGGTCAGACCTGGGGCCTCAGTGCTGCTCCATCCAGAAATCTGCATTTCTAAAACCTACATTTCCATGCCTACACAATCACTTTGGGTTTTAAAAAACCTCCTGTTGAGTTCTATCTGGTCCTGGTGGACCACACGTTGACCTTTACCCCTCTGTTCCCTGGGTGCTCCAGTGTCCACCCTTTCTCCTAAATCTTTAGCTATTGGATGGCAGATTATTTTAAATTATTTGTTTTGAATTGCTTTATAAATGATACTTATTTGTAAACTCAGAAAGTACAGAAAATATGAGATAAAATAAAAACAAAAGCAATCGATGTTTGGTTTACTAATCCTGTAAGTGAAAATACACTTACAGGTAAACAATGACATGAGTTAATACTTTAAAGAGACTTAGCTGAAGTATTTTTAGTGACAAGTTTTAAGAGAGGATTTAAACGTGCTTATTTGACAATGATTGTACATTTAATTCCTTTCAATTCAGTAATCCTTTATGTCTGGCCTATTGTTCCCTCCCCTGTTCTCTTAGCCACTGACATTTCTACATCCTGCATCACCTTCTCTCTAGACCAAGATGCTGCTATTAGTTGTGTTGTCAAATGAAAACGCTTTTCATTGACTGAAAAATGAGTTGTGTTGTCAAATGCTGAATTAAATTTATGCCAGCTTCTTTATTGCAGGACTTTTCAGAGCCTTTAAGTGCTAACATAATTTCCTAGGAAGGAAAGACTGTATGTAGCATTGCCCAAACTTGACTTGTAGAACAGCCCCACACTTAAACTAAAAAGGATGTTTTAACATCTTGCTAGGAGTTAGGATTCCCTGGAACCCCATTTTGGAAGCACCTCTTTACATCAAGCCATCCAGGTTTTCACCTGGCTTACTTCACACCCTGAAGCCAATAACACAGGATTCCAAGGCATGGGCTGAGTTGAGCTTGTAGCTAACCCTGATTTCTGTGTGAAGCAAACCTAGGATGAAATAGAACACTGGACATGGAATAGAACACAGGGCTTCATGTCTTGGTGTTGCCACTCAAAAACGATGTGAATTTGGTTAGTCACAGCTGAGGCTGTTTCCTTGCCTGCAAACTGGGGATAAGATCTGCCTCTCAGGGTTGTTGTAAAGAATAAATGACATTGTTTCTGAAAGAGCTTAGTTAAATGTAAATGCTGTAGACAAGTAATTTTAAGGTGTTTATTAGTATAGGAACCAACCCAAAAATTGTAACCTTATTAATACTGTGTTTTATCAACTTGGCTCATGCCTGGTGCTCCAGAACCCACAGGCCTCTCTTACCTGGCAGCCAGCATCCTCTCTCTACAAGACCTCCTGGAGAGACACACAGAAGCACCTGCTCTGCTGTGCCCAGCCCCTCCCCAGCCCACCGTGGGGACCCACTCCTTTCATGTTGCAAGTCCTACTGCACAAGGATGCCCAACTCCTGGGTCCTGAGAACTGAGCTCCGCCTGTCCTGGAGGGTAAGAAGCGGTCAGGCACCAGGAAGCCATTGCTTCCCTCCCCACTGCCACTCCATCAACAGGTCCTCACTGAGCTGAGGCCCCAAAGGAAAAAAGCACAATAGCAAACACCCAGAGCTAGAAATTGGAGGCGCACCACCTGCCAAGGGTCCTCTCTCCATGCGGTGGGACCTGGCATGAGCCACCAACTTCGGAGGGTCTCTTTCTTCTTCTGGTAAAATATCTGGCAGGCCGACCTTGTGAGAGTTTTGCAGATAAGAAAGAAAAAGGATGTCAAGCCTCTAGCCCCCAGGGAGCTTGCATATGAGTGTGGGAGGAAAGACAGACACTCTAAATGAGAGCAAGTGACTTTCTTATGATGAAGTAAGTAGCTGCCATGAGGCAGAATGAGCCACGCACACACAGCTGTGGGCTGCTTCAAGTGACCATGGCCAAGGAGCTCAACTGGTCATGGTGTGCTGGTGTCTCAGCTGGGGCGGCCATAACAAAATACCACAGACCGGGGGTGCTTAAACTACAGACATTTATTTACTCACAGTTTCTGCACTTTCTCACAGTGGAGGCTGGAAATCAGAGATCAGGTGCCAGCATGGACGGGTTCTGGTGAGGACTCCCTTCCTGGCTTGCAGATGGCCACCTTCTCACTGTGTCCTCACATGGCCTTTCCTGGGTGCATGCATGTGTGGAGAGAGAGCTCGCTGGTACCTCTTCTTCCAAGGCTACCAATCCTATCAGGTTAGAACCCTACCCTTATGACCTCATTTACCCTTAATTACCTCCAAATACAATCACCTTGGGGTTAGGGCTTCAGCTTATGCACTTGGGAAGACACAGTTCATTCCAGAGCAAATGGTAATGAGGTCAAGGCTGTGCACTGGGTTCCCAGGGGGGTCAACTGACTCACCCTGGTTCTAGGCACAGGTCCTACCTGGGTCTGCTCACAGTGTAGAGGGGTGGATGCAATGCAGACCGTGTTCACCACTGGAATGGCAAAATGTGAGACCCCCTAAATGGAGTCCAGTTTTACCCCTTCCTTTGAAGGATGAGGAAATCACGGCTCCCCAAAATGAAGTGATAACTACTCTCAAGGTCCCACAGTCCAAATCCTGACTCCCTCAGGGATTCACATTTTAAAAATGTGATTTCTGGAATCATCATGCTCATTTAAGCCACCTTGAACACATCCAGGGCTATGTATCTCCTGTATCCCAGGCAGATGTTCCCACTTGCTCTTGCTTGATGTCAGACCATTGTCAATAGATTTTTAGCGGCCCCATGATTAACTCTTGAGGCAGGGAACCCAGAGCCCAAACTACTCTATTTCTACCACTTTCCATTTAGAAACTTCTGGAGCCTCCAAGGAAACCCTAGGGCTCCTGGAACACAAGCAGGAATCACTTATTCTAGTCCAATATCCTTATTTGAGAGACCGTCAGGCCCAGAGGACAGTGGCTTGCCCAGAGTTATACAGGAAGGACAGGAAGTTATCACCAAGCCTGGAACAGGACCAAGGTCTCCACTCAAAGCCTTGAGCTTCTTTCAGTCCAGAAGACCCAAAGCTCAACCCAGTGTCAGAATCACATGGGTGTTTAAAACATAGGGCTGGCCAAAAAGTGCCTTCGGTTTTTAAGTAAAAATAAAAGACACATTTTTCATTTTCACCAAGAACTTTATTGAACAATGTATTCATCCTTTTATTCCACTACCTTCTGCCATTTTTCAGGCAACTTCATAATTCTATCTTCCCAAAACTTTTTATCTTTTTGAGCAAAGAACTGTTTCAGGTGCCTTTTACAGTCTTCCAGGGAATTGAAGTTTTTTCCATTAAGAGAATTTTGTAAAGGCCGAAATAAATGGAAATCAAACGTGCAATGTCTGGTTAATATGGCAGATGAATCAGAACTTCCCAGCCAAGCTGTACCTGTTTTTGCCTGGTCATCAAAGAAACATGCGGGGGCTTCCCGGGCTTCCCTGGTGGCGCAGTGGTTGAGAGTCCGCCTGCTGATTCAGGGGACACGGGTTCGTTCCCCGGTCTTGGAAGATCCCACATGCCGCGGAGCGGCTGGGCCCGTGAGCCATGGCCACTGAGCCTGCGCATCTGGAGCCTGTGCTCCGCAAAGGGAGAGGCCACAGCGGTGAGAGGCCCGCGTACCGCAAAAAAAAAAAAAAAAAAAAAAGAAAGAAAGAAACGTGGTCTTGCGTTATCCTGACAGAAGATTATGGGTTTTCTGTTGACTAATTCCAGATGCTTTTCGTCAAGTGCTGCTTTACGTTGGTCTAATTGGGAGCAGTACTTGTTGGAATTAATCGTTTGGTTTTCCGGAAGGGTCTCATAATAGAGGACTCCCTTCCAATCCCACCATATATACAACATCACCTTCTTTGGATGAAGACCGGCATTTGGTGTGGTTGGTGGTGGTTCATTTCGCTTATCCCACGATCTCTTTCATTTCACATTGCTGTACAGTATCCACTTTGCATCGCCTGTCACAATTTGTTCTAAAAACTGAACGTGTTATTACGTTTATGTAGAGAATCGCATGCGGAAATACAGTCAAGATGGGTTGGTTTGTTTGTTTGGTTTTTTTTTTTTTTTTTTTGCAGTACGCGGGCCTCTCACTGTTGGGGCCTCTCCCCTTGCGGGGC
>NW_006782674.1:1097400-1105617 GCF_000442215.2 Lipotes vexillifer | reverse complement strand
CCCCTGCATCGGCAGGCGGACTCTCAACCACTGTGCCACCAGGGAAGCCCTGGGTTTTTTTCACTTAACTTATGTGGAACCCAAACATCAAAGTGATGAACATAACCAAGCTGGTGCAAATAATTTCAGTGCTTGATTTGGATATTTTGAGTATGTCGGCTATCTCCTGCATGGTGTAACGTTGATTGTTCTCAATTAGCGTCTCGATTTGATCGCTCTCTGCTTCAACTGGTCTACCTGACCACGGAGCATCATCCAGCGAGGAACCTCCAGCACGAAACTTCGCACACCACTTTTGACATGTTTGATCAGTCACAGCACCTTCTCCATACACTGCACAAATCATTTTTTTGAGTTTCAATTGCATTTTTACCTTTCTTGAAATAATAAAGCCTAATGTGCTGAAAATGTTGCTTTTTTCCTTCCATCTTCAATCTTAAAGTGGCTCCCCCAAAATTCACTAATTTTGATGTCTTTTTTAAAATGCACATTGATATGACAGCTATCACATACAATCTAACAAAATTGTTTCGGATGAAGTTAAAGACCACTAGGTATTACTAGAGCCATCTTACGGAGAAAACCGAATGAACCTTTTGGCCAGCCCAATAGATGTTTTTCCAGGTACTTCTCCAAAGAATTCAGATTGGTAGGTCTCGAATGGGGCCCTGGCATAGGGATTTTTAGGAAACACCAACTGGCTGATGGGGCTGATTTCACTATAAGCAGGGACATATGTTCAGGGTGGGAAGCAGCTTTATCGCAGGCAGGGATGTGAGTCCCTGAGGCTTTCAGGCCAAGCTGTTATTGACTTTGCAGGTCCCTGTAGCACCAAGAGCTCTATTCTTATCTCTACCAAAGAACTAGATGGTGATTCCCAGAGCTATAGGTTGTGTCTGTTCCTGTAGCATCACTTGTTAGGCTCATCCAGAACGTGCCGAGCACATGCCTATAGGTGGGGTCTGTTACGTAAACAGTAACAGGTGCAGACAGGCGGTCCTGCTAATGACCACCATCTGGACGAATAGACTTAAAAAAAACCCCAAAAACGTATGTGATGGAATTTTCCCCTCTTTGTTTTCTTATTTCTGGTGGCTTAAATATTGTGTTTGGTTTAAATACAGACATGATCCGACCACAAATATTATGGGCAGAAAAGCCAACACAGCAGACTCCGTGGAGAGACTGTCGGTTTCAGGTAAGACATAAAAATAGTGCGTGCTGCGTCTGCAGGTGTGCCTGGCTCTTCCTGGCATGTGTCACCTTGCTCCTCTAGAGGATGCCTCTGGGGGGTTGGTTTACTACCATTTTAGAAAGAAGTAATCGGAGGGGAAGAGGTTAGTCAGCTCCAAGTCACAGATAATCGGTGACAGAGTAGAGATGAAAGTGTGGGCGGCATGTCTTAGCAGCAGCCAGGTCTAGCTTTGGTTCCTGGTCCCTGGAGGTGGGGCAGAGGAAGACTGAGTCCATGGCCCTTGGGACATAAGAACCAGGAATGGAACTCCAGTCAACTGCTTGTTTTTGTTATGATGATGAATAGGACCATTTGAAAGGTAATCATCTGTGTAAAGTTCATTTCAATCTTGTGCCAGGTCCTCCTGACCCCTGGATATTAGCTGTTGCTACCTCCATGGTAATAGGGGGGAGACAGTGTTGAACTCAGCTGTCAGGGCGCCCCTGGGGACAGGTGTCTCTGATCAGCTGGCCCCTTCACTATTTGGGAAGATGAGATTTCAATCCTGAAGATCCGGTCTTCACAGATTGTCACGGTTTGCATTTTTATTTCTGGGGGCTGTGCACCTGGCCTTTCCCTAGGTCACCCACATGCTCTCCCCACTCTAGAAGTGAGTGGAGGTGGGCCTGACCTAGTCAGGAGGTGAGAACATGGCAGCCCTCTTTCTTATAGCTTGGGAATCAGAATCAGGACTGGTGCGGCCCAGGGAGGGTGCTGGCAATTCTATTTTGACCTGTTAAGCCCTAGAGGACTCAGAGATGAAAAATACAAGGTCCCCTCCCTGTCCCAAAATTCACAAGATAATGCCAGGCAGAGGGACACAAGGGCTGGGTCTGCTCAAGCGGGATTCTGTGGGAACACAGAGGGAGGAGAGACCCAATTTGCCGCAGAGGGACACAGCTGGGGTAAGGCAGGGGTAAGCTGGCCTCTCCAGGCTTCTAGAATCAGATTCTGCTACATCTGAAACATGGCAAGCCCAGGTTCCTTACAGAATCTCTTTAATGTATTTTGTGTGTTCACGATTCTTGGAGGATCATGAGATGGCATAAAGGTATTGTGCTGGTCAGCTGCTTTGAGTCTCTTTGCTTCTGTGAGCAGCATTGGTGCTAGGCCAAGGAAGCCACTTATGAAAGTGAGAACGTCTCTCCTGCCAGTGGTCTCTTTTGAGTGAAGGCACTGGGGCCCTTGTGAAAGGGACAATGTTGCTAGCTGATCTTACTGGTTGTAACACCTTAGTTCCAGTTAGGAAAGTGGATTCGCTGCTTCCCTTCCAGGGCCCTGGAGGGTGGGACTTGGGGCAGGTCCTGTTTTCGTGAGTTGTGAGACGGAGGGAGGGAACCAGGAAGGTGACCTCACCTGGGTGCCCGTTCCTGAGGTAGAGGGGAAGTTCGCTTGAGGATGCCCGGCAGTGCTTAGGTGGGGCTGCAGGAGCCCACACACCTTGCCAGTAACGCCCAGCGTCCACCCTTGGGCTGTTTGTACCTGCTTGCGTGTGGCCTGTAGGCAGAACCCGCGCACATGGCTCACCCACCGGCCTCCCTCGTCTCACCTGTCTCAGTTGCCATCAGCTCTGGCTTTTCTCATGTGACTAAAATCCTCCTCCCTGCAGCTGTCTTCTTCTTAGTCTGGATTCTCTCCCTTACATGTGGGAAAAGGGGTGCCTGTGTTGAGCCCCCAAGGTGTTCCGGGGTCTTCACTTGTAAAACTTAAGTGGTTTTACCATTTAATGTCAGTAATGTGTAGATTTTACATGTTGGTGAATTACTTCTGACATAACAAATGTGGAAAGCTAGGCAGTTGAAAGAAGAGGCATTTTTAAATGAGTGAGGATGCCATTGTCTGTTGAGCTGGGCTTATAACAGGCAGAAAGGAATGAGTTGGTTAGTTCACTGGGACAGGGAGGATTCTGGGCTAACCCCCATCTGAGTGTTCCCCTGAAGAAGGCCAAGGGACAAGCCACAGCACCCCCTGGTGGACCTCACAGTGACCTGCCACCCCATTAAATGTCCACAGTAGGGATGGCCAGCATGGAGTCATCCCCAGTCCCTCTCCTGGTCCCCTGAGACAAGAAACATTCCTTTCCAAAGGACAAGTCAGAGTTAGGAATGTGGTAGGTGGCTGTAGAATACTCCAGAGTTGAGTGGCACGCCCTGACGCACCATGAGTGCCGGGGAAAGGGGGTGTATAGTGAAGAAAGGAAGCTTACCCAAAGAAGGGTCTAAACTTTGCCCTCAGCTGCTGGGAAGTGATCACGAGGCCCTTAGAATGTCGCACTTGATAAAAGTGTCTTTCTTTTACCTGGGAACCTTGAGCCTCCCAGGACAGTGTGGTTTACGATGAGGGCTTTGGGCCACGTGGTATCCACTCTGCCTCCAGAGGGGTCAGCCGTGATGGCAGTTAGCCATGGAGTCCAGTGGAAACTCTGCACACCAAGGCTCAGGTGGGCATCCCTGGTGGACAGTGCTCTGTGCATATGTGACACATCATTGTTGGGAGCAGTTAACGCTATTCACAACTCCGTGGAAGCTCTGCATGTGGAACTTTCCTCGACTCTGCGCTATGCACCTTTTCCCTTGGCTGTTTTTAATCTGCATTCTTCAGCTGTAATAAACCATAACTGTGAGTATTACGGCTTTCTGTGAATTCTATGAGTTCTCCTAGTAAATTATTGAACCTCAGGGTGGTCTTGGGACACCCATACCCCCAGACTTTGCAGTTGGTAATTATACAGTAGAGTAGAATCCTTTACTATATGAGTCTTTTTTAACACTGGCTATGTGACTAAGCTAACTGACCACAGACAGACAGGTTGAACATAAACAAGAAAAAAATCAAGAAAAAGTGCTAGAGACACAGGCTCTTAGAGGCAGATGTCACAGCAGTGATACTTGGCTATGGGCCCAGCTCACTGTGATGGGCTTCAAGTGTGGATACAAACTGAGATAGCTGAGCTCTCACTGAAATGCTTTCTGGTGCCAGGATGAAGAGAAATCCCAAGTCAGTATCCAAGGTTAAAGTGTAATTGTGGACCCCAGTGACTGTGCTCCATTCTTGCCAGAGGGGACCTCTGATTTCTAGGGTTAAATGAGCATAGCATCTGGGTGGATTAGGGATGGAAAGGTGGGTTGGTAACAGGGAAGAGAGGAAGAAACAGATGAAGAGTCAGAAGATGGAGATTTGGATCCTAATATTGTTATGGGCTGGTCACGACTTTGGGAAGGTCATTGATGTTGCTGGATCTTTGCCCCATTTGGCATCTTGCAGGCAGGCATTCATATGTTTGATAGGAAGATGGAGCTAGATTCCAGGAAGGTAATGAAAGAGAATGTACATTTGTGTACTTTCTCTGTCAGGGGCTGGGTTGGGGCTTGACTTACTATATTAATCAGGTATCTTCATAGAAACAGAACCAGTAGTACACACACACACATGCACACCATTTATCTATATATGTATAGCTATAGCTATATCTGTATCTATCTATCTAGAGAGAGATTTTAAGGAACTGGCTCATATGATCACAGGGGCTGGCAAGTCTGAAATCTGTAGGGCAGGCCAGCAGGCTGGAAACTCAGGGAAGAGTTGATGCTGCAGTCTTGAGTCTGAATTCCTTAACAGACTAGAAAACTCAGGCGTATTTTGTGTGTTGCAGTCTTGAGGAGAACTTCAGAAGATCTTAGTCTTTGCTCTCAAGACCTTCAACTGATTGGATGAGACCCACCCACATATGGAGGGTGATCTGCTTTACCCACAGTCTACTGAGTTAAATATCAATCACACCTGAAAAATAGCTTTCCAGCAACATCTAGACTGATGTTCACCCAAGCAGCTGGGCACCACAGCCTAGCCAAGGCAATACGTAAAATTAACCATCAATGCATTTTCATTTAATTCTCACAGCAACAGTGCAAAGTAGGCAGCAAGAACAGTGCTGGGCCTGGGCCTAACATGTTTCTGGCTCCACCTTCACGTGTTACCATGCTGTATCTGGTAAATAATCCCTAAGATCTGCCAGCTGGGACATTTACACTCTTTGTAAACCACGTGTTACCACGCTGTATCTGGTAAATAATCCCTAAGATCTGCCAGCTGGGACATTTACACTCTTTGTAAACCAAACAACAGACTCCATTTTTCCTACTGTTCCCTCCCCAAAAAGGGCTGCTGGTGCTAACACCCCTCCAACCCCTTTTTTTTTTCTAACAAGGTAATGGTCTATTAGGAGCCTGGAAAGTTTATTAGTAGCCAAAGATTTGTCCTTATGTCCAGACTGTGATACTTACCAGCTACCTCTTAACCTCTAAGTTTGAATGTCCACTGAATAGTTCAGGGAAGGCATCCGTTCATTCAACCAAACTGACAAAACCTTTCCGACATACCAGGCATTATGATAAGGACCAGGGCTGGAATATAGCCAAGACACAGACCTGCTTGTGTCTCTCAGTCTAGCTGATCTGGAGAAGATTATCATAAGATGAGCAAATGTTTGCAAAGTGCTTTTGATGTTGTAAAATGCTGGCTCTAAGTTTCTGCATGCTCACTGTAGTCACTGAATGTCCAGACTTCCCGTGACCCTATGAAAATGGTAGAGTTGACTTAATTGTCAGCATGGTAGTGACTAAACATGACAAGCATTCTGAGTACTTATTTGCATAAAAGTTTAAGAAGTTATCAGTTTCACCTGTAAAATCTCCAGACCCTCATAAGAAATGCTAATGACAGATCTAAGCTGAAGCTCGACAGTGAGCTTCCCCAAGGAGAGGGAAGAATGAATGGAAATGAAGAGCGCCATTACGCAGGGCTGATTTTCTCAAATGCCAGATGTTAATAATTAAACTTTCATTAATGGATAAAAAGAATGAAATAATTCCATTTGCATCAACATGCATGGACCTGGAGATTATCATACTAAGTGAAGTAAGTCAGACAAAGGCAAATATCATATGATATCGCTTATATGTGGAATCTAAAAAAAAAAATGATACAAATGAACTTATTTACAAAACAGACAGACTTACAGACTTAAGAGAATGAACTTACGGTTACGGGGGGGAAGGGTGGGGGGAGGGATAGATTGGGAGTTTGGGATTGACATGTACACACTGCTGTATTTAAAATGGATAACCAACAAGGACCTACTGTATAGCACAGGGAACTCTGCTCAATATTCTGTAATAACCTAAATGGGAAAAGAATTTGAAAAAGAATAGATACATGTATAGGTATAACTGAATCACTTTGCTCTATACCTGAAACTAACACAACATTGTGAATCAACTATGCTCCAGTATAAAAAAAAAAAAAGACAAAGAAAAACTTTCATTAATGGAGAACACAACAGAAGGAATGTTACATCAGTGAACTTAAAAGCTCTTCTCCTGCCTAAATGACTTGCCTTCCATTTGGGAAAAATACCCTCTTCTAAGGACAATGAGTTAACTAGGTAAGTTCCCATGATTGGAGAGGCACAGGGACAGACTTTTGTTGTCCATTTACCTGTGATGTCACGGATGAGTCATTGCTCTCGGGGCCTCAGGGTTGTAATTAGAACTATGTTAGGACTACTGTGAAACATAATAAGTAAATAATGAAATATGAATCTTACCAATGAAGAGCAGTACTGTTCCTTGACCAGTGACTTTTAAAGCTATCCTGATGGAGAGAAAAATCAGTTTTACCAATCCATGTAGGCTCTGAGGTAAAAGTGACTTGGAATAGAGAAAGAACCCATATGGGCCCCCAGAAGCCTAGGTTTTCACATATGAAGGTCAAGGACAGTCTTATTCAGCTATCTTTTTGGTAACTATTTTAGAGTTCACACTCCTGGTACCATCCAAAAAGCTAGTTACGTCTTCTTCCCTCTAATGAAAGAATGTCTTTAACTGAGCCTTTTAAAAAAATTACTTAATAGTTAAGAATGAAAATAAGCTATAAGATAAATATGGTTTCGGTTCATATTCTGCCCCTACTTCCTCTCTCTGGGCCTCAGTTTTCTTAATCTGTAAAATTTGTAGGTTTTAATATATATGGGTTTTATTGCTTCCTGTTCTTTCCAACTTCCTGAAATCACAGCTCCCCAGCCCTGTACCACTCAGCTGTTCAGGTGAGGGAAACTGGGGAAATTGTAGCTGAAGGGTCATCTCCAGCTTTTCCTTGAAACAAGCTTTGTGCCCTCCCTCCCCTCCATGGCCCCTGGCTATGGCTAGACCAGCGTGGGCAGGGAAGGGAGGCAGTATTCCTGGGGCCGGGCAGGGTCTAAGGGCTTATTCCATGTCTCCTGAGTGTCTCTGGGATAAACATTTGGTGAGGAGGCAGGGGGCTGTGTGGAAAGGGGGTTGCCATGGCAACCCAGAACTGTGTGCTGCTCCAGACCTGTTGATTTCTCCCTCTCTGGCCTCGTGTCTTTTCTGATGAGAGGGGACAAATATTGGGAGTGACCTGGGGAGTTGAGCAAATTCCCGCAAATCATTCCACAGCCCCCAGCCTGAACACGATTCACAGAGGAGGGGCCCAGCACCAAGAGAGCGCACAGCACTCTAAGCTCGCTGCGTCCCAGAACCAGCTTCCTCAGGCCACTCAGTCTTCCTTCAATACTCAAAGCCCACCTGCTCTGAGGGGCCGTTGGAGATTACCCGCCGTGGCTCTCTCCCTTCTCTAAATTCCTTCAGCATGTGTGTCGGTGTGTCGTGTATGTAAGTCTTCTTAAGGCTTCTCAGCTGCTAAAGCCTCTGCACATCAACAGAATAGTTAGCCTTAGTATGAATTGTTTCTGTGATCAACCACATACATAACCTTGCACCAGTAACACAGGAATTGCTGGTGTGGCCAGAGATCTGGGCTCAGGTGTAAGGAATAAATAAGCAAGGGCAGGGGATCTCAGAGAGGGACTCACCCAGAGAAGCCAGGCAGTAGAAGGAGAGGAGAGGGGAGGGGCAGGGGAGGAGGGTGGGGAGCGGACCAGAGGGCAGGGAGGGAGATCGGAA
>NW_006782674.1:1078897-1096210 GCF_000442215.2 Lipotes vexillifer | reverse complement strand
AGAGGGCAGGGAGGGGGGGGGAGGGGGCGCAGGAGAGAGAAGGAGAGAGAAGAGTGTGTGTCAAGGGATGAAGGATTCGATGCTGTTCTGGAAGAGAGGTGAGAAAACTAGAAGCAAGGGAGGCACAATTCAATTAGGGGGAAACTAACTGTAAATAACACTCCTAGTTACATGAGGGAACCGATTCTGGTTCCAGCTCCAGAGCACCAGGGCCTGCAGGGTGGGTGGATGCTGAAGGCCTTCTCTGGGAGCAGCAATAAGGAAGGGCCACTTCTGCCTTTCCCTCCCGAGGGCCATTCCCAGCCCCGGAGCACCGCCCGCCAGCCCCCGGGGGTGCTGGCCACTGTGGCCAGAGGCACCGATGACAGCGTCTCAGGGCCTCTGCTCCAGCCACCGTTGTTTTCCACTTGACTTTGAGGAAGTTAATGAACAAATGCTCCGCGTGGCCTCAACTGCTCCCTTCTCAACCACGAGCCTGTCCACCCGGCAAAGCCTCCTGTTGTCTCGGCTGCTCCCCTGCAGCTGTCAAAGCAGGCAGCTGTCGGGTGGTATATTGGTTAACACGTGTGAGCTCATTGGAGTCTGGTGTGCGTGGTACAACTTCCACTCTGTTCCCTCAGCTTTTTTCTCAGACTCCCTGGCTCGGAAGAAAGCTCTGGCAAGAACCTACATGTATGATATGAAAACGCCATTCCTTGTATGCTATATATAGTTGTGCACAGGTGTTAGATAAGAAGCACATGTGTTATAAGTGTAAAATGTGGTCAGAAGACCCAGATGCAAAAATCTATTTGTTCACAGCCACAGGCATCTGTTCGCAGATGACCCGCTGGTCCCTGCCCTGATCCAGAGAATTACTTAGGACTGTTCAAAATGAACGATACTTGTCAACACGTTCTAAAATCCAGTTAATAAAAAAGGAAAGTGTCAAGTTGCTTCCAAATTGATCTGAGTAGGATTTTTTAAATGTCTGCAATAAAAGTTATTTATAAGACAGATTCTAACAGTTTACCCTTAAAAATCTTAAAAACCTTTAATGGCATCCCATTTCCTGTGGTGAACAATCCAGATTCTGGATGGTCATGCAAGGCCTTCCATAATCTAGACTTAGTATTATTCATCTTTAAGACTATGACCTCCACTGCTTGTACCACAGAGCTTGTTTTCTGGTTGTATCCTTTTGACTATGTAAAAATATAAATTTCTTGGACAAATATATAATTTGTGGATGGTCCAAAGCTAGAAGAGATAGTGAATTCATTTATTCAACTGATACTGAACACCTAGGCTGGGCTGGGTTTGGTTCTAGCACTGAGGATACAGCAGGGACGAAACAAAGCATCTGCTCTGTGGAGCTTGCATACTAGTGAGGGAAATGGACCAAAGTGTTGGGTGGGGTAAGAAGAGATACCAGGTGGCTTGTGATGGGAGTAATCACTGATCTCAGAGAGGAGCCTCCCTGATAAGGTGCACTTTGAGCAGAAGAGAGCACCAGCTAAGATTCAGGAGAATGGTGTTTTCAGGCCGTGGGAAGAGCAATGCAAAGACTGTCTTGTATGCTTGGAGCATTTGTACGACAGCAAGAAGGCCACCTGTGGTGGTGGTGGAGAGAGTGGAGGTGAGAATTGTAGGAGGTGAGGTCAGAGAGGTAGCTAAGGCCAGATCTCATAGAGCATTCTGGCTATGGTCATGACTTTGGATTTTACTCCAGTGACATGGGAAGCCACTGGAAGATTTTGAGCAGTTGAGAGGTATGATTGACTTAGGAATTACGCAGTTACTCTGGTTACCATATGCAGAACAGGCTACTGTGGGGGGTCAAGGGTGGAAGCTGGGAGACCAGACAAGAAGTTATTCTAATAGTCTAGGTTAGGGGCAGTGGTGGTTTAAACTAGGGTGTGCGTGATGGAGGTAGTGAAAATGGTAGGATTCTGTAGACATTTGAAGGTGGTGTTGTAAGGATCTTCTGATCAATCAGACATGGAATGTGGGAGGGGAGTCAATGATTCCAAAGATTTTGGACTGAGCAGTCAGGAACATTGAGACTAGAGTCTATTTATGGACGTGGGGAGAAGGAGTTTGGGAAGAGGTGGGGGTAGAAAGCTAAGGGTACTATTTTGGATCAATTAAATTTAAGACCCACGGGCTTCCCTGGTGGCGCAGTGGTTGAGAGTCCGCCTGCCGATGGAGGGGACACGGGTTTGTACCCCGGTCCGGGAAGATCCCACGTGCTGTGGAGCAGCTGGGCCCGTGAGCCATGGCCGCTGAGCCTGTGCGTCCAGAGCCTGTGCTCCGCAACGGGAGAGGCCACGACAGTGAGAGGCCCGCGTACCGCAAAAAAAAAAAAAAATTAAGACACACATTCTGTATTTAGAGATATTCAGTAGGCAGTTGGATACAGGCGTCTGAAAGTCAGGGAGAAATTAGGACTGGAGAAATAGTGTTGGGAGTGGTTCAGCCTACAGGTGGCTTTAGGGAGTGAGGGTATATAAAAAAGGGAAGAAATCCAAGGACCCAGCAATGATGGAGGAGCATCCAAGGGGATAGAATGAGAACCGAGAGAGAGGGATTCCCATGAGGCCAAGGAAAGAAAGCATCCCCAGAAGGAGAGATCAACTAGGTCAGATGCTGCTGATACATCAATAAGATGAAGACTGAGACTTGATCATTGAATTTAACAATAAGAGGTCCGTTGCTATGTAGAATTCAGTTTTAGATAGCCCCCGATAGGCCAAAACTATCATGATCATTTTAATAGGAAACCACACATAGGTTCAAATGTATCAAGTTTCATGTGGATTTGGAAGATGTGGGTTCACAACAGTTTCTGAGAAAAAGCCTGGGATTTATGACGCTGAGTGCCATACAAACTACCAAGTGATGGAGATGTCAAAAAAACCACATGGAACTGACTTTGCCTTATAGATGGAAGCAGAGCATCTAGACTAATGGGACTGCATTCTGTCTGAGAGGTGCACTGCCAGGAGGGCAAGTGTTTCTGTATCTATTTCTGTATAACAAACCACCCTCAGAATGTACTGGTTTAATCCAATGATTTATTATTTCTCATAATTTTATGGATTGGTTGGTTGGTTCTCCTTCTGGTTTTGCCTGGGCTGATATGACTACAGTCCTATTGTGAATTGGCAAGGCCCTGGGTTTAGCTGGGTCCTTCAGACCATATGGTCTTTCATCTTCAAGGAGGCGAAATTGGACTTTCTTGCATGTTGATGGCAGTGATCCAAGAGGGCAAGCCCAAGGTACAATGACTTACCAAGCCTCTGCTTGCACCATGTTTGTCCCATTGACCAAAGTGAGTCATATGGCCAAGCCCAAGGTCAAGGTGGGAGGAGACAGTATCAATATATGGATACCAGAGATGTGATTTATTGGGGGCCTTTTGTATAAAAATCTACCCCTGGCAGATTTTGACTTGATATGAGAGAAAAGGTTTTTTGTTTTTGTTTTTTTTTTAACATCTTTATTAGAGTATAATTGCTTTACAGTGTTGTGTTAGTTTCTGGGCAGAAGACCTAAATAGACATTTCTCCAAAGAAGATATACAGATTGCCAACAAACACATGAAAGGATACTCAACATCACTAATCATTAGAGAAATGCAAATCAAAACTACAGTGAGGTATCACCTCACATGGTCAGAATGGCCATCATCAAAAAATCGACAAACAATAAATGCTGGAGAGGGTGTGGAGAAAAGGGAACCCTCTTGCACTGTTGGTGGGAATACAAATTGATACAGCCACTATGGAGAGAAAAGTTTTAAACAGCAATATCCATGCAATTAGCTGCTTTGTGAAATAGCTGCTCCCTGGTGGTGGAGATGTTCCAACTCTAATTCATATGTTTATTCTTCCACTCATTTAAACATTTTATTAAATACCTATGATACGCAAGATCCTAGGTTAGGTACTGTGAGGGGTAAAAGATGGATAGAATAAAGTCTGTGGAATGACTTTTACAGACCCCTGGGAGAAATGGAAAAACAAAAAAATTGGAGTCACTGAGAGATACTTACAGATAAAGAACAGTGGGAAAGCAGAGAAGAGAGAGAACTTCTGGCTGGAGTCGGGGAGTGGAGGATGAGGAGGCCACTGGAGCCTTTACAGAAAAGGTAACATTTTAGCAGAGAGAAAGGAAGGAAACTAATAGTTATGGTGTTCTTCTCTGAGCCAGGCACAGTACTAGGCTCTGTGTGAATGTTTCACCCTTTAACCCTTGTGGCAACCACACCATTCCCATCTAAGGACACTGGATCTCAGAGTGTTCACACAGGCATTGTCAGGCCAAGAATTTAAGTCTTGGTCTGGCTAGTCTAAAATCTGTATTCTTCACAGGAAATTAGGCTGCCTCAATAAAATTATCATGTATGATAATTCAGATATTTTAAAGTGCTTTAAAAAGCTCATTCAAGCCTCACAACAAATATGAGGAAAATATTGTCCCCATTTTATAGGTGAAGAAATTGAAGCTCAGAGAAATTGAGTCAGATAGATATGGGACTTTTGCATTAACTCTTCCCTCTGCCTGGAATTCTGTTTCCTGTGACTTTATGTGTCTGGCTCCTTCCTGTCATTCAGGTCTCAGCTTAAATGTCACCTTCCCTCATCACCAAGTCTGAAGTGGCCCCCAAGTCTTAGGCTTGCATATCATCCTATTTAAATTCTTTGTGTGGCACTTGTCGCAGTTCGGTTGATCTGTTTTGTTTTGTTGTGTTTTTCTTTAAACTTTGCTGATTGCTGGTTTTCCCTTTCTCCCCATTAGAAACTAAACTCCATGAATGCAATACTTTTCTTTTTCTCTTTTTTTAGCTTGGTTTTATTTTAATCCCACACATCAGATACTTATGTTTCATAGTCATATTTATTTTTATTTACATACAAGTTTACTCTTTCTTATTGCTCACCAGTCCTTTTTTTTTGTCCTTTTTTTTGATATCATTTTCCTTCTTCCTAATGTATATCCTTTAGTTCAGATATTCCTTTAATGAGGGTCTATTGTACTGAATGAACTCTGATTTCGTATGTCTGGAAATGCTGTATTTCCTGTTGTTCTTGAAATATAGTTTCAATGCTCGTATTTAATACAGTTCTGAGTTGACAGCGATTTTCTCTCAGCATTTTGAAGATATCATTCTATTGACTTCTGGCTTTCGTTGTTGCTGTTGAGGTCAGCTGTCCGCCTAATCATCACTGTTCCTTAATAGTGTTTCCCCACCCCACCTCAGGCCACCCCCCCCCCCCCGCCCTGCCCCCACCGGCTATTTTTAAGATCTTCTTTCTTTGGTTTTCTATAGCTCCGTTATGATGCGTACTGCTTGGACTAGGTTAGAGTCCCTGAAACTGAGAAGTGGTGTCAACTATGGAAAATTCTAAGCCATCTTCTTTTCAAATATTTCTTCATTCTTTTCTCCCTATTTACATCTTCTGGAACCTCAATTATACATAAGTTGCATCTTTTAATTCTCTCATTCATGTATCTTAACATCTTATTTATATTTTTCACCTTTTTGGCTGATGCATTCTGGATAATTCTTTAGCTGTTTCCCCCAGTCTAATAGGAATATTTTTCTTTCTGTGTCTAACCTGCTGTTTAATTCATCCAATGTGTTTTAAATTTCATTTATCATAGTGTTTATTTCATGAAGTTATATTTGGTTCTTTAAAATAGGTTTGTTCAGCTTTGTTAATCTTTTGCTCCTTTGGATTACTATAATTTCCCTCATTTCTTTAACCATGTTAAACCTACTTATTAAAAATTTTTCTCTAATCATTTAATACCTGCAGGCTCTATGAGTCTGATTCTGCAATTTATTGTTTCTGTTGACTCTTACTAATATTGGCTTGTATTCCATGTATTTAGTGATTTTGCTGTTCATTTCTGAAAATAACAAGAGGCCTGAGTTGAATTTTCAGAGAGAATTTTCTTGGAGAGAATTTGTGTTTCTTCTACCAGGTGTTTGGAGCACTGTCCAATCGAGGACAACTTTAAACTAAGTTTGGCACTCTCTATTTTTTCCTTCTGGCCCCACAGGTGGTATGAATTCTAGCCTTAAATCCTCATTAATATTAGTTTGTGGTAGGAAAAATTAGGGGAATGTTTTTTTTCCTGCCACTTTCCTACTCTAAGGGTCAAGTCTGAGCCAGATAAATCTTTGATGGGGCAACTAAGGTATCACCCTGTAGGCTTCCCAGCTAATAAAAGTCCCATTTTGCTTGGGACCTAGGATTTTTTCCTCTAGTCTCTTATATGTATGGCCCTAGACCAACAGGAAATTCAGAGATTCCCACAAGGAAAATGACTTTGTAGCTTAGTTATCCCCATTGAATTGTACTTCCTTATCTTTATTTCCCTTGATTGTACTCCTTATTCTCCTGCTAGCTCGGCCACACTTTAAAATATGTTTTATGTTTTATCCAGAATTTTTAGTTGTTCTGTACTGGGAAGGTATTCTCTCCTTGTTCATCCCAACATATTGCCAGAAGCAAAAGCACCTATTCTTTTTCCACACTACATTACTTGGCCTCAAAGCTTGACGAACACTTATCAGAGATGTAGCAAAAGGTCATTTCTGTTTTGAGTAATGTTACCAGAATCCTGTTCTCTTAATATTAAAAATGTCCCTCTTTCCCCCAAGATCATCTAACCATAAAAGAAAAGCAAAGGTCTTTGTGTAAAATGAAGAGCCAGTGTGGCTGGAACACAATAAGAAATGGGAAGAGAGGCATGAGAATAAGTTGGAGATACAGATTGGAATCAGATCATGAAGAAGTATTGTGGGGAACTGGTTTTTTTCTAAGTCAAATAGGAAATCATTAAAGGTGTTAAACAGGATAGGGATCTGAACTAAGTTTATTTGAAGACTATAAACGAGGATGACAGATTGTTGGAGGGCACAAGTGCAAAAATGGAGACCTGCTGGGAGACTTTCATTAGTCCAGATAAGAAATAGAGGCAGCTTGGAGTAGCACGGTAGCCAGGAGACACAAAAATGTGTATAAGTATAGTATCTATTGTTATATAACTAATTACTCCAAAATTTAGCAACTTAAAACAATCAGCACTTGTATCACCCAGTTTCTGAGTGCTAGGAGTCTAGGAGCAACTTGTCTGAGTGGCTCTGGCTCAGGGTCAATAGTCAAGCTTACATCTGGGGCTGCCTCAAGGCCATGTCAAGGCTTGACTGGGCTGGGGAATCCACGTTCAAGTTCACTCATGTGGTTGCTGGAAGGCTTAGTCCCTTGCTGCCTGATGGCCAGAGGCTTCTGTTCCCTACTATATGGACCTCTCCAAGGGCTATTCACAACATGGCAGTTTGCAGCTAGCTTCCCTCAGAGTTGGGGTTCTGGTGGGAAAACAAGATGGAAGTCATAGTCTTTTTATATCCTAATCTCTGAAGTAACATATCATCAACTCTGCCATATGCTATTGGTTGTACAAACCAACCTGAGACAGTATGGGAGAGGACTACACAAGGGTATGAATGAATATCAGGAAGTGGGAATCATTGGGGACCATCTTGGAAGCTGCCTACCATAATACATCTGAGATCTGCTTTGGTTGTAGAACAAACCAAATGATGGATTTGATGTGAGGAAAGGGAAGAAAATAAGGATGGCTTCCAGGCTTTTGGTTTTAGTTACTTTACTACAATTGGAAAAAAAAAACCATGTTGGAAGTGAGGAGAAATCAAGAGTTCTTCTTTCAACATGTGCAGAAGTTGCAAAGCTTTTTAGATATCCAAGTGGATGTATCAGTAAGAAGTTTGAATGAATGATTCTGGAGCTTGGGAGAGAGCCCAAGACAGGAGATTAAATTTGCAAGTCATAACCTATAGATGAGATCTAAAACATAGGCACTGGATGAGATCACTTAGTTGCAGTTATTCGCAACCTTAGCTGCCCATTAGAATCATCTGGGAAGCTTGAAAAATTGACACCAGGCCATTCTCCAAATCAACTAAGTCAGTATATCTGGACATGGCACCCAACCATTGGGATTTTTAAAGTCCCCCAGTGATTTCAATGAGAACCGAAGATCGAAAACCACTGACAAGGGAGAAAATGCAAGAAGGGAAAAGAAGGGAGCCCACGACCCCTGTGTGTACGTGAGGGTAGAGAATGATGGTGCTGCAGAGGGAGAAAGTTAAGGCATAAGACACAGCTTCTTTTGCAGTGCCTGAGAATTGGTTTATTTTGTGGTTGACAAGCTAGTGAGCTGAGAGCAGTTTGTATGCTCCACACGCAAAGGGTCATCCTCTGTGGCTGATGAAGAACATAGGATCACTTTGGAATTTCAAAATGTAAAAAGTTGAATACATTGATTCCATTTCATAATGCAGTCAAACTTAATTAGACCCAAAGTATTTACCAACTGTTCCCCTGGACTTTTCTTTTTTTGCGGTACACAGGCCTCTCATTGTTGTGGCCTCTCCCGTTGCGGAGCACAGGCTCCAGACGCGCAGGCTCAGCGGCCATGGCTCACGGGCCCAGCCGCTCCGCGGCATGTGGGATCCTCCCGGACCGGGGCACGAACCCGCGTCCCCTGCATCGGCAGGCGGACTCTCAACCACTGCGCCACCAGGGAAGCCCTGGCCTTTTTAATTAGGGGTAAAATTTAAGCAAATCTGAACCTGACACTCTTTAAGTATAGAAGACTCTGTGTGCAGAGATGTGGCTGGATTCCAGTGGGAAGCTCCTGAAGTCAGGCTGTCAGGGAAAAAAGACTAAGTGTCCAGTCTAACGTCAGGTGAACACTAACAATGTGCTGATCTTTGTGTGCAAAAAGATCTTGGGACAATCCATTGGTAAGTAGGTGTTGGAGGTGTTTTTCCACCTGTGCGGATCCATCCATTTGTTAGCCCCTCTCCCGAAACTTTTGCAAACTGATGTACCTGAGTGAACAGTGGCTTGCAGCTGTGTTCTCAGCCCTGCTTCCTGAGACATTGACACTGTGACCTTGATCTCATTAATCCATTTTCCATGACTCTTGACCAACAAATCAGATAGGTCAAATTCATAACCGTTGAGTCCTCTGGAAGGATATAGCACATTCCCTGACCCTATGCCTGCACCTGACTGGGCTCTTTTAAAAACTATCACTTTGTTTCTATTTCTGGCTATCAGGATCATTAAAGGAAACTGCAGATGCTCTCTGGTTGGAGTCCAAAGTCCTCAGTTCAAGACTGAGCTCTACCACTTGTTGGTTGTGAGCCTTAGGGCACACCACTTAGTCTACTAAGCCTGTTTCCCCCTCTGTAGAATGGAGGGTCCCTGCCTTACTCTTTCCTGAGATCACTGTTTATAGAGAAATGAGTGAATGTAAACAACCTTATCTTGCTGATGTAGACTTAACTGCCATCACCATATCTGCTGCACTGGGCATATGCAGAGCCATTCACCTGCCTTGGACGTCTGCCTCCTTGCCTTCTCACCATCAGGCCTTTCCTTCCTTCCATATATCATGGCAGAGACCTCACATTTCTTCAGGAAGTCCTTCTGGATGAACCCCATCTCACTTGTATCATCCTTTTTGCTTTTCTCCAGTGCCAGAATATGGTGTTCTCTTTAAGTACCATTTACTTGTATGTTTCTCTATGGATGTCTTAAATTTGCCCCAAATCTTGATTCTGAATCTGCATTAGATTGTAAGTTTTGGGGGCTTAGGGACTGGAGATTTCTCCCAGCTTTGCAGCACTGATCAATGTGAAAGTTTTACCCATTGATGTGGGCTGCTAACTTCTTTTTATATCTGATTTGTATTCCTCACTGATCTTCACAAATCAAAATCACCCAGAAAGCAATCAAGTTGGGGATGTTTGTAGATATTTTCCTACATTTATAGTTCAGTCCTTCCCTTGTTAAAATAATTCTTGGCTACCAGAGTCTTACACATAATTGGATATCAGCCAGTGTGGGCAGAAATGGAAACATCCATTTTTACCTTTCATTAGCAGCATCATGTCTTCATCAACACACTCCACCGAGATTTCAACATTACTATCCTTCCTTCCTCCCTCCCTCCTTCCCTTCCTTCCCTCCTTCCCTTTCAAGTTGTTCCAAGCCCAGTGACGTTCAAAATGATGAGTCATTGTCTAAATGTGGAGGCTGGCATTCTGCATGCACAACAGTGTGTGCTTGGGTGCCATCCCAGCCCGCGTGACTTTGACCCCCGGGGGAGGGCATTCTGAAAATGATCCTCCGTGAGCACGAAAGTGGCATAAACCATGACCTCATATTTTTGGAACCCCAGCAGGGATGAGGAGACTCAAGCTGATGTTTTCTGGGTTTTATATAATGAACATACATCGTAGAGTTCTGTGGTGCAGGAAAAACACCATTCTTGATGACAGAAGACCTGAATTGGGGTCTTGCTCTTTCAGTAACTAGTTGTGAGACCTTGGGCAAGCCATGTCACCCCTCTGGACCTCAGAGAGGAAGCAGGTTGAACTTGGTCATCTTAAAGTTGATTTCTTTAGACTCCAAGGTTCTGCTGAAAGCTGTGAAATAACGTGATCACTCATCAAGGACTTTACAAATTTTCCGTGCTCTCCTAGTATTTCTGTTGATCGTAGGGAGAGGGGGACTATTCTGGGAGAGCTTTCTGGATATCTACAAGATACATATGTAATGGATGATAAAAGGAGGTCAGAGACTGGAAGGTACAAATGAGAAAAAAAGAGGAAAAGGAAGATGTCCTTGTGTTTCCCTTTACACTGCAGTTTTTCTGGTCCAGTAGTAGATTTCTGGTCATTCCCAAGGAGTCAAGGGTGGATGCTGATTGCTGTGGACTGAATGCTTCTGTTCCCCCCCAAATTCTAATGTTGAAGCCCCTAAAGCGATGGTATTTGGAGGTGTGGCTTTGGGGAAGGGATTGAGTCATGAGAATAAAGCCCCCATGATGGGATTAATATCTTTATAAGAAGAGAGCTGGCCGTTTCTTACCCTGCCCTTTGAGGATAAAATGAGAAGATGACCATCCAAAAACCAGGAAGAGTTGCCTCCACCAAGAGCCCAACCAAACTGGCACCCAGCCAGCCTCCAGAACTATAAGAAAGAAATGTTTGTTACTTAAGCCCGCCCAGTCAGTGGTATTTGTTATAGCAGTTTGAGCCAACGAAGACACTGATGTCATCCAAGACACAGAATGTGAACCTGCTTCAGCCCGAGTTCAGGGCTGGAGTGATGCCCCAAATCACTCAGTTTCAAGGACAAGTGTCTGTGGGGTTCCTGTCTGTTTGTAGATGTTGAATATACTAACCTTGGACCTGTGGTGCTGAGCCCTACTCCTTGCATGCTTTTAAAACTTTATATAGGGACTTCCGTGGTGGTGTGGTGGTTAAGAATTGGCCTCCCAGTGCAGGGGACACAGGTTCGATTGCTGGTCTGGGAAGATCCCACGTGTCACAGAGCAACTAAGCCCGTGTGCCACAACTACTGAGCCCGCGCGCCTAGAGCCCGTGCTCTGCAACAAGAGAAGCCACGCAATGAGAAGCCCGTGCACCACAAAGAAGAGTAGCCCCCGCTCGCTGCAACTAGAGAAAGCCCACGTGCAGCAACGAAGACCCAACGCAGCCATAAATAAATAAATAAAATAAATAAATTTATATTAAAAAACTTTATATAAAGGTATTATGCATGTATCTTTCTGAAACTTGCTTTTTTTTTTTCCTGCCATGGATCCATGTTGATACACACATAGCTCTAGTTGACTCATTTAAACTACCATGTACTTCTCCATTGTAAGAATATATCACTATTTATATATCTGTTGATGGACATATATGTTCTTTCTAATCCTTTTTCTATGAAAAGCAAAGCAACAAAACACAGTTTTATGCATGTCTCCTTGAGCCCATGGAGTTGCAGAATTAAGGCATTAATTAAAGCACATGTATACCTTCAACTTCACTTACTATTGCCAAAATACTCTTAAAGGGGTCATGCTAATATATACTCCTATCAGCACCATAGGAGAGTTCTTATTTTTCCACCTCCTTGTCTGCACACAGTATTTTCCAGACCTTTTAGCTTTTGCAATCTCTGACATAGTGAGCATTTAATCTGATTCCAGATGTTTAAGGGAATGATTTAAATGTTCTCAGTGTTAGGTAGGATATTTACTATCTATTCTTGACAGATGTTATTTATTAGATTGAGGAAGTTACTAGCCTTATTTTACTATGATTTTAAACCATGAATGGATGTTGAGTTTTATCAAATATTTTTGTTGTGCATATTCAGAGGTGATCATCTAACATTTTAAATAATCTTCCTAGTGATATTAGGCCCAGGTGGCTGGTTTGATGGGAAACTAAAAGATGAGGTAAAGATTCTTAAGACCAATCTCTTGCAGTTTTTCAACATCAGCTTCCAATAGAGCATCTCAAAAGTCACCTCCCACAGTCAGATGGTTGGGAAGGAATTCATGTATTGTCATGTACCACAAATAGTTCATCGTGTGGTAAATGGGGATGTGCCAGGGTGTTGTTATAACTAGAGACTATTACCTAGAAGGCCTGCAGAACAGCATGCTTCACAATGGGTTATTTGAACAATATACGATTATTATGGGCCGATGCCTGGGGCTTGGCTATACTTTTGTGAAGGTGAAATGTTCTTTGTAATAGACTTGGTTATAATGGGATTTGATCTCCATTCATCTCACCCACCCATTCTCCCTCTGGCACCTTTGATAGACTTGCTGCCTATGCAGCAGCCAGCCCAGCTGAGTCTCAGGAGCCAACATGCCTCTAATTTGTAACCAAAAGCTCTCCAACAGGGCTCTCTCCTCATAAGCCCCAGATCTCTTTGATTTACCAAACATTCATCCATCATCCATCATCCATCATCCATGGCCTTACTCAGTCTGCTTTTCCAAGGTGTTTATCATCTTACTTAGCTTAGCTCCCTCGGAACCCTCCCAGCCTGTTTAGATACAACTTGCGTTTGTCACACATTATGGATGTTATGTTCTGGAGGGTTCTGGGCTCTCACCCCTGGTTAGTGGGAGTGCCATGTCTGTCTGGTGGGATAGTAGTCAGAGGATGAGGCTAACGAGCTTCATACCACAGGTTTTGAATAAAGGCACACCTGCCATCTGCCTTGCAACAGTGTTTGGAGTTTAATTCATAAGTTTGGTCTAGAAGGAGGGTGTGCAACATGCAGTCCACCAAATCACCACTCCAGCCTACACAATTCAAAGGACATGTCCCGTGGGCATTGGTTTTGTTGGACGATCTAGTGCAAATGAATCATTCCTCTTCTCCTGGGTGCTATGTGACGTATACTAAACGTTTGCTATGTTTATTTAATCATTTTCTTCCTTTGCTTATTCTGTATATAAGTTGATCCTGCAAGAAGTTACAATATGGGCAGTTACTTATGGCATTTCACTTGAGGGGTGAAATGAGGGGGGTAAAGGATCCCCCTTGCCAGACATGTTTCCTCTGCCGAGGTACCCAAAGTCCCACCATTGACGGCCCCTGAGAAAATGTAACTCATGGTTGGGTGATGTAAATTGTTGTCACTCTCAGGCCATGATTAATGAATTAATCAGTTCAGCCAGAGATTTGGGCTGGGCTCACAGGAAGTACAACACAACATTCATTCATTCAGAAAACTTTTTTTTTTTTTTTTTTGCGGTACGCGGGCCTCTCACCGCTGTGGCCTCTCCCGTTGCGGAGCACAGGCTCCGGACGCGCAGGCTCAGCGGCCATGGCTCACGGGCCCAGCCGCTCCGCGGCATGTGGGATCCTCTCGGCCCGGGGCACGAACCCTTGTCCCCCGCATCGGCAGGCGGACTCTCAACCACTGCGCCACCAGGGAAGCCCCAGAAAACTTTTAATAAATAGTGAGCGTGTGCCAACGCTCTGTTAGGTTCCAGTGACTGAAATATACGGTCCACGCCCTGCTGTGCCGTCCCCCAGATGGGCACAGAGTCACGTGGTGTCTCTGAAAGAGGCCTGGACTGGGGCTGAGGGTCTTGGATTCTTGTACCAGCCGTCTACCAGATCTGAGAGCTGGGTGAACCAGGGAGCTGCTTTGGGCCACAGTGTCCACATCATCAACTGTAAAATGGGGAGAGGGTGGAATAGCATGGGGGTCAGGCCTGCTATGAGTGGAATAGGTATTACATTCACCTGGTTCAGCCATAAGCAGGAAGGCCTTTTCTCCCTTTCTTGTGCCTCACGTGCCCAGTTCTGTCTTCCTACTCAAGCAGGTCACCGTTGCTGTTAGTTCCTTGCTTATCCTTTCAGAGATCTTAAAAAGTGTCTGTACTAAGTCCATGCAAGTCTATCTGCTTTATCCCTCTTTAATTTTTTTTTTTTCCATGCTGGCAAGTATCAGTAAGATAATTCCTAGAAGCGGAGTTTCTGTGTGGGTCAAAGATGTACACATTGGTGATTTTGCAAGTGTGATGTCTTTTTTTTCTGACACCAAATGTATGGTATCCTTTCCAACACCCATTCTCTGACCGTTCAACTCAATTCTGACAATGTTTACCTGATTTTATTGTCACATTCCATAGGGTTAAGGTCTCAGTCCCCCAAGACTACCCCCACTACAGGTACAGCCACAAATGGTGTGCCTGCCAACTACAAGTTCAGGGGCTCCCAGGACACCCCCCTCAACCTCCATTTGATAATTCACTAGAATGATTCACAGAACTCAGTAAAGTGCTTTACTACTAGTATTACTGGCTTTTATTTTTTTTTACTTTGCTGCACTGCACGGCAGGCAGGATCTTAGTTCCCTGGGCCCTCCACAGTGGAAGCGTGGGGTCCTGACCACTGGACTGCCAGGGAAGTCCCCAGTGCTGGTTTATTATAAAGGATGCAGCTCAGGAGCAGCCACATGGAAGGACCAGGTTTCTGTGTGTGTGCACATGTGTGTGTGCAGAGCTCCCATGCCCTCCCCAAGTGCCACCTTCCCAGCACATCAATGTGTTCAATAACCTAGGAGCTTTCTGGATCTGGTTCAGATTTTTATGTCCTCATCTCTGGCCCCCCTCCCCGGCCCCAGAGGTCAGGGAGAGGGGCTGAAAGTTCCCACTCTCTAGTCACCAGGAGTTCAGCGATTTTGATGAATAGCCCTGTCCCGAAGCTCTCCAGGGACCCCGCCCCAAGTCACTGCATTAGCGTAAACCCAGCTGGTTGACCGGCCTCCTTAGGAATAGCTAAAGACCCTCCTATCACTTAGAAAATCCCAAGTAATTTAGGAGCTTGGTGCCAGAAACCCGGGACAAAAAAACATGTTTTTTATTAAATTACACAAAGGTAGTCAAAATACCCTAATACCCCCACCTCTTGCGGCAGAGTGCCTACGTCCCCAGGGCCTTGCAGCCCAGGCTGTTGTTGAGCCTTTGGCCTTTTGCCACCTTGATGGTGATAAATGGAATCTCGGAGTAGTTTTAATTTGTATTTTATTCTGAATGAGGCTGAGCATCTTTGTGTATACTGGAGAGCCATCTCTATTTTGCATGGATAAGTTTTGAGGGAAGGAGAATGGAAGGGCCAGAACTTGGAGCTCCTCAGGAAAGGCGAGAGGAGGAGCTGATGGGTCCCGCAGATGGGGACATGAAGGGTCAGAGATGGGCTGAAGGTCACTGCGTTGTTTCACACACACTTTTCTTAGAGTCAACCCCGTTTTCCTCATCTGCTGCCCACCCCCAGGTCCATAGTGAGCCTCTGAGTTAGTGAGTCGCACTCCTGTTGTTAGGACATCTCAGGTCCCTGGCAGATCCTTCGAGACAAGGTTTCTGGGCAAGGTGAAGTGACCCTGCGAAGGCCCAGCTGTGAGAACCTGGCACCTGTGTTTTGCTGATCACTGTGTTCTGATGCCCTTTGGACAATCGGAATTCCAGAGCGAGGCGAGCCCTGGCCTCTAGCCTCACCATCTCCTGTCTCTACCTTACTGTTGACAGTGAGGGCGAAGCTGTCCTTGGGGGCCGGGACCTTGTGCATATCCAAGAAAGGAAAAGAATAATCCATGAGACTCCTGTCCTTCACACAGTGGGAAGGAGAGAAAGTTGGTCATGCGTCCCAGGGACTGGTAATTGCTGTCAGCCCTGGTTGGTACAGATCCATTTCTGTCCAGGGGCCCCTCATTCTGGGGTGTGGGGCTGCCGACAGGCATCAGGAGAAGCAGGTTTCTGGGTTGGGGAGCTTGGAGGTTTTGCCTCTTTCTGGCAGAGTGTAGGAAGCAGTCCTAGCCTCCAGGGCTGGGAGAGTGGGCTGTCCCTGGGAAGGGACCTACCCACCCACCCAAGATGTCACACATCTACTCCTTCTAGGGCATGGATGAAGGGCAGGAGCCAGTCCCCTCGAGGGAGCAAGATGCTGCCGGAAGGGTGATTAGCCTCACGTTCAATACCCACGTCCCTGCCCCAAAGCTGTGCCCAATTGCAGCCGTAAGCACAGATGCCTGGCAAGTAAAAGTGCCCCACTCTCAAGGGTTGTTTCCACTCTGTCCATTTAAAAACACTGTTAAGAGGCAGCTGTGGTTTATACCTGTTTCAGTTCTATGGTTCTTGACTCGGTTTCCACATCTGTGAGTTACTTGTGAAAGTTCATGTAACATTTTCATCTCTGGGAATCTTGAGTCCCAAAGACTAGTTGCTCAGATCTTCTCCAGGAAGCCAAGTATGTTGTCCCCCAGTGGCCAGTGTCTCCACCTGAGTTTTTTTTTTTTTTTTTTTTTGCGGTCCGCGGGCTTCTCACTGTTGTGGCCTCGCCCGTTGTGGCGCACAGGCTCCGGACGCGCAGGCTCAGCGGCCATGGCTCCCGGGCCCAGCCGCTCCGCGGCATGTGGGATCCTCCCGGACCGGGGCACGAACCCGTGTCCCCATCGGCAGGCGGACTCTCAACCACTGCACCACCAGGGAAGCCCTCCACCTGAGTTTTAATACACCTGAGGCAGAGTGATTCCCGAACTGTGATGGATGGAGGTCCCCGGTAGCAGGATCTTTTGGCAGCAGCCTGACTGGAGTCTGATGAGCAGCCAACTCAGAATGAAGATAAAGCACCGGTGAGCTTTGATGGACGACGGGCAAAGCTTGTCTTGAAATCGGTCTCTCAAAACCATATAAAACTAATACACAAATCAATGCAAAGTGTTTAAACCACCAGGAAAACTCAGCCCATCTATCACACTTAAGGGGGAGAGGGGGGCCGTGGAGTTTGGCAGTTGCCTGAGTCCCCGAGGCCCTGGGGAAGGAAACTCTGTCTCTGGGAACTGACAGTCTGATTCAGCATCTCCCTCCTGAGCATGGACCCCAGTATGGCTTAAAGAGGGT
>NW_006782674.1:1058118-1078887 GCF_000442215.2 Lipotes vexillifer | reverse complement strand
TTCCCCGCCCTGGCCATGCATCCATGCTGGACAGGGAGAGCTGCAGCCCCTGTCTCTTTGTTCCCCTACTGGCCACTCACAGAGGGACCACCTATGGGGTGGCCATTGTAAAAGGGGCCCTGAGGTGAGTGGTAGCTCCAGGCCTTGTGCTGGTGGTGATGCCGAAGAGTCGGTCTCAACTCAGGGTGACTAAGGGCCCAGCAGCATGGGGACTTGTGACCAGCTCACACTTCATTTCTCACATATGTGTCTTTATTTTTAATAAAAATTATATATATTTAAGGTATAAAACATCTTGGTATACATATACATAGTGAAATGATGATTACAGCCAAGCTAATTAGCATATGCATCACCTCACATAGTTTGTGTGTGTGTGTGTGTGTGTGTGTGTGTGTGTGTGTGGTGAGAGCACCTGAAATCTACTCTCTTAGCAAACATCCAGTATTCAGTAGAATATTGTTAACTACAGTTACTACACTGACATGAGATCTCTAGACTTGCTTATCCTACATAACAGCCACGTTGTACCCTTTGACCACTGTCTCCCTGCCCCTGGCAACCACCATTCTATTCTCTGCTTCTAGGTATTTGACTTTTTCAGATTCCACATATAAGTAAGATAGAGCATACAGGATTTGTCTTTCTGTGCCTGGCTTATTTCACTCAGTATAACGTCCTCCAGGTTCATCCATGTTGTCAAAGTGGCAGGATCTCTCTCTCTCTCCTCTCTCTCTCTCTCTCTCTCTTTTTAACAGCTGAACACCATTCCACTGTATGTATGTACCACAGTTTCTTTATGCATTCGTCTGTCGATGGACACTTAGGTCTTTTCCATGTTTGGGCTATTGTCAGTAATGCTGCAGTGAACGTGGGGTGTTCCTCAGCTCTCACCCCAGCCCTGTTCCTCCTACCCTCTACCCATCTGGGGTGACTCACTTCTTTCTTCATTCTCTGAATAATTACACAGTCTACCTTGGACCGTTTCTTCTTTTGATATCAAGGTCTTAACTTTGTATCAACCTTATTTAATCTAGAAATTTCTTAAATGGCATAGGAAGTGAATAAGCGTAACTTGTATTTATAGCAGGCCTTGCAGCTTACAAAGTCCTTTCATGTACATGGTTGGTAGTTTCATCTCCATTTGAGGAGCTGAAGCTCAGAGAGGCTAAGCACTGTGACCAGGCTGCCGGAAGGGCAAACCTGGTAGAAATGTGGAATTGTAGTTGTGTTACATTTCTCAAACCCTTGATTGCAGAAGCTGGCCTCTGGCAAGGAGACTGTATTCATCCCAGCTTCCACAAGGCTCTGGGGAAGGCTTAGCAACTCCATCCTTTGTGCCTATTGTTATGGTTTCTGACCTCACCTTGGTGGGTGCTGGCCATGCGGCAGTGGTGCCAGCAGGCACAGGCATCATGGGCCCCTGAACCTTAATAGGCCAGGAATTTGGCCAGAGTAAAAGATGGTTACTTTTTAAGAATTTCCTCCCCATGACTCAAAACTGAAAGAATAATCCTATGTCCAGCCATCAGAATAAGGAGGAAGGATTGGAGAGCTCCCAGCAAAGGGACCATATAACTCACAGGGGCAGAGAGCTCCTAAAGGATGTGTCACCCATCCCCCCACCTCGAGGCTGTCTCCACACCATCCCAGCCAGGTGTGCTCCCCACCTACCCTCAGGCGTTTCCAGGGAAGGAAAGGAGATGGCCTTCTTCTGGAGCTTATCCTAGTGATTTTCAAAGCCCTTGCTTAGGAGTTCATTCTCAATCTCTGCTTCTGTAACTTTGATCCGTAGTCTTTGGTTGGTCCATGTTGTGTTATGACGTCTCAAACCTGTGAAGTCATTCCCTGAACCTATGGGCTGTTCTCTGTGCCCGTTTGGATCACCTCTGAAATGTATGGTCACTCCTGGGTGTCCAGCCGTACGGAGGATGTGGACAAACCGGAGGCCCCCCCGAGAAAAGGGAGCAGCACGTGGCCTGGATGGGCCACCACGCCACGTGGAGAACAGTCCAGCAGTCCGTATTCTTGGAAGAGGGACTTATTGATTTGGGATTTCAAAGAGGTGCACTTGGGAAAATGCAGGGATGCATGGGGATGGGAAGCACAGAGATGTGGAGAACATGGAGAGAAAGGCAGGGGTCAGGGCATGAGGCTGAGCGTCACACCAGGGAGTTTGGTCCTGAGGGCAGTGGGGAGCCAGTGAGGGTCAATGTACAGCAGCAGCCTACTAGGATGTGTGCTCCGAGGTCAGTAGGAAGCTGTATGCAGGAGGGCTCGGTGGGGCAAGACTCGAGGCAAGGAGGGCCCTAGGAGGCTGGGGCAGTGTCCCCCTGCACCAGAAGCAGGAACTTTGGCTCTCCTGTGGGGCTAGGGTTGCATGGGCTACTCCTCCCCGTCAGAGGCCCTGATCTCAGAGGAGCTGCAGGGTTGGGTGTGCGAGGTGGAGGGGGGTTGCCTGAAGGAGGGCTCCTGCGGCAGATCACACGGCGTCTGGTCACCTGTCAAACAGCGACCGGGTGAAAGTCCACATCTGCCCTCCTGCTGCTGTCTGGGTGCCCCAGTTATTCCAGCATCTGGGCCCTGGCAGCTGCTGGGAAGGTCAGAGAATTCCAGGTTCCCTTCAGAGGAGAAGCCCCCAGAATGGTTCACAGAGCAGCGAGCAGCAGGGCTTTTCTGAATACCTGCTCCCTGGTTTCTGTGGACAGAAAGAAAAAACCCAAAGCTCTGATTTTCATCGGCGCACAGAAGGCAGAGGCTGGAGCTCATCCCAGGAGAGCCTTTGGGGGCAGTGGCACAATGTTTACCCGGTGGGGCCACGGGAGGCCCAGGCCTGTCCCACCACTAGTTTTTTCTTTTTTAATTGTAGCAAAATATACATCACACAAAATTTTCCATCTTTACCATTTCTCAGTGTACAGTTCAGTAGTGTTAGGTCCATTCACATCGTTGTGCAACTAATTTCCAGAATTCGTTTCATCTTGCAGAGCTGAGACTCTGTGCCCATGAGACAGTAAGTCCCCATTTCCCCTTTCTCCAGCTCCCGGACCCCCCCTTCTACTTTCTGTCTCCGTGAGTTTGACTGCTCTAGGTACCTCTTACAAGTGGAACCACACAGTGTTTGTCTTTTTTTAAAAAAAATAAGTTTATTTATTTCATTTATTTATTTTTGGCTGTGTTGGGTCTTTGTTGCTGCATGTGGGCTTTCTCTAGTTGCAGCAAGCGGGGGCTACTCTTTGTTGCAGTGCGTGGGCTTCTCATCGCGGTGGCTTCTCTCGTTGAGGAGCACGGGCTCTAGACACGTGGGCTTCAGTAGTTGTGGCTCACGGGCTCAGTAGTTGTGGCTCGTGGGCTCTAGAGCACCGGCTCAGTAGTTGTGGCGCACGGGCTTAGTTGCTCCGCAGCATGTGGGATCTTCCCAGACCAGGGCTTGAACCCGTGTCCCCTGCATTGGCAGGCAGATTCTCAACCACTGCACCACCAGGGAAGCCCCCAGTGTTTGTCTTTTTGTGACTGGCTTATTTCACTTAGCAGAATATCCTCAAGGTTCATCCATGTAGTAGGTATCAGGATTTCCTTCCATTTTAAGGCTGAATAATATTCCATTGTATGTATATACCACAATTTATTTATCTGTTTGTCTGTTGATGGACACGTGGGTTGCTTCCATCTGTTGGCTACTGTGAATAATGCTGCTGTGAACATGACTGTACAAATATCTCCTGGAGACCCTGCTTTCAGTTCTTTTGAATATTTACCCAGAAGTCAAATTGCTGGATCATATTCTACTCTTCATTCTACTTTTAATTTTTTGAGGAACCACCATGCTGCTTTCCACAGCGGCTGCACCATTTTACGCTCCCACCAATAGCCACCGCAGTCGTTTTACGACACGACTGTAAGCCACAGGGCCACCATAGGGCTGTAACTCAGGGACGCAGACTGAGTTACAGCCACGCTCGGCACGTAATCTAACCCTCAACCACACACAGCACAGCCTGGGAGCCCTGGGATGGGCGGGGCAGGGCAGGGTGGAATCTGTCAGCCGACTGTAGCTCAAAGTTACTTTGGTTCGGTTTCAGAGCCTTGGGTTTAAAGGTAAAAATCTCCCCTAAATTTCCATTTAAGAAACAATGGACATTTTAAATAAGCTTTTCAAGTTACAGGTTATGTATACTGTATATTGTATAGGGCTAATTGCCTCAGGTCCTTTATTCATTTCCTTTTTGTTATGATGAGAAGTGTCAGAATGCCTCATTCTACACAGAACTTTTTTTCTGAGGCTCTCCAGAGACTGCAAGGACTGTTTTGCTGCTCAGTTCCAGGATAGTACCTTGAAGTCGGAAGATGCAAGGACTAATATTCCCAATTTATGGCTGCTCTGATGAGATGCGGTGGAGTGCATCTGAGCTGGGGTATCCTCTCAGACTCCCTTCCCGGGGAACTCGTGCCCCCTCCTCCGGGCTTTGGCTCCCAGCAGGCGTGTTTCTGCTGTGTTTCCCCACCTGCCTGGTTCCTGGTTCCTGACTGTGGGTTCCTGACCCACACTGAAGCCATTCAGATCCTTCTAAAAATTTGAGTTTGTGTCTAAGGCAGGGGTCAGTCAACTAGCCAAATCCTGCCTACTGCCTGTCTGTTTTTGTAAATAAAATTTTATTGAACTGTGGCCAGGTGCCCGTTCATTTACTGTAGTATAGTCTGGGGCTGCTTTCACCGACAATGGTAGAGTTGAGTAGTTGTGCCAGAGACTGTATGGCCACAGAGCTGAAAATATTCTCCATCCGGAGAAGCCGGAAGCAGAGGGGCCTGGTGATGGGGAATGAGAGGAAGAGGGCAAATCACAATAGCCTCTGGGACCTCAGTTCTGTCTCCTTCCTAAGACTACTGGGATTCATTAGTTTCTTCCAGACCCTTGTGATAAAATCATCTCTTTTGCTCAAGCAAGCCCAGATAGTTCTCTAGTTTTGGCAGCTAGAGTCCCAGAAATACTCTGGAGAAGCTCCGTACCTCCTGCTACTCACAGATCAGTGGTGGACCAGCACATCAAAGCTTAGTCAAGAGATCCGGCCTTCCCTCCATCCTTCCCCTGAGCTGGTGAGTCTGTCCTGGCCCTGCCCAGGGAAACAGGTGTGCACAAAGATTGGTAGCTGAGCTGACGCAGAGAAAAGTTGTTGGTGAAGAGCCCGGGATCAGGGCCCCAGTGTGTGGCCTCTCGCTCTTGACGGACAGCCACTGTGTCCTCCTGGCAGGAGCTGGAGTGGCCTCCAAACCTTGAGCACCACAGCAGCTGCAGTCGGGGGAAATGCCAGAAGCTTCCAGCCCTGGCCTTTCTGCACTTGAACACTTTGAAACATTTCTCTCAAATCCATCTTGAATTTCCTTTTGTAACTTTTTAATAAAAACGGACTCAAATGTAATCTTGAGTTGAACACTTCTCACGCTGGCAGCCTATTAGAGACAAACACAATGTTTGGCACAGAGTAGACCAGCATCCGTAGTTCCAGTCCATAGCAGAATTCAAACAAATTTTTGATGAGAACTTCTGGTTCGAGGTAGTAGCTTGAACACATGCTTTCATCTTTGTCACTTCTTAGATTTCACTAGAAGAAAAAGATAAATAATGTCTGTCATGGCAAAGAGATTGGGGAGGAAAATTGTCACCAAGCAAGAAAGTTCAACATTTTCCTGGAAGATCGAAGGAATGGGATTTGTGATGCATGCAACAGTCAAAAAGGCATCACCTGGGAAAGAAGGGGGCTGCAGTGGACATGGGAACCAATAAATCTGGTAGAAACCAAAAGGGTTCTGGACTCAGAGTTTGCAGGCACAAGGGGAGGCAGGAGTAAGAAATGGGGTTCACAGAGAAGGGATGGTTGAGTTGGTGTGGTCCACCTGCCATACTTTGGTACAGGTTAATCTGGTGTCTGCTCCAAGACAACATATGAAGGGTGCATCTTTAACTTCAAACCAGCCCTCTAGAGAAGGCTAAGGCATCTAGTGCAGATTTTGATTCTCTAGAATAGAGCCTCCACTTTCTAGCATTTGGGGAGGCCATGGCTTGATTGTCAGTTTCCTTATCCACTCGCCAAAAGGCCGAACCTTCCAGCCAGCGTGCAACCAGGCAATATTTCACACCCCACAGAGAGCTCCTAATCAGAGTTCCAGGGTAGAGACCTGGTGAAAAAATAGATCTCTTTGGTGCCAGTGCAATGCAGAAAAACCCACATTGGCTGCCTAGTCTTTTATAACTGCAGAATGACAACCAAAGGTCACGAGAATTCGAGAAGAACTAGAACCCCAAAGAGATAGACCAAGATCAATAGACTTATCCCAGTGGAAATCTGGGTTAATTCAGGAAAAAAAAAAAAATCTTATAATTTATAGACTCAGATTCTTCAAGAGTATATTATATCCATAAAACAAGGTAAGAGATAATAAACAAGGAGCAGAAAGAGAACAAGAGACAGTTCTTAGAGATTAAACATTTTTGATTATCAAAATAAAAAATTCGAAACAGTCTTGAAACATAAAGTCAAGGAAATCTCTCAGAATGTAGAAAAGAAATATAGAGAAGAGAAGTATTGGAGAAAAATATTAACGCATGAGAATGCATCCTGAGGTCAAACATAAGAGGGAAAAGAATCACAGAAACAGAATAGAGAAAATGAAAATTAGCAAAGAAACAGTAGAAGAAAATTTCTCAGGGCTGAACGGCTGAATTTTGAAGGGCCCAGGATATCCAGCAAAATAAATGGAAGCAACAACAAAGCAACCCAATGCTCAGACACTTTTCTGTAAACTTCTAGAGCACCAAGGATAATTTGCAGACCCTAAAATCTCCCAGAAAGATCAAATAGGTTACCTTAAAGGAACTGAATTCAAACTCACAACTGACTTTTTCATCTGCAACCCTCAGTGCTATGAGACAATACACTAATAAGGGAATATTATTATTACAATGAGGGAATAAGACTTAAAAATTTTTCTTTTCTTTTTTTTTCTACCCAGCCCAACTGTCAAATAAATATCAGGGCAAAATAAGGGCATTTAATTACCATATACCCTTTTTAGGAAGTTATTGGAGGCTGTATCCCAGCAGCATGGGGAAGTAACTAAGAGAAAGATGTGGAGTCCAGGAGACAGGAGGGCAGCTCAATCCATGAGAACAATTCAGGGATCCCAAGTAACAGCAAGGCGGCAAGTCTGAAGCAGAACCAGCCCTGGAGGATGACCAGCCCAGAGTGGAGAAGAGGGGAGTGCTCTGCTGGGGAGAGAGTCCTAGAGAAAAGGCAACTCCTTGTGGTAGGTAATGTCATTGAGAGGATGGAAAATCCTCAGGTTTGAAAAATGCCCAAGGGACTTACTTCCCTGGTGGTCCAGTGGCTAAGACTCCACGCTCCCAATGCAGGGGGCCTGGGTTCGATCCCTGGTCAGGGAACTAGATCCCACATGCAGCAACTAAGAGTTCACATGCCACAACTAAGAAAAAAAAAAAAAAAAGCCCATTATTCAAGGAAAAAAATAACGTATTCAGAAACTCCTGGAGAAACAAGAAGCTGTACCGGAAGGTCATTATTCCAAATAGCAAGAAAAAGTATCATGATTTTAAGCAATTGCTAGCGTCTAAGAAAGGGAATTCATTGCACTTTACGCTGCTGGCACCATTCTTCTGTGAGTGGCCAAGAGACTGTAATCTTGGGCTTACAGAGGAAGAATTGATACAATAGCCCTACTTGTTTGGGCTGTGAGCAACGAGTATAGGGTGATAATAATGTAAACAGTGTTAAAAAAAAACCAACAAAATTTAGAGCAAAGCTGTGGAAGCTTAAAAGGTGGGGTTGTAGTTGCAGAATGTAAACGTTAACCATGTCAGTTTAGCGTGATCACTCATCTGAGGGAGGTTGACGACGGAAGGGAGAAGGAAGGGTAGGGGCATAAATATTCTCATCTTACAAGGAGTATCAAAGTACTGACTGAAGTTGATGGAACAATAAATGGATATTATTTAATGTTATAGAGGTAACCAAATATATCTATAAAAAACCATGTGAAACCACAAACACTGAGCTAGATCTTAAAGGAGGGCAGTGTAAGTGAGTTTAAATCCTTATATTTTACAGAGAGGAGTCAGTGGATATTGTTTAGAGTTGATAAACCAAGAAATGGAGTTATAAACACCAGTTAGATGAAGATGATAGCCACCAGCAGGCACTGGTTGGATCCTCTGGGTCTGCTGTAGGGGCAGGTGGGGCTTAGGGTGGCTGAGCTCCAGGCAGCTCTGGGACCCAGTCAGCCCTTTCTGTGTCCCCAAGTGTACTGTATGAGTCATATCACTTTCTGTCTGTGCACTCAGCACAGTGAAGTTAGGGAGCACTGATTTATGAACCTACAGGGCAGGACTTGTCCTTTCCTATCTCAGTTCGCAGTCTGTCCTGGTTGCTAGGTGTGAGTTTGCATTGGAGGTGGAATACTCCACAGGGCTCCATGCGGTTGGTTGTGGCCTACGGGATACTGGTGATGAGAAGCAGAGCTGTGGTGCCCTTTGGAGCCAGGGAGGGCTTGCTGAGTGCCACAAAAGTGTCTTCCCAGCTGATTCAGGAGCCACTGTGTGCTGCTCTGCTGGTGATGTCTAGCGCTTGTGATGGGCCCAGGTGTCTGTGGGTTTCCCTGGGAGATCCTGGTTTCTACTGCTACCATGGTTCTTATAGTAAAGAGACGGCATACTTTGAGGAGGGGAAAGAACTAAATTTTGCTGCCCCGGTTAAAGTGTTTTGAAGAATCAGTGAGAAGATGGGGCTAATGACGATGTGAAGTGCTCCTGTCACCTGGGCTGGGGACCAGTTCTTTGCAGTTACAGATGCTGCATTTGGCATCACTTAATAAAAACCAGAGCAGGTCTTCACTGGGGGACACAGTAGACTTTCTCAGAAAAAGTGAGCCCTCTAAACTTTCACTTCATGGACTGAGGATGGTTCACCTTCAAAGACGGACACAGTCCCTTGAAGATCATCAAAATTCCTTCAATCCCAAGTGACTGAAGCAAAGACAAAACACCTTAAAAGCATCTCAGGAGAATGGAGGAGGACTTCAGGAGAAAATAATGGACAGTTTGAGTGAAAACACTCATCTTCAGGAAAGAACTCTTAAGAACTGCTTGCCCAAGAAAAGCAAAGAGTGCGGGAACCAAAGCATCAGGAAAAAACACTTGAAAACCAAATGCATGAATGGAACATGTCATGGATGAGAAAGACAGCTAGTTAAAATCTCTGGCTGAAACTGCTGAAGATGGTGGGCTTGCCTGCTCTCTTTAGAGGAGATCACGTGGATGATGGCAACTTGGAATTAGAGGAAAAGAGAGAAGCAGCAGTTGGAGACCACCTAGTATCTCAGTCAGAGATGATGTGAAGAGACTCCTTGAGCTGTGTGAATTTAAAAGTGTCCCTTAAAAGACTTGGAGAAAAGCAAAACACATCCGGGAAATTATGTGAAGAAAATCAAATGAATGAAGAGCTTACAGGACAAAAGAAAAGTCTTCAAACTGAGCAGGTCCCTTTGCAGCCTGAAAATCCACAGCTTGAAAGTGAGATTCAGAAGCTTCAGCTGAATCTTGAAGTAGATCAAGAGCACGTCATGCAAATTCAGAGGAAATCAATCAGAAAGGAATTATACTGCTTAAAAATAGAGAAGAAACGTCCCGAAGTGCATAGAAACACGAACTACACACATCAGGAGGGTAACCTCTGTAGGAAGATGACCAAAGACGTGGACAAAGAATTGGGAAGAATCACTTCCTTTGATCCAAACCAGATTCTCTTCTATGAGGAAGTACTTGAGGAAGTTGGATGGTGGCTCTATTGGCAGAGAGAAAGCTTAAGGAGCTGAGATTGATTAATTGAGCTGAGATAATATTGGCTAACGTCAAATTTAAGATCCAGCCTTTCCCAAGTGGCTCTTTTCCTCACGATGTCCCCCACTCATCCCACGGGGCCCGAGAGGGTCAGGGGATCCCCTGGGTCTTCAGACCCCCCCAGGAGAGAGGAGGGTGAAGCTGTGGGGCCTCAGGGGTCTGGGGTCTCAGACAGGTCCCATTCAACTTTGACAGCAACTGACCGCAGCAAGACGTTTGCCTATGTTTTCTCCCTGTTAATTTTGATTTATCTCTTCTCAGCTTAGCTGCTGTTACTTAATTGATGCTACAGTTGCTCTTATTAAAGTTTGATAGCATTAAAAGAAAAAAAAAATAGGTAATAGCCATCAAAAGAACTGAGAATGGATCAGTTTTAGAAATTGCCTCTGGGAAGGGAAATGAGGAAAAGTGGAGGGGTCAGGTCATCCAAAGCAACCAATGAGAATGGCGCTGGGGCTCATTTCCTGCCCTCAGGAGCGTCCAGTCCAGCCAGGCCAGGCTTCAGCCACCTCTTTGGGGGTGATGGGAGCCCAGGGGACCATGTGCTCTGCTACTGCTCTGACTTACAAATGCTCCCTTGTTATCCCTATATTATATTTACACCACCTGGCACTAGCCAATTATGTATGCGTATTCTTTTGAGAAAAATTAAAACTGTAAAAAAAATTTATTGATTTTCTATTGTATGACAGGCATGATCCTGGGTACTGAGGATAGGAAGGTCAACTAATAATTGGAGGTAAAATTCATTTTGAATGACGATATAAGATCTGTGTTTCATGGAGCTTAGCTCTACCACTTACCAGAAGAAATCTGTGATTTTCTCACAACTCAAGCATCTGCCCGTTTCCCGCACCCCCCACCGCCCCCCCCGCCAACCTTTGCCTTCCTGTGGTAGGAGTTCTTTGGTAAGGTCCCAGAGTGAGGGCTTCTAAAGTGACCAGACTTTCCATTTGTGTACATCTTTGACAAGCCTTGAAGAAGTCCTGAAAATGGCCATAGATCTGTAGTAATCAGAGAGATTTAAGTTGATGATTTGTGTCTGGGTTCAGGTTTCGTATTGTGGGAGGGATATACAAGATGATGCGGACAGGATTTGGCTTCGCCTTTTTTTATCTGAGTGGCTTGCTATCCTTTTAAGCTTGAATACATTTTTCAAAACAAAACCAAAAGCAAAACAAACACACACAATCCCTACCAATTTCATTCCAGAAAAGTTGAGTCATTTGGGGCCAATGGGGCCAAGGTGAAGAATTCAGGCCCTGTGTTCTGTGTCTGGGTGTTAGATCCCTGGAGGGCAAGGGCTCAATCTTATTTATCCTTCAACCCCTTGTACTTGGGACAGAGTACCTAGTTAGTGCTCAAAAAATTATTGTTAAATAAAAAAGTAATTTGTACTATATACTAAAATAAAAGGTGCCAACAAATAATCCACTGAGAATTTTATGTCTCAGATATATAATTTGGTCCTGAACATGTGAAGTATGTGCTCCATCCCTTCCCCTGTCTTTCCCCCCAAAAGCTGAGTGATTGAATGGATAGGCGAATGGATGCCCATGTTCAGAGGTGAGCGTTTGCTGTGAGGAGGTAGAATTTTTAGCCCAAACCCTTCTGCACTGTGGGTACAACTACTCCAGCACATTCAGAGGGCAGAGTTGCAATACCCTGTATTAAGAGAAAGGCAGCATCCATTTTATTGTCAGTACCACTTTAACAAAATTAATTTCCTTTGGGGTTCTTGTTTCTGTATTTCAATGGTCTAATGTGGTAGTGCTCAACACACATTGAATGGTGGTTTTCTTCCTACTCTCATTTTTTCTTTCTGTTTTTTTCAGTAAGACACAGATTGATCAGATGTTTCACTGCATATTATCATTTATCCCTCCCCACCCCCAGCGTTCTAATTTTATTCTGTAGGGAGCTGGCTTGAACCAAAGCAAAGAACACACTTACTCAGACCCAGGAATAGGGCACAGGTGTTTGAGGGTTACTTGTGGCCAGCTCCAAAGTTTCTTTCACCAATGGGACCTGGTCCCTAGTCATCATAGAGAAGAAGGGCTAGAGGCAGGGCAGGTCATGGGTCAGGATGAGACGGCAAGATCAGAAAGGGCTTGGGGAAGGGAGAGAGGAGAGCCACGCTGCTCCATCCTCCTGACTTGCATGCAGTTATCACCATAAAGTGACATAGTTCCTTGCCCATATTCTCCTGCCCTGATCCTACCCACAAAGTTGTGGAAAGGCATGGATAGTTCTTTATTACAGTTGAAGAGGAACACTTTTCTTTTGGTCCTTATGGGCTGAAGGAAAAGATTTACCCTCTTGGTCCTCTGTTTTCCTCAGCCGTAAAATGGGGCTCCTAATTGCTTACTGAGGAAGGCAAAGAAGTATCCTGGTAAACACTAGCCTAATGGAACTGACCTCATCATCCACTACACAAAGAAACCAAAAGCCATGGCAAGGCTGGCTCCCCTCCTGACTGAGGTGTAAACGCTTGGGGGAGGAAGCTGCTTCCTGCACAGAGGAGAACTCTTTAGAGGGATGTTTTATGGGCACTGCTGAAAACATAGGGGATACAGTAAAACACAAAGACACAGTGCTTTGAGCTGGGTATCTCATCCATTATGCTTGGCAGACATAAAGTACTGACCAGACTCAGGCATTTCCCCTCTTGGTCATCACCCGACGAAGGGGAGAGCTTTTATTTTCTAAATGATATATTGATCCGATAAAATTATTATTACATCATCTCTATTGCCCATCACCACTCACGATGGGAGAGCATTATAGGGAAAATGAATGCTCCCTCTGGAATGGGGTATAGAGTGTGTGTGCATGTGTGTGTGTGGAGAGAGAGGGAGAGAGAGAATGTGTGAGTGTGCATGTGTGTGTGGAGATTTCTGACTGAGGAAGGTGGGTAGTTTCATTAATGTTGGTTGATGGAGTTCCAGCACTCACGTGCAAAACCAAGCATCTCTCCTGGGACCCTCCTCGGGTTGCAGTGGAAATTAGATGCTAACAGGGAAAGGCATGGAAAGGATGTAGTAGAACAAGGCCTTCAGGGCTTAAGGAGTGAGACAAAAGGGCTCTTGTCAGAGGCAATATGTCTTCTTTAAAAGAGGGAGGGAGGGTAGGAGCATCTGCAGTGTGGAAGTCCAGGCATCTGGAATGTGCCCTGCAGGCGGAGGCTGAGGACTGGGGTGGCTGAGTGCAGGACTCTCAGACTCTCTCAAAGCATGCCTTCTAGCGATCTCGGGGGAGGGCCTCCTTCACTCAACAACTAAGGTAGCTCGAAAAGTCCTGGGAGACTGTCTCCTTCCAAGGCAAGTTATTGGTGGGTTAATCACCTTGAGTCAAATTGACTGCGTGGAACTGCCCCTCTATGTTGACAGAGGGCTGGAATGGGGTAGGATGGTGGACTTGTGAGTGTTAGCCCAAAGCAGGACCAGCTTTCACCACCTGGCCCCTGAAGATGGCTGTGTCTGAGTCTTCAGCTACTTCTGTGGGTCTTAAAGAGCTGAGGATGTTCACAGAGGAGTTCTCTGACTTCCGTGGGTTGAAGGGAACAGCTGCAAGTGGGGAGGTTTTCTCTCTTGACAAAATGGACTGTTTCCGAAAGCGTCATAGCAGTCTGCCATGGCCCTCCCGGGAGCTCTGCCATGGCCCTCCCGGGAGCACACAACCTCACAACCAAGCCTCGGCCAGTGGGGGAACAGGTTTCAGTGCTGGGAAATCCACAAGGTAGACTAAGTGTGTGTGTGGCCATGTGCGCGAGCGTACGCGCGCGCGCACACACACACACACAGAAACTCTTAGAAAAGATGTAGATATTTGTTAGTATAAAGTAGTTATCCTGGGGGGAAAAAAATCTGAACCAGGTTGGATTTTCTTACCCTTATGGATTAGCAGTATTTTAATTTTGAATTACACATGAGGGGACGCTCATAATGTTTTTAGTGTTTGGGGCCCTGGTCCTTTTGGATACTTTGTACCTGGAGTCCCTAAGTGGAGGGAGCTGTGACAACTGGCTTGTCCTCTTAGGGAACCTTGGACCCAGTAGACTTGGATGCAGCTTGATAAGTCATCAACCTCATGGGGTCCCTCATCTCCTAAATTCTCATTAACTCTCCTTATATTCAAGTTTATACTTTTGGAACACAACTTAGTGGAAAAAGACACACCGATATAAGTTTAGGTAAGGAAACCAATGGTGCTGTACTCCCCCTGCCTAGGTCAGTTCAACTTTGCACTTGAACTGTGGCCAAGTCTACATGGCTCTGCCCCTTCGGGATCCTGCCTGCCTGTCAGAGGGGAGCCAAGAGGAGGGACAGATGACCATGGGACCCCTGAGAGCCCAGGAACTACTGACCTTCAAGAATGTTGTTGTGGGTTTCTTTAGGAAGAACGGGGGCCACCAGGCCCTGCTAAGAGGAATCTATATAAAGATGTGATGGGGGAGGATTTGTTCCAGGGAGTATTCACTTCCCAAACCGATGTGATCTCCAGTTGGAAAAAAAGAGAAGAGCCCTAGAACGTAAAGAGAGAACTTTTCCAGACCTCTGTCCATAGGTTACAACCAAACAAACCCTCCTCATCAGCAGAGTTGTCCTATCATTCTTTTTCCGGAAAACCTATGTTAACACCCTCATTTGGGCCACTAGACATATCAGCTCAGCTTTCAAGCTTTTACACCTTCTCAACACACCTTAGCCACACAGTAATGTCTCTATCTCACTCCTGTTGCAGCTCCTTTTGAGACAGTCTTCTTAGTGGCTTCCGTATATGTTGGACTGTGTTCCGAAGTTCAACAAAACTATGTTCTGCAGAAGCTCCGCCACTTACCTTCATTCCCCTGTCCTCTTTCAACTTCAGTTTTCTCGGCTGTAAAGTGGAGATAATAATAGTACCAGCTTCCTTAGCCTAGTACTTGGCCTATGGTTAAGTCCTTGATCAATGTCAGCTGCTATAATATGCATGATGAGGATGAGGATGAGGATGAGGATGATGATGATGATGATGATGATGATGTCAGTTGGTCAAAGAGTCCCCTATTGTAGGATGCGTCTACAGAGTTGTTTTTTTGCGTGTGTGGTACACGGGCCTCTCACTGTTGTGGCCTCTCCTGCTGCGGAGCACAGGCTCTGGACGCGCAGGCTCAGCGGCCATGGCTCACAGGCCCAGCCGCTCCGTGGCATGTGGGATCCTCCCGGACCGGAGCATGAACCCGTGTCCCCTGCATCGGCAGGCAGACTCTCAACCACTGCGCCACCAGGGAAGCCCCGAGTCTACAGAGTTTTGATGGTGATTCTGGAAGAGGGTGTAGTTTCTGGAGTCAATCAAAAATGCGTAGTGAAAGAAAACCTCTTTGAATATGCAGACAGACAAGAACCCCTGAATCTGAGGGTGCGCTGCCTCCGGTGTGCTGGACCAGCCAGCTCAGCTGCATTGCTCACGTTGTACACCCTGGCTGTCTATTTTGTGTTGAACATAATCCATCTTATTTTCACAAACCCAAGAATGTTTCAAAAACAGTCTTTGTAGCTGTCTTGGGAAAGAGCGATGTGGTTGTCTGCTTACCAAACTGTGCAATGGCCCTTCCTTACGTTGCTTCGTTATTTTAGAGTTATCTTAAAAGCTTTCCAGAGATGGTAGGGAAGGAAGGGACTCTAAAAGAAGAGAGGAAAACAAGGGGCATCGAAGTAAGAACTCTAGAAACCTGTCATTACACGCGAGCTTTTTCTGGGAAGTCAAGACTTACAGATAGCTGATGTTTTGTTTTGTCTTTTGTTTTTTTCTCCACAGTGGATGATTACATTACAGATAATTTGTGTGGTTCTAAGTGTTTATTTGAGGGAAAAAAAAGAGAAAACCAAACTCACAGCTCTAATGATTGGATGTCACTGGAGAAGTTCCTTCTTCTGATGTTCTTTGCACCACATCAGTTTCACAGAGAGAATCAGACTTCCAGTTGGCATCTGAGCCTCTGTTCATCCTGTCCTTACTCACGAGGGCACCACCAGGGCTGACCTTGGCAATGTCTAGAAGACTCCCTGGCACCCTTCTGCCAGGATGCCAAGGTTATGTGTTCTTCCCAACTCCTCTCTCAACAGCTGTGGTCAGGCTATTTTAAAAGACACTGCTAAACCCATTCATACTGAGGAGTATGTGATTATCAGTAATTTAAGGTTGCCCTCTCCAAGCTACGGGTGCTTTTTAAAGTTGAGGCAATGCCCAACTTAAAGGAATGAGTCACATAATGGCAGGATTTCAGGCCTCAGGTGTATGCTGTGGCAGGGAAGGCCCTGAGGATTGGGTGATTTAGTGCAAGACTCTTCAGACTCTCTCCAAATTATACCACACAGGTGACCTTTACTTTAAGGATATAGCAGCAGTTACAGTCTGCAGAGAGCCTGGTACCTGAAGGAAAAGGGAGGTTTGGAAAATACAGTGGAGTCTTGTTGCTGTGTACTAGACCCTTGACATTCTTAAAGGATATGGCCTCACATCTTAGTGAATTACTGAATTTGAGAATGACACTAAGTCGTAGAATTCCTACCCTCACAAGGTAACAAAGTATAATTGAAAAATCTAGTGCCTCTTTCAGATCCATGATGATTCCAGAAATAGTGGACTCAGGTCATTTATAATGCTACCTTTTGGCCTGGACCATCACATGATTAGACGTCCTCTCTCTCCTCCCCCGTGCTCGCTGCTTCCTTTCTTTTGAGACCCAGTTTCCCACAAAGCCCCACAGGCTTCACCACCTCCCACGTGGTCCTGCCTGCAGATGACAAGCAGAGGAGAACAAAGTCCTCAGCCAAGTGCCCTGTCTGTGCGCCAGGCCCAGAGTGCATGATTCAAGTCTGTGCCTTGGCAGCATGACTCGTGACTCATCATGTGTCATAAATTATTGGATCATTCATGAATAGTTAAAAACCATGAATGCTGAGCCCTTGAATGCCAAGGGCCTCCTGGGCTAATATAGGAATGACTTTAACACTTGAGCCTGATGCTGTGAAACATCATCCCCGTGTCCCAGGGCTGCCCAGGGGAGGCCATTCTGTCCCTTCGTATTGCCCACAGCCACCTTTCTCTACTGACCTGTGTGTTAGTTCTTAGGGCCGCTGTAGCAAAGTCCCACGAACTGGGTGACTTAGAACAACTGAAATATGTTGTCTTGCAGTTCTGGAGGCAGTCCAAAATTAAGCTGTCAGCAGGGCCGTGTTCTCCCTGTAGGCGCTGGGGAAGGATCTGTTCCAGGCCTCTCTCCTAGGTTCTGGTAGCCTCAGACGTTCCTCAGCTTGTAGATGACTGTCTTCTTACCGTGTCTCTCTGCATCTGTCCTCTCCTGCATGTCTCTGTCTCTTCACAAGGCATTCGTTTTTATGATTCCACCAGTCACTGGGTTTAGGGCCCACCCTCCTCCTGCATGGACTCTCCTTAACTAATGACATCTGCAACCACCCTACTTCCAAATAAGGTCATGTTCTGAGGGGCTGGAGGCAAAGCCTTCTACCTGTGAATTTTGGAGGGACACAATTCAATCCACAGCAACCCCATAAACTTCTTTTAGACTCTGCTAATGTTTGTGAGGAAGCCGCTTTCAGGGAGTGATAAACACTGGGTCATTTTAACACTCAGAAGAGTCATAAACACCTAGTTGGACTTGTTCTTACCCCTCTCCCCTCACATGCATGCGTGTGTGCGCACGCGTGCGCGCGTGCGCGCACACACACACACACACACACACACACACACACACACTCACACCTGGGTGCTCTTAAAGAAGCTTTAGCACCGCACAGCCGTTGGGATAGCAGGAAGCTGTTCTGGGAAGCGTGTGGGAGCCCAGAGCTGGGCACGGAGTGGTTAAACGTGGAGGCTGGAAACTCCTGTCAAAGGCCAGCATTCATTCACAGCCAAGGCCTTAGGGAGAGTGGAGACAAGGACATCTGCCCTGTTTACCTCTGCCCTGTTTACCTCTGCCCTGGCTTGTTGTGAGGCTGTGTCCTTTGTGAGAAGGAATCTGATCACCCCAAAGAATGAGCACGCCCCACAGACCACAGGGCACTGGAAACTGGGCGCCCCTGCCGGGCAGACAGCCCCATCCACCCGCAGTCTGGCTGGAATGAATGAGCAGTGACACCCAAGCTGTCTAGGCTTCAAGATAAATCTGTCCCTGCCCTTTCTTGTCTCTGAGGCCGAGGGGACATAGCCTTTTTCGGGGAGTCTGTCTAGAGCTGCTCTTCAGAGCTGCGGAGCTGGGCTCAGCCCACTTCAGGGAGCAGAGGTGCCATTGGAAGCTCGGTGAGTGCTCGTGCCTCCTGAGAATGTGGGTGAGACGTGGCTGGGAAGGGCCGAGATCTAAGAAACGCACTTCGTGATTCATGCTCTTCCTCAACCGCAAGACTGTCTGCCCAGAGGAAGCGGTAGATTCCTTGGTTTGCCCTCTTCAACTCTCTCATTTCCATTTTCCTCCTATTCATAACTCTGCTACGGAACAGCCTCCAGGCCTGAGACCAACACCTTCTGCAAAGGGGGTCAGGACCCCTGAAGTCTTTGCTCTTTTTTTTTTTAGAGGAGACCTGCCCTGTCAGGTAGGGGTATGAGCTAAGTTGGAGCCAATCATGAACCCGGGGCCAGTTAACCAGCGTTCCCCAAAGCCTTTGACTAAAGCTGCCATTTTTTCCTGTCACAGCCAGGGTGACTGTCAATGGGCCGTCTACACTCACTGAGCTCTTTATCTTGTAGAGAGACTGATGACACTGGTTGGTCTCCACTCTCGCCCAGCCCCCCTCATGGCTGGAGGGCAGGGAGCCATGGACAGGAACCAATCTAAAGTGCTCGTGGGGGCATCGGACCCAGAGTCTCAAGAGTTATCTTGATTACCCAGTTGCAGGCGTTAGAGCAGGAAGGAGTGTCCACTGATGGCGCACCTGCTCGGCGCTGTGGCTGCATCAGATGCCGTCACAGGCACAGACTCATTTATTCCTCGCAGTCGTCCTGTGGAGCAGATCTGATCACCGTCATTTTTACAGAGGAGATTAAACACGGCACAGAATCTCTCGGGGGAGCCTTAAAGTGGTCACTGACTGCTCAAGGTGGGTGTTAAATTTTTTAAAAAAACCAAAACGCTGGTACTTCCCTGGTGGTCCAGTGGTTAAGAATCCGCCTGCCAATGCAGGGGACATGGGTTCGATTCCTGGTCTGGGAAGATCCCACATGCCATGGAACAGCTAAGCCCATGTGCCACAACTACTGAGCCCGTGTGCCACAACTACTGAAGCCCGCATGCCTAGAGCCCATGCTTGGCAACAAGAGAAGCCACCGCAATGAGAAGCCTGCGCACCGCAACAAAGAGTAGCCCCAACTCGCCACAACTAGAGAAAGCCCGCACGCAGCAATGAAGACCCAACGCAGCCAAACATAAATACATAAATAAATAATTTATTTAAAAAAAGAAAAAGCAAGCAAACAAACAGAAAACACAACACTATTCTGGGAATCACCCTGACAGAGTTTCTCCCTGGACAAGCTCTAATCAGGCTCCTCTGAACTCTCTTCTCAACTAGGCCCTGACTTTTGAGCTTTTTGTGTTTGTCTCTGCATTGTTCAATTTTAGGAAGAATCCTGATAAGTCCATTGAGCCAGAACCCACCCCTCCCTTGATATCTGATCACCCCCAAAATCTCCTCAGGTTCCTCATCCTCTACCATCCCCCAGGGGATGTCAGATCACCCAGCCTGCCCTCAGCAAGAATCCTGTTAAGTCAGTCTAGTCAGAATTTCCCCCTTACCCCAATGTTTCCTCTTAGTAATTGTCCATTCACTGACCCCCTCTGCTTCTTGGCTATACATTCCCACTTTTCCTTGTTGATTGGGAATTGAGCCCAGTCTCTCCCCATACTGCAAAACCCCACTGCAGTGGACCCTACGCATATCGTATCTTGATAGTTGGCCTTAATTTCTTTAACAAGTGTCTTGGATAATTCCTTCTTTAACAATGCCAAGGGAATTACCAATGCCTTTAGCGGTAGGAGAGGAGGAGGCACCTACATCCAGGGAAACTCTTCCCAGCATTTACGATCTTCTTGGCCGTTGGAACCTTCTGGAAGTCTTCAGTGAGCAGGCCCATCGCTGCCATTGGCAGAGGAGCCAGAGAGAAGGGAAGCATTTTCTGCGCAGTTCAAAGCAGCTGCAGCTTTTGTGGACAAATGCACCGTCTTTGGAGGTGTAACTATAAGACCCAGAGGAAATTCCCGGGTGCTTCTGTGAGGTGATACAGGCAGGCCGTGTGCGCAGGGCATCGGTGCCTGAGAGGCAGGAGGAACCAGAGCGGTTAGATGCCACGCTGTTCTCCTCTCTCCCTCTACACGTCCTTAAGTATCCGGTTAAAAAAAGAGATCTAATATTACTTAGACAATCAAAGAAAAGCAATCTGGGCTTTTATTCTTGTTTTTTTTTCTTTCCTGAGAGCTTGTGAAGTACCTGCTGTTAGGGGGAGAGAAATACCACCCAGAGCCCTCGAAAAAGACAGAACCAACCACCCCATCATCTCTCTGGGTCTTGCCCTAAGTCTGGCAGGACGGGTTTCTGGCAGTGCCAGTGCTCTCTTGTGATCAGAGTCACCACCGTGTGTCAACACCAGCAGCCAAGGGCATATACTGGGGCTCTGGTGAAATGTGGTGGAGGCACGACGCCTGTTTTGTTGCCCTCATAGATCCAGACACAAGGGTGCAGGCAGTAGAATGTCAAGTTCTAAGCCAAAGCAGGAGCGTGTGGCAAGCAGAGGGCAGGGTCGAGCACGCGCATTAAAACCTCCATACACTTAGAACCCAGAATGTTTGCAGCACTGGCTAACAGCAG
>NW_006782674.1:1023741-1057953 GCF_000442215.2 Lipotes vexillifer | reverse complement strand
GGGCAGGCTACGGGCCCACGGGCCGAATCTGACTTGAGGCCTGTTGTTGCACGGCCCCTGACCCTTTCTTAAAGAGTCAGGAAAAAAGTCAAAAGAAGAATATTTTGTGATAGGTGAAAGTGATATGAGAGTCAAATTTTAGTGTCCATAAATAAAGTTTAATTGGAACACAGCGGGATTATCTACATACTGGCTGCAGCTGTTTTTGTACTATGATAGCAGAGTTAAGTAGTAGCCACAGAGACTATATGACCCACCAACCCTAAAATATTTATTATCTGGCCCTTTTGCAGAAAGGAGTTTGTTGACCCCTGGCTAAGCGGGATTTAAATCCTGGCTCTAACACTTACAGACTGGGTGACCTTGGGCCAGTTCCCCAGCCTTCGTAAACCATAGGTTTCTCATCTATAAAATGGAGATACAAGTAACGCTTGCATCACGGAGCTGTTAGAAGGATTTCTCGAGACAGCAGATGTAAAGGAAGTACTTAGCAGAGGGCTTGGGGCAGGATAAGTGCTCAGTAAAAGTTTGCAGTTGTTATTCTGTTTGCTAAGCTTCTCAAGGAAAGGGGTTTGGCCTCTGTGACAGAGACTGCTGATTGACTAACCCTATGCATCTTCCCAGTATGCTACTTTGAGACTGGAAAAGCGAAATATTTGCTTTCTCAATCACCCTTGCATCCAGGAATGGCCTTATGATACAATGTGGCCTATAAGACATAAATGGAAGTTTACTTTGAGTGTTCTGGGAAAGCTTCTGCTTTCCTAATAAAAGCAATGACATGGTTGAGCGCCCCAGTTCCCCATCTTCCTGCCTCAACTTACAGATGTGAAGTCTGGAGCTGGGGCAGCCATTTTGGGCCCATGAAAGCAACAGTCAATAGAATTACAGAGACCACTTGCTCAGACATCAGTAAGCTGCTGAGTCAATGTCATCAGCTACTTACCTTCCGACTTTTTGTTGTTGGGGAAAAATAAAACCCCATTTGTTTAAACCATTCTAGGTCAAGTTTGCTCTTACTTTTACCTGAAGATATCTCTGACTGTTATATCCTTTTGGAAGTTGAGTGGAAGGCAGAGTAACCATGTGCCTGAATGGAGGGCGTTTGAGTGAGGAAATCTGAAGTGACCAATAGGTACGGAGATATAAGTATGTACCTTTTGAGGAGTCCAGTTCAGAGACACAGACCCCAGAGAAGAGAGACAAGAGCTCAGAGCTCTGGTGAGGCTCAGCTTTGGTGAAGAAAAATGTCATTGTTAGGGCATAGCAGGGGCAGGTTAAGATTATTGCCTTTCTTCTGTAGAGCTGATAGGGAAGAACAGGGCCTATGAGCATTGGTGAGGCTGCTAAGAGGGAGGGGAATTCAAATATATGCTAGTAGCTTAATTAAAATTGACAAACTTCTAGAAAACACATCTGTGTTATTTTCCTCCTTTGAGTCAGTTAGCAGCCTGACGGAAGTCTGCACATCAGATTCAAGCAACTCTAAGTAAGGCCAGCCCCCGGGAGCCCCTAGAGGAGCCGCGCCGGCTGGTCCCGGGGGAGGCAATTCTCCTCCCAGCCGGCCTTGACCCACTTAGATTTACAAGAGTGAAAAATGGTGTGTGGGAGGGGAGTGTAAGCGAAATAGCCTCCATGCGATGGGGAATACTTGTTTCCCAGCAATCTTTGCAAGTTGTTGGTCCTCCCTGGGCCAGTCCGGGAAGCTTATGTCAAGGAGGGGAGGTTTTAGTTTAGACGTGTGGCTTCTTATATATTTCCTGTTTAGAGAAGTAATACATGTTCATTATAGACATTCAAATGATGCAGAGAAGTATAAGAAGAAAGAAACAGCACTCTGAAATGCCTACACCCCCTCCCCAGGCAACCACAGTTCCAGACCTCCTTCTGGGCATATATTCACGTCTAATTAGAAGTTTTACACAAATGGGATACCTTATGCCGAGCATGCGTTCTTTTCATTTTCCCCTCGCTCTTTTGCTTCCTGTTTTTCATCTGTAGAACTTCTTGTTTGTAACTGTAGACATGCATCATCCTTCACGTCGTCCACATCACATTCCTTTGCACGGCTCCCCCAGGGACGGGATTGGGGGACTGTTTGTATGGTGGGAAGGAGTGACCTGGCAGTTCTCTGGCTGGAGGTGAAACATGGGGATGATGTAGAAAAAGTTCCTGATGGAGTTTCGAGTGAAGATGTAGGTTTAAGTTGGAGACAAGGAGGCAGACAGAAGAAGGCGAGGGTGAAGACCCTGTGAAGAGCGGAACAGCCCCCCGTCCTCCCGAGCACAATGCTAACTCATCCCATCTCTGCCCCCTGTGAGCTGGCTGCATGCCCACCTGCACCTTGGCGAGCCCTGGTGCCTGTTCTGTTGGGCAGATGCCCTGTCGGTTACCTGGTTCCGCCTGAGATGGTCAGAAGCGGGGTACACGCCTTGCTCCCCGCAAAGCCCCAGGGGGCTGCATTGCCAGCCGGGAAATGAAGTGGATAAACAATCCTGGCCTGAGAACCTGCTGGGTGATTTTCTCTGGGCACATCTTCCCTAGTAAATAGGTCCTTTCCGAAAACCAAACGGTAACTCAGAAGCTTGTTTTATGGACACAGAAACAGAGCAAAAGATGTTAGAAAATAATTTCCTAGATTCTCTGCTCAGGGGAGTTTTAATGTTTTGATGCTTCAGTGTTCCCCGACTAGTCTTTGAATTTATTTAAATTGTTCCTTCTTACATGTCCTTCCTTCACCCTTTACTCCTTCCCATACGGTCATCAATATGGCAGAACGCATCACTCTGTGAGAGCTTGGGGTCTGGAGTCCACCTGGCTTCACATCCTGGCTTCATTACCTACCAGCTGTGTGACCTTGGAAAAGTTATTTGACTTCTCTGAGCACCTGTTTCTTCATCTGTAAGATGAGGATACGAATGTTCCCGTATCACGCGGGTGCTGCGAGCATGCCTTTATTTTTCACAGCTTCAGTTCATACTCAAAGGGAGTGTCCAGCTACCTGGTTTCCCACCGTCCTCTCCTGTCAGCGTCACTGTTCAGACTCAGGCAGCGTGAGATTGTGACGGGCCTTCCTCTGTGTAACTGGGCTTATGGGTATGCCCAGTTGAAGGAGCTCCTCACGGTGCTTTGGTTTAAAATGCTTCCTGCAGGCACCATAAGGGACAGAAGTGAACACAACGCAGTGATTCAGGTCACTTCAGGACTCCATCCCCAACTCTACTTAAATATGTTAATGAGAACCAGAAATAAAATTTCAAAGCTAGAAGTAGGAGGTGGCAAGCAGTGCCCAGGGCCAGTGAAATAATGGACTGCAAGCAGATGTGAGTGGGAGATGAGACTCAGAGACTCTCCCGAGCACCAGGGGTGGTGGGAGGGAGAAGGTGCCGTTCTCCACCTCTCCATCTGCCCTGCATGTGGCACGTGTGCCGGCGACATGCCAAGCATCAGTCCAGGCCTCGCTGGGCCGGTGGTTGAGCTTCCTTCCTCCTTGTACAATTAGACGCTGCAGGAAGAGGGGACCAGAGCACCACAGCTTGGGGACCGGGACACCTGGGTTGGGTTCTGTCTCTCTTTCTTTTCCCCTTTTGCGTTTCGGTGGCCTGACCTGGATATCCAAAAAGGCGGCGCATGGATGTGGAGAAAGAACCAGCCGAGAGGCAAAGCTGGCCGACTAGCTGATCCTCTGCCACCCAGCGCCCAGATTTTAACCAAAGTGTGACTTCCTGCCACCCCAGGATAGTGGGGGGAAGAAAACCCCAAGTCCCAGTGAATGGCACTTTTAAAGGACAGACTTGGTTCCTTTAAACTTTGGGAAGGAAGGACTCCACCAGATTCAGGGGCTGAGCAAGGACTCCCCTGCCCTCCAACCCATGGCAGCTCATGCTTCTTTGCTGGGTGTTTTGGGGGGGCGAGCACTGGGTGCCCTTCTTTCCCCCCCTTGCTCCCCACTTCTCCGTGCCACTCGGAGCTAGACCTCAGGCTGAGGCCTCTGCTGGGCTTCAGAGCTGAGCCTTTCGAACCCACAGCTGAGCTCCTGAGAAGGGTTCTGGCAAAAGAGGGTACACTAGATGTTACTGCTGAGAGCCTGGTTGCTTCTAGTCTGTGGCTTCACGAACAATGAGGCATGAAAAACACATTCAGTTGATTTCTACCCTGAGAATGCCAGTCAGACATCATGGATGCTGCAAAGATCTGGCACATTTCAGAGACGGGGGCCCGCATGGGGGGTGTGGACGGGGACGATCGGGGCTGAGCCACTGTTTTCCCAGGTGACAGGAACTGCAGCAGGACTGGCTATAGAGTGGGAACAGCCCGGGCTAACTGCCACCAGCAGTGCTTTATTAGTTTTTTAAAAATGAACTTAATCCACTTCAGGATAGAAAACGAGCATTAAACACACCGCTTTATATCCCTCTCATTTCTCGTCCATGATTTGTTGATAATTATATACCTTTTTATATAGTTGTAATCACTGTGTACAGAGTGTTTTCTGTTGCTTTCCCACGTAACATGATTTAAAATGCACGTTTTCTGTGTATTGACATAGTTTCCGTCTTGGATGTTGGTAGCTGAATGACACCTCGTTAAATCGATACCCTTTAATTCGTTTAGCCAAGCTATTCCCCTATGGTTGGACATTTGGGTGGTTCCCAGTTTTTTGCCATTTGAAACAGGGCTGGCAGCAACATCTTAAGATGGGACAATGATGATAAAGAGCTGAAATGTTGCTGGCTTTGTTTTCACTGGCAACCAAATTTAGAGAGAGCCTCAACATTGCTCCTCCCAAAAGCCGGAGTAATTAAACAGCTGCCTTGAAGGATGGCTGGATGATTTATAGGCAGAGAGATGCATGCAGTGGGTTTGTCAGTATCCTGGGGCATTAAGGACATGCTTGTTAATTATCTGTGGTTAATATGATAATTTAGGAAAAACATCACCTATTAAGAGTTCTTCATTAGGCAAAAGGCTTCTCATTTTTGAACAAACAAAGCCTCCAAAATTCATGATCTTCACCTGTGATCTGTCACTGGGCAGGGATGGCAAAGGGTTCCTTTTCTTTCAAACATTTCCACAGTGCCCTGGGTAAAAAGGGGCTCCCTTTTGGAAACTCCTACTAGGCCTTGCCCCTGTCATTATGTTTGCCTCTTTTCAGAGCCACCAAATTAACCATTGTGGGACCAGTTAGTTTTTCCAGGTGTCTCAGGAAACTTTTGCTCCATCAGCTGAATTGAGAACCTTTTACCTGTTAATTTCTGGGACTTCACTGAAACAAATAGTCAGTGTTCTTATTTTGTAGATGAGAAAAACTGAGGTCTCAGGCTCAATGGCTTGCCTGGGGTCCCAGAGCCAGGCAGGGGATGGGCGGGGAGACCCAGATCTCCTGCCTCCCCACCCAAGCCCCATTCCAGCCTCCACCCTTTCCCGGCAATGTGTTCTCGTTCAGGAGGATCACTCTGACAGGGACCACGAGCTATAAGGAGATTCTTATTCATCAGGAAGCTTCAAGCTTGTTCCAGTCCCGGAGAGGCAGTGAGTGGGCAGAGAAAAAGGGCAGCACATAAGGTGACGCGAGAGACAGTATCTGGAAGACCTGAGGAGGAATAACCTGTCGGCACATATCCTCATCCTTAAACTTCAATAAGTATTGAATGTAACTCATGGGCTGTATTCAATCACTGCTCCCCGGCATCACCCAGCCACCCTCCAGCGCCCAGTCTTCATATTTCATTTTTTTTTTTTTTTTTTTTGCGGTACACGGGCCTCTCACTGTTGTGGCCTCTCCTGTTGCGGAGCACAGGCTCCAGACGCGCAGGCTCACGGGCCCAGCCGCTCCGCGGCATGTGGGATCTTCCTGGACCAGGGCACGAACCCGCGCCCCCTGCATTGGCAGACGGACCCTCAACCACTGCGCCACCAGGGAAGCTCCTTCATATTTTCATTTTGGCCTGGACAGTGCAAACTCCATCCAAGCCATCAAGAATAATTTTTATATATGGGGCCTCTGCTGAGCCAGCACCTCGTGGCACAGAATCCCAATTATCCTGTTGGGTGTTGGGGGCAGGCAGGAATCAGGAGTAAGTGGGGAGGAGGCTTTCCTGAGCTGGAGGCCCCTTTGGGAGTCAGCAGCGCCCAGCACGGAGGCTCCCTGGCTCTGTCCTGTCGGGCAGCAGCAGTCCCCTCTTTAGGGAAACACCAAGACATCCTCCATTGTGTCTTTTTGGAAGAATTAAGAGGAGGGAAGGGAGGGAATGCTTACCTCTGTGTGTAGGGTTTTCACTGTCACATTTACCCCTCGGAATAAACCTGAGAGGTCTGTGTTATAATCCGCATTGAGCTGATGGAGAGAGGGAGGCTGGAAGAGGTTAAATCCATGGTCAGGTTCACGCAGGGATTAAGTTGCAGCGAGATGCAATGCATTTAAACGTAGATGCTCCTTTCATATGCAACTCTTCCCTTCCCCCACACCCCTTGGTGACTCTGACACTAACCTGGGTCCTCTAGAGGGGGGCGGGCAGGGTGGCATGGTGTCAAGGCAGAAGCTACAGGGCAGGGGCAACTTAGCGTGCCTGGAGGGGTGTCAGGGATGATGCTGGTTGTGGCCTCTGAGAACAAACGGGATACTGTCCTTCATAACTTTGCCTCCATGTGTGTCTGAGTGCCCACTTGGCCATCATGGGGGGCCTAGTGAAGTCAGAAGAGAGATGGGTTGGTCTTGGTTTTGAATCCCGCTGCCCTTTAGCTAAATATGTGGCCCCAGGCAACCACTTAACTTCTTTCAGAGCCTCAGTTTCCTCTTTGAAGGACCACGATGATTAGCATCCATTTGGGGGAAATCCCTGGGGAGATCAAGTCAGGTCAGTTGCACAGTGGCTTGGAAACGGAGCCATCACTGTTATTAAAATGAAGTAATGCAGGCGCTGAGAGAAACGATTATATTTTATCTCACAGCTTCCTCTTTCTTTCCAACAAGTTTGCCTTCGAGATTCCCTTAAATAATACTTTTGCCAGGGTGCTTCAAAGTGAGGGACCAGCCTCATCAGAGATGATGGGACGGGGGGGGGGGGGGGGCTGGACCTAGACCTCCCCATCGGTCCTCGATGTCGGGCGAGTGTGCCGAGGGGGAGGTGTGGGTGATGGGGGGATAGAGGTGAGGGGCCCCGCATCTTGGGGACCTCAGCTGCGTCGAGGAGGGGGACAGCTGGAGGCGGCCTGGGATGGGTTAGGATGGAGGGGAGGGAGAGGAAGCTACTTTCCCTAGAAGTTTACCCATGAAGCAGGGAAAGGAAAGGGGAAAGTGGCTTAAGGGTCTCCTTACTGTTCGTAAGAGGGGCAAGACTGGAGCACAGCTGAAGTCCGAGAGCAAGAAGCAAACAGAGAGGAAAGGCTGAAGGAGAGGAAAGAGAGAAAATGGAGCTGCAGAGGGGGGAAAGGCGCTCAGCGGCTCCTGCTGGAAGGCACTTTTCTCAGTGGGGGGGGGGGGGGGGGGGTTGCTGGACCTAGACCTCCCCATCCAAAATTGGCTGGGGGCAGGGGTGAGCCCAGGCACCTGCCTCGTTAGCTTGCTCCTGGTGATTCTCATACCTGTGCATTTGCTGTTATCTCCACTCACTCACAGAGCCCCGCTTCTCTTCTCTGGGACTCGGGGAAGAAGGGCTGACGGAACGTGTGGGCGTTTGTTTTCATTTGTCTGCTTTCTGCAGGAGGCCAGGCCTGGCTCCCCAGCCACAGAGGTAATGATCCCCTGACCTCCTCCTTTTCCTTCAGTTTGACAAGTCAGAAGCCTGTCAGCCCCCGGGCTCTTCCCTTTTAGAGGTTCGCTAAGCCTCTGCCTGGGGGCTGGCGTGCTGACTTGGTGAGCACTGACAGGGCCCAGTGCATTCTCAGGCTTGCTGTGTGCCGTCGCCGCGTCCCCGGAGCTCTCTGTGTCTCTGAGCCTCGGCCCCGCAGTCAGAAGAGGGATATTGATCCATCGAGCGAGGCCCAGCTGTTTTTGTCTGTCAGGCTTCCTGGGCTGTAATGCTGGTTTCATCAAGTCTGTACCTTTCTTCTAATGGCGAAGGTGTGTGTGGCTGTGTGGCTTGAGGGAACCCTTCCTGGGTCACAAGTCCCCCATCCGGGATGCAGGGCTGGGTGAGATTTTCACTTTCTGCAAAGTGTCTGCCCCAAAGTCGACACCTCGACTCCCAGTGCAGTGTATCCTGCTTCCTTGGAGTAAGATTCAGCATAAAGGAGGGTCTGTTCTCAGGCCCAGGGAGTGCAGGGGCGGGGAGGGGTGAGGAGGGAGGTTCGCACTACTGAAGAATCACCAGGACCTCACTCCAAGGCATTGGATCCTCAGGCCAGGGTGATGTGACCACACCTCTGTGTGGGATCAGAACACAGTTGGGGGGACTTTCCCAGTGTTCCAGTGGTAAAGAATCTGCTTTCCAATGCAGGGGACGCGGGTTTGATCCCTGGTCGGGGAACTAAGATCCCGCATGCCACAGGGCAACTAAGCCTGAGAGCCACAACTACTGAGCCCGGGCATCTCAACTAGAGAGCGTGAGTGCCGCAAACTACAAAGCCCAGGTACTCTGGAGCCCGCACGCCACAACTAGAGAGAGGCCCACGCGCCACAGTGAAGATCCCGCGTGCTGCAACTAAGACCCAACGCAGCCAAAAATAATAAATAAATAAATAAAGTTTTTTAAATGGTTAAAAATGTGACTTAAGGAAAAAAACACAGTTGGGGAGGAGGTGGCTTTTGCCCTTGTTTCTTGATCTGGCCCTCAAACCCAGGACTCAGGGAGGCAAGAACTATGTCAGAGGAAGGAAACAGGGTGTGGCTGAAAGAGGCTCAGCAGAGAATGAAGAAGGGCAGACACTGTCCCATCCTGGCTGGTGGAGAAGAGACTCTGGCCCGTGCACTTAGCTGAGTTTCACCCCTTAGTCCCCGGGAGCCCCACTCCTTCCAGAAAGCCCTCATCCCCTGCAGATCCTCTGCTGCATGCTGGCCACACACAGGACACCATCCCCATGCCACCCAACTCACTGCCAACCTTACCTCCCCTCCACCTGCAAGTGACAGGCATATTTCAAGGCTGCCCGGCAGTGTACAGCCCAAGGAGGGTTGATTTCATACTTCACTTATTTCACCTTCCTCCGTGGTTCTGTGCCCCATTCGTCTTTCATTCAGAATTCTCTCTTCACCCTTGACTGATCTGGCCCTCTCCTAATTCTAAAATCTATTTTTTCCTCTCCCCACCTGCACCCTGCCACTGAATTGCATCAGCATCACTGTCTGTTTCTATATTTCTTTTGTAATTCAGCCTTTTCTTCCCGTTGTATCCTTTCAGGCACAGCGCTGGGCCTGTGAATGGGGTGACTGCCCATGCCGGGCCCTCTCCCTCAGACACACCAGGACGAAGGTCCATCTCTAAAAGATGTGTGACCCACCCAGCCACTTTACTTCAGAGGTCCTAGTCTCATCATCTGTAAAACTAGATAATCTGATCATGTCTAAGCCCCCCTGTAGCTTTAATATTAGTCAGTTCTATGGTTTGGGGGACTGGGCTGATGTCACATGTTCACTCTATTTTAATTCATGGGAAAATAATCAACTCAGAGCCATCTACCTAGGAAGTCTTCATATCTAATTTCATACCTCACAGTGACTCCCCCAGGTATCTAACCACCACCAGGTCAATGTGGGCTTAGAGGATGTAAATTGTTGGCTTGAACCTAAGAGAAGTCCAAGACAGCAATGACCAAAGACCCAGATGCTAAGTGTTTATTGATTCTTTTGTTTATGACCCAAGTGTGTGCTCCTTGCTCCCTTTAGGGCTCTCTTGAATCTTAGAAGTAGAGCAGCATGTCCAGGCTCACTCTCAGCTTGTTCACTAGAGGAGGGACTGGAACTCAGGCCTCAGGCAGGTCAGACTGAATGCTGGGGAGGCAAAGCTTGGCCCTGTGGTGCTGGCAGAATGGACCCACTCTGGGGCTCTTGCTGGCCAATTGGATGTTTTTGAGCAAATTAGAAAAGGCATCGCCTCTGAATAGATGCAGCCCCTTCCATTGTTCATGACAAATCTACATGATGGCCCTGCCCAGGAGGCCTGCCCAGGCCAAGGACCATCCGCCATTTTGTCCCTGCTGAGACAGCTGAGTCTTCTTACTTCCCAGAGGTCCAATAGACCCGGGCTTGCCCTTACCCAGGGGACCGCCAGATGGCTTTATGTATCATGTCCAGCCTCCCTGCCATGAGGACTTCCAGTTTATGCCGGCCTTGGCCTTTGCCCTTTTCTGGGTCACAGGCTTTTATATCCCTTTTTGGAAATCCCTTTTTGGTGGGATATTGAAAAAAATACTCGTATAAAACATACTCTCAACTCTACAAGCACTCACATCTAGAGCCTATACCCAGCTGTTATGCTAGTTTCCACATGACTTAGAGTTCCTAAGCCTGTTTCTTCCTTGAATCTTGACTATCCTATTAGTTAAGGGCCTTGAAAGACAGGATTTTCCACTTGAAAAGCCAAATTCTCAAAATGTTGAGTACAGAGTTGAATTCCTGAACGTGCTTAAATGCATTTGGGTTTAGTTGAATGCAAGGTGATCATCCTTAGAGGAAAGGACGAAGGGTGGCCTCGTCGTGGCCCTGACTAACCCACCCGGGGCCCCACCGTTGCCAGGAGAAGCAGGTGTCTTCCTTCTTCCCATCACCCCTGTTTTCTCCCCATCTTCCTCCCGTCTTGGCTCCAACAGTTGTTCCGAGTGTCTTCTGGGGAAACAGTCCTAGGTCTCACTGTCAGTGAAAGTGGAGAATGTGCTGAAAATTGACCCCTCAGACACCTGGCTGACTGCTTTCAGTGTTGAGGACATTTTCCTGAGGGAAAAGAAGGAGGTGAACAACTGAGAAGTTTCGTCCTGAAAGGGGCTCTGACAGCGTTTGGAAGCCACTGGAACTTTCCTTCTTTGTCCTTTATCTTCCTGTGAAGAGCTTTTGGTGGGGAGAATGGGATGAGAGGATGGGCTCCAGAGCTGGTGGAGAAAGGCGGGCCGGTGGGGCTGTCTCTGTGTGAGTTGCGACCAGACCCTTCCTCTCACCTCTGCTCTGGGGACCTGGAGCTCCCTGGCTCTGTAAACGCTTTGCCTCTGTGGGGCCGCTGTAGTGGATCCGCTTTAGAGGCACCTTAGAATCACCGGAGACAGTGGTGTGCTGAGCCAGCTGTCATGCTACTGGTTGCTTGAAGTAGGCCATGCTGAGAGCATTTACGCCATTGGAAAATTGGAAAACGCTGCAAATCAGAACTTTTTTCTCCCGAGAGCTGGTTTAGCAGCAAGCCACTGCCTAGAGAAAGGAAAGTAATCGCAAGTCCAGACTGCACATCCAGACCAATAAGACCAGAATCTTTGTGTTTGGAGCCAAGGCTCAAAGCTTTTTCAAGCTTCCCAGGCTGCTTCCAATGTGCAGCCAAAGTTAGAATCACTATCCCCATCCAACGCTCCCATTTTACACAGGATGAATTGAGATTAAAGAGGTAAAGTGACTTTCCCAGTTCTAACAGCTTCCAGGGGGTTGGTAGCAATTCCTGGACTTTAGAAAAAACACCGCTTCCTCTGGAATGAAAAAGGACCTCCAGATGGTAGAGACTCACTTCTGTGCCATTTTTGTCCTTTTTTGGGGCTGTCCTCTCTTCTCCCATATTTCCCTTTTTCTGCCCCTTCCTGCCAGGGACTGAGCTGTGCTCCCTAGTAACTGACACCTAAGATGTGGTTGTCCCCAGCTTATGTGTCTCTGGGGAGACAAGAAGATGGTAGGGGCAGTGTGTCCCCACGTGAGACATGAAGAGTCCCCATGTGAGCAGAGTGGCCCAGGACTGAGGAGGACTGTCACTAGAGAAAGAATAGATCTTCCCTGCAAAGGACCTAAATGTCATTTCCATTCTGCGAAGTCCGAAAAACCACCGGCCTGGGGTTCCTCAGAGGTAGGCCTGGGACGTGCCCTTGAAAACTCCCTGGTCCCTCTGTCCCAGGGCAGCCCCCTTACCTCTGGGACAGAGGGTGGCGGGAGAAGGCAGTGGGGGGGCCCTCCTCCCAAGAGGGAATGAGTAATAAAAATAGTTTTACAGAGTGCTTTCACTTGCATGATCTCATTTGGGTTGATGACCCTAGGCCCATGAATGGAGAGGGAAGTGAGAGACTTGGGAATTCAAATTGCAGCTTCATTGTCTTGGGAAACCCTTTCCGGCAAATAGGAGTCAACAAATCCCCACCTTGCCATCCCTCTTCTTAGGCCAGGAGCATTTAGAACTAATTGAATCACTAGATTAGCTAATGGAGCCTCCATTAGGATGGCAAGATCCCAGAGGAGAGGCCATTGAAGAGAGCCGAAAGCTCCACGCCCACCCCGAGCATCTTCCCAGCCCCCAGCACCACCGCCTTGGTCCTTGCAGTCTGAGGAGGGTCCTCGTGGACCCCATGACTGACCCCTTTACACTGCCTGTGTCTCTAGGATTGAGGACAGGACTGATTCATGCCCTCCACTCTGCCAGGTCTTTATCCTAAGGAACAAAAAGTATATAATAGAGGTTGTGTTATTTATCTCTGGATTTTCTTTTAGGGTCAGATCTTCCAGTTTGGGGGAAATGGAATCACAAAGTAAATAGCGACCTCCCAAAGGTCATGAGGTGGGTTGCTGGAACGGCAGGGACAAAAACTCAGGTCTTGTGACTAATTTTCTTTCCATCTAACCCAAAAGTCTCTTCTGGGGTGAGGGGGGATGGTAGTTGGACTTCCTTAGTCATTCAGTCCATTTTGGGGGTGTCTACCAGCCCCTGTGCTAACAGCTGGTGGGGGGAGGGTGCTAAGTGAGGCATCATGGCCCCTGAACTCATGGAGCTTACAGCGTGATGGGGGGAACAGGGGCGCTCAGTCCATATTTGTGGAGTGAATGAGCAAAGGGACAAATGCTTCTTTTCTCAGTATTCCAAGGTGAATGGCAATCCCCCCAAAATGGGATGGTGACGGATGTTGTCTAAAGTATTTGCTGTTGTGTGTGAAGGCTAAGATCTTGCCCATTCCCTCCAGAGCCCTTCATCGGCATCTTATTCAAATCCTTTCTGTCCTCAAATCATCATGTTGCACAACCCGTGGACACTGCCCCTGCTACGGACAGTAAGCGGGGTCCCTGTCTCTTCTTTAAAGCCTCCTTCCCCACCCCAGGGCATCTCTGTGCCCCAGGGAAGGCGCTTTGTCTGGCTTTTAAATCCTCCTTTCCTGCACTTTTACCTTTTGTGTTTTCTCTGTCCTTGTCCCTCTGCACTGTGTGCGTTTCTGGGAAGTGACGAAACTTGTTGCTAGAAATGGAGTTTACCATGCCTCCTGGGGCCCTGCTATCAGTCAGTGTTTCAAGTTAACAGTAAATTCCTTCAAAGAGGTTTGATCTTTAAAAAAAAAAAAAAATGCCTTTGCCTCTTTGCACAATATTTCATTGTGGACAAAATTAGAAAAGACAGAAAAGCACACACAAAATAGAAATGTCATCTGCCACTATCCAGGAATAACTACTGATTTTGTTGAATTTCTTTCCAACCTTTTGACTGTGTGTATATATATTAGAGATATATATACACACACATACACACATATATACATATATGTATATACCTATGTTTGTTAATATATTTATACACACATATATTTACATATGTATTTATATCCATGCATATACACACACACACACACACACACACACACAGACACACACACACACACACACACATATAGATATACACAAAAGCAAAACAAAAATGAGGTCAAACATTGAGAGGTTTTCTTTCCAAAGAGAACAGTTCAAGGATAAACAGAGAGAGCCATTGCCCATGGGGTGTTCTCTGTGTCCCAGGTGCCTCTTTTTGGGCCAGTTGACATTCCAGTTTGCAGGCATGGTGCCGGCTCGGCCGTCTCAGTGAACGTGAGCTGTATCCCCAAGAACAACCATCCTTATGGGCAGTCTGGATAGGTAGACAATCACTCTTGAATTTGTCTATCCCAAGTCAGGCAGACACAACCTCAGTTTCCTCATCTGCAAAATGGGGGTGTAAGTGGTACCCACCTCAGAGGGTTAGTGTTTCTCTTTGCCAAAAAGCAGTGCTTAGGACAGGAGTTGGATGCAAGTGGTTTCTTTGGAAGGTGATCCCCGGAAGCAGGAGGCAGCAGAGAGAAGGGAGGCCCTGGTGTTCTGTGCTGCTGGGGCCCCCTGAGCGGCTTCTTACAGACTCCGGAGCCGTGTGCCTGAGGACTGGGAGGCTGGGGCATTTCCCCCAGAGCCTGTCCCATTGGTTGAGAGTTACCCCGGGGACATAAACTCCCCTGGGCTTCAGGCTGCTGCTGCTTCTGATCAAGGCCCTGGGAGCAGAAAAAGGCCAGCTGGACCGTGGTCCTGAGGTAGGACAGGTCAGTGTGGGGTGAGTCTGAGCTCACCCTGAACTCTCCACTACTGCAGGCGCTGAAATCTGAGGCAGGCCAAGCATGTGACGTGGGGCCTGGGCTGCTGCGGCATCCCCCTAAAGCCGGCTGTGGCCTTGGGGTGAAACGCCTAGCACCCATCAGAGGAGAGAAGAGCCTGGCTCTGAGACACACGCAACACCTCAGGAGGAAGATTTCAAGGCAGTGATTTTCTGAGTCTCAAACTAGGAGGAGGGAGAAAAGAGCCAGGTGGAAGGGAAAAGAGAAAGCCTTCCCACAGGCATTCCGCGTCCTGACAGAGAATCAGACTGCGCCGGGAGGACTCTCCGCCGTCCTCCCCTGCACCTGGCCCTGCCCCGGGAGAAGGCACCAGCACCTCCTCAGCCTTGGTTTTGTGTCTGCAGGACAGGGGTAATAGCATCCTCAGGAATCAGCCTGAGAGTCCTTTGGGGGCGCAACGTAAAAACGAGATGACGCAGGAAAGCATTCTATGAATGGTGACGTGCCGTCGTGAGCGCAGGGTGATGAGCATTGTGACTGATTTTTTTTTGCGGTACGCGGGCCTCTCACTGTTGTGGCCCCTCCCGTTGCGGAGCACAGGCTCCGGACGCACGGGCTCAGCGGCCATGGCTCACGGGCCCAGCCACCCCGCAGCATGTGGGATCCTTCCGGACCGGGGCATGAACCCGTGTCCCCTGCATTGGCAGGCAGACTCTCAACCACTGCACCACCAGGGAAGCCCTGTGACTGATTTTGAGGGCAGCGCTGTGCCCATCAGAAGGAGGCACCACAGTGAAATCTCACCCAGTGGAGTCCCTCAGACACCCTGGTGGTTTTGTCTGTTCTCCCTTCAGTTTAAATGCATGATTCCCAAACACTTAGCTGCCTTTTACAGACACGGGCTGAAATGCCCCCTTGGTCTTTTGCTCCTTCCCCGCTTCCTCCAGCCCCACCCGCCAGGAGCCTGCCTGCCCCCAAATTGCCATGCCAGCAATTTTCTCAGCCACTTAAAAGGCCATCAAGACAGCATCAAACTGCCTCTACATGCTAAACCCAAATGCTTATGGAGCAGGGCCCAGAGTGGATGCTAAATTGGATTCTATCAAATCAACATCAGCTGTGTGCAAGCCGCTGATAATGAAAGGCCCCTAATGATGGCGTTCGTCGCAGTCCGGAGATGACTGAGAGCTGAGGATGGGTGGCTGCTGGCTCTGGCTGGGCTGGGAAGGAAGCAGTGGGGAGAGGCCGTGGTGGTGGGACTGTCCCTGGGTGGATGCTGGAAGGAGGTAGAAGGGTGGAGGCCAAGAAGGAAGGCTCTCCATTCCTAGAATAAGGATGGATGTATTCATAGACATTCATAGTCCCCTTTCGAGTTTACATACGAAAACCCAGAAACACATTGAGATCATGAAGGTAGGTCCAGCCCAGATGTGGATATAAATTCTGAATTCTGACCTGGAACCTACTTTCCCATCACTCCCTGCCCCCCACACCTTCCTGAATTCTTCAAGATTGGATAGTGATGACTTAAAGAAAGGAGGAAGGATAGAAGAGGCAGGCTAAGGGTTTGTCTGGGACTCTCATTTCTATTCACTTCTCGACCTTTACTCCAGGTCACGTGAGCCGCTTCTTCCATCTTCCTCTTGGCATGTGTACTAGTTTCCTGTTGCTGCTGCTGTAACAAATTACTGCACACTTAGGGCCTTAAAACTATGCACATTTATTGTCTTACGGTTTTAAGCCGCAAGTCTGACGTGGGTCTCCCCAGACTAAGTTCAAGGTGTGGGCAGGGCTGCATTCCTTTCTGGAGGCTCTAGGTGGGGGACTCTACCTCCTTGCTCTCTCCAGCTTCTAGAGGCGCCCCCATTGCTTCACTCTTGGCCCCCTTCCTCCATCTTCAAAGCTGATGTCATTGCATCTCGCTGACCCTTATTATATGGTCACATCTCCCTCTGACCACAGCCAGGGAAGGTTCTCCACTTTTAAGGGCTTGGATGGTTAGGCTGGGTCCACCTGGGTGATCTAGGTTACAATCCCCATCCCAAGGGCCTTAACCTGAATTACATCTGTAAAGTCCCTTTTGCCATGTGAGGCGACATATTCTCCGGTTCTGGTAGCATGTGGACGTCTTTGGGAGGAGGACATCCTTTTGCCCAGCACAGTATATACATAAATTGAAGCCTTGCTCTTCAGATTCCTTTCATTTGGCTGAAATGCCTGGTGACCAGGTTGGAACCAGATGCAATCTGCATTCACAGCCTTGGGTGCCATGGCCACGGGCAGACAATACTGTGGAAACCGTATCTGTGAGCGTCACTGCCAAGGTCTGTACCAGCTGGGATGGAGGGAGAGGCCTGTTGGATGGGAGTTATCTTGAGCTGTTTCCTCAAACTAGTAAGCCAGTGATAATGCTGTACATTTGTACGGTGTTTTGTAGGTTTCAAAGCATTTTCAAAGATGTTGAAACTGGGTAGTGTGTAGCTGGTTGGACTAGTAGAAATTAGATCCATATCACAGAGGGAAAAACTGGGGCTCAAGATGAGTCAGTGATTTCCCCTGTGTCATGACCAGGATCCAAGACTTTTCATTTGTGGTCCAGGGCTCATTGCAGCTGGAGGGAGCATCCAGAGACGGTGACAATGGCTTAGCTTGGATGAGAGCTCAGTAGGGAGCAGGGGGCAGGGAACAGCATAAGCCTCAAACTCGCGTCACAGTTCTCTGCTTTCTGGGCTTCTGGCCCTCTGCCCCAAGATGGGGGGGTCGGTTGCTGCCTTGCAGAGAAGGTTGGCGTACCCCCAGTCACACTGTGCTGCTGGGTCCTCATCCTACAATCACCCACATGCGTTTGTGGGCCACTGGCCAGCTGAGTGTCTGTGGGCTTGTGTTGTGACTGGCCTAGGAACTGAACCTGGAGCCTCAGGCTCGCCTTTACCATCCTCCAACCAGCTGACTCTTGGTCACTGCTCAAAGGACAGCCTCCTCTCATGGCAGAGTGGACATCCTGAGTAGGTCCAGCCTCACCACTAGGAACCTTGCAGGTCAGAATGCACTGACGTAGACTTATACTAGTGAACTGGAGGTATATGTGTTCACAGGAAAGAACTTCGTTACTCCGGGCATCTCCTCCAGCAAGGAACCAGCTCTGTCTCTGCTATCACATCTGCACTGTCTTGCCCCAGGTGCACTTATATTTTAGTTTGCATGTATTCACGAGCCAGCCCTCGCAGCATGCTCGCGTGTTGGGTGCCCTGCCTGCGTGTATCCTGCCCTCCAACTGTCTTGCTCCCCTGACTTACCCTCTGTCCTCACCCCTGTCCAGAGGCTGCAGCTGCTCATGACTAACCAATTCCAAGGAGCTGTGGGGAGGAATGAAGGGGAAATTGGCTCTGGAGTCTGGCAGCAGTGGTCTTCGGCAAGTTACTTTACTTGTATGAGCCCTGATTTCCTCATCTGTATAATAGGGCAATAATAATTGCAAGTGTTTACTGAGTGTTTTTTATTACATATCAGGAACTGGCCTAACTGAAGTTATATGTAGTTTACAGGCCTAGCTTATTTAATTCTCCCAATACCATTGTAATGGTTCATTTTATGTGTCAACTTGGCTAGGCTGTGGTGCTTAGTTGTTTGGTCAGACACCAGTCTAGATGTTGCTGTGAAGGTATGTTTTAGATAAGGTGAACATTTAACTCAGTAGACTTTGCATAAAGCAGATTACCCTCCATAATATGGGTGGGCCTCAGTCTTAAGAGAAAAGACTGAGATCCCGGAAGAGGGAGGGCCTGTGCCTCCAGACTGCCCTCGGACTCAAGTCTGCAACATCAACTCCGGCCGGAATTTCCAGCTTGCCAGCCAGCCCTGCAGAATAAGACTTGCCTATAATCACACGAGCAATTCCTTAAAGTACCTATCTATCTATCTATCTATCTGTCTATCAATTATCTACATCTCTGTCTCTGTCTCTGTCTATAACTAACCATCTATATCATCTCCTGTTGGTTCTGTTTCTCAAGAACCCTGACTACTACAGGGAATATTATAATGTCAGTGACACAGATGAGTAAGGGGGACAGACCATTTTCCACCTGTAACATGCTCCTTGATATTTCCCAGCCTCCTGTGTATTGAGACTGGTCATGTGACTAGAGTGTGGGCAGAGTGACATATGTCAGAACTGTACCTGCTTTGGAATTCCCCACCCTCTCTTTGTGCTTTCGTTGGCTGAATGGAGAGGACCCCGTGGAGGCCTCTGAGGAGGACCCCTAGACGCCAGGAGCCTGGACCCCACACTGTCCCATGGAAGGCCCCTTATAGGGTTGGACCGCAATGTGAGCAAGAAATAAACCTCTGGGACTTCCCTGGTGGTCCAGTGGGTAAGACTCCACGCTCCCAATGTAGGGGGCCTGGGTTCGATCCCTGGTCGGGGAACTAGATCCCACATGCATGCCGCAACTAAGACCAAAATAAATAAATATTTTTTTAAAAAGAAATAAGCCTTTATGGTGTTAAGCCATTGAGATTTTGTAGTAATTCACTGTGGCAGATGACCCACCCTGACTAATCCACTGTCTGAGATTGCCTGGCCAGCAGGTGCAGAGTCAGGACTCAAACCCAGGCAGCCTGGCTTGCTTAGCCACTACCCTGCCCTGCACAACACTGCCTTGTGGCATTATTGTGAGGGTTAAATGAGATAGCTTGCAGTACACATGGCACTAGGTAGCCCCCCACCGTGATAGTTACTGATATACCAAGGGTTTTATTAGGGCCAGGGATTTGACAATGCCTCTTGTAGTGTCATTGTGAACAAAATAGAGTAATGTGGGCTGAACGGCGGCTTCCTCACTGGTTGAATGGTTGTCTCCAAGACGTGTTGATTGATGAACCCATGTCAACTGGGAAGTCCCCAGGGCTGGGTCATGGGAGGCTTGTCCATTTCCCTAAAGAACCATACAATGTGTCTGTCTTCTTTGACATTTTATCCTTAGATACATGAAGACATAAGAGACATGATTAACAAATTGATAGATGGAGAAAGCTAGATGGGAGAGCTAATATGTTGGATGACAGAGAAGATTAAAAAAGAGTCTGGGCAGGCCAGAACAATGGACTGAACCTAACAAGATAAAAAGTAGGAGGGATAAATCAAAGTCCTGCCTTTAGTTCAAAAATGAACTAAAGGAGGGCAGGATGAGGGAGGCTCAATGTAATAGCAGCTGATGTGTGGACGTCCTGGGGTTCTCATTGTCTGTTAGCCTGATATGAGTCAAGAGAATGACACAGATTCTTTTGAAATGCAGAACACCTTAGGTTGCATTGATAGAAGATTTATGCCCAGATTTCAACCATTAACTCAGCAAGTATATATTGAGTGCTTACTGTGTGCTGGACATTGTGCTGGGTGCTGGGGAGAGAGCAATGAACAAGATAGACAAACCCTACCCTCACGCAGCTGACATTTAGGGATGTAATTATCCTGAGCTCTGTTCTAATTAGCTCTGACACCCTCTTCCTTCACCTCCTATAGGCAACCAAATGGTAAAGGCTTTAGAAACCATGTGATATGGGGAGTGGTCCAAGGAACTAGGAATGATGGGATTTAAGAAAGCCTAAAAAATATGAAGGGTCATCCCCTCGAATGAATGCTACGTATTTCAAGAGGGAGAGGGAAGACCAATGGCTAAGAAAAGATGTTTGATGCTTGTGGAGCTCTGGGCGAGGCACTGTACACTCACTCTTTCATTTAATCCTCCCAACAGCTCTGTAAGGTAAACGGTATTTCACCATTTCACAGATGAGGAAACAAAAGCTTGGAGAGGTTACTGTAATTTGGATGTGCTCATAATGCTGGCAAATGGCTAAGATAGGATATGAATCTCGTCTGTCTGAGTTCAAAGCCCATTGTTCCTTCCCATTCACCGCCATGATGCAGATGGAAGCTTAATTTAAGAAAGAAGTCTCCACCAACTTCAGCTCTACGTAAGTGGACCACAGTGTACTTCCCTCACTGGGAGTGTTTTAGCAGAAGCTGGATGACAGTCTCCTGGGATGCCCCACAAGGGGCTTCTCCGTGGGTGCCTTGGAGGTGGGCAGGGCAGGGGAAGGGAGGTTGGGTAGCACAGCTTCTGTGCCTTCGTCTCTGGCCTCATCTGCTACGTTCTCGCCTCACTGGGCCCTGGCAGTTCCTCTAACAGGCCATCTTCTTTCCCAGTCCGGGGCCTTTTCACACATCAACTCCATCACCCACTTTCCATAGCTAACTTTTGCCATCTTTCTGATTGTAACCCAAACCTCACTTTCTGCAGGAAGCTGTCTCTGGTGCTTGACACTGGATTAGGTGCCCCTACTAGAGCGTCTCTTGGCCCCCTACCCTCTCCATGGGAGAACTGAGCACCCTTGTGCTGGCTGCTCCACTGTCAGTCCTCCTTGGTAAACTGGAGGCTCCCTGAGGACAGGGGCCGGGACAGGGATAGGATCTGTCCTGTATTCTGTTCTATCCTCACTGCCCAGCACACAGTAGGTACTCCATAATAGTATTTATGACATCTTCTAAGATCTGGTGATTATTTTGGAGCCAGGGCAACAGCCAACATCCATTTGGTTTTCCATCTTGCTTCTGTCTTCCCAGCACTAAGCAGGCCTTGCAGTGGGTCGGGTGGGTTCCGGGTGTGTTGTGCTGTGGGAACGGGGCAGCAGAGAGCAGCAGCGGCCACTGGCTGCAGCCTAGCAGTCTGCTCCCTGGTGCTAGAATCCAGGCGAGGTGGTGGCCGTGGAGCCGGGCCTGGCAGAGGATGGGTAGTGAGCTACCCCAGTGACCTCAGCGATTCTCCGGGCCTCTCTGTAGATTCTGGGCTGTCCAGCACACTGCCTCTGCCTTGCAGTGTGCCCTGAGCCCCGACCTCTCTGGATGTGGGAGCTGCACCTCATATTACTCTGTTCGTCTGTGTGATCCTGGCTTGACTTCCTGACTTCCTGACTGGCAGCAGGGAGAGAAGGGGGTTAACCATGAGCCTGGTCCACGGGGGAATGCAGGATGACGTCAGCCAGGGTGCCCAGCAGAGACAAAAGCCTCTAATTGCTCATTTCCTTCTTGTCAGAAGGCTGACTCCATAGTTACTGTAATAAAGGCCTGTGGATTGGGAGGAGGCCAACTAATGAGGGAACCAGTGTTCAGTGGTAAGAAGTGGGAGATGAGATACAGCCCGGCGGGGTGGGCCAGGAGATGCAGTCCCCTGAGGGAAGATGGAGAAAGGCCATTGGATCACGTGACCTGGGCTGGTGGGGCGTGGTCAGCCGGACTCACGGTCAAGTTGCATCTGAAATGCCTTCACTGTGGGAGAAGCTGGTCCCCTCTGTTCGGTGACAAACTTCCAGATCCTCTGTGGGCGAAGGCTCTGTGGGGAAGAAACTGAGCCTTGATGCTTGTGTGATTTTGTTAACAAGCAGAGGTGACTGCCTTCAAGGGGCAGGTTTGAGAAGCCGTTCTGTTTGCAGGGGATGGCCCGGGATACTGGGTCACTCTATCTTCTCTTATAAACGTGTTGTGAGTGATTTCACTTGAGCAATTCTCCTTCTAGAACCTGCCTTAGAATCAGAGACTCCCAAGAGCAGGAGGGAGGTCTCTTCCTCCATTCACACGTAGTTGCTTTTTGGCGTAATCCAAAGGAACGGGTATCCTTGTCAGGCTGTAGTCCCTGAGGCCAAGAGACTCCACCACCTCCAGGTGCCAGCAGGTCCAGGCTCTTGTGGACACCATCGCATGCCTGTGCACAAGCTCCCTGCGTCTGCTCACCCCACGTGGAACCCGCCCCGAGCCATCCAGCTTCCCTACCTGCCACCATTCCTCTCCACATCTGGACTGTCCCCCTCTCTTCTTGGCCCTTGTAAACCTCACCTCTGGCCTCCGCGAGAAGGCCTCCTGTCTCCTCTGTCTTCTCTGAGCGCCTACAGAGCTTGCCCTGGATGCCCAATGTTTGCACCTACTGCTTGAACCACCCCCGGACATCGAAGCTGCTGATTTGGGTTTGGAGCCTGGTCTGCTGCCCTGACTGTGGTCCGTCAGAGGCTCTGCTCTTGTATTTGTTGTGTGTCCACGCAGTGCTGAGAGCTTAGTCTTCAGGAAGCACTTGCTGCACTGAATTAAACTGAATTCTGATCTGAACCCTCACCAGAAATCCAGACTTTTCACTTTGAGTCATCAGGGTGGCGTATGATTTGACAAAACGGGTTGAAACAATGTAACTCCTTATTAAATGCCCTGGAGCCCCAGTGCTCAGAGCCAGTGCAGAAAACGCAGATGCCATGTCATTTCAGGAAGGAGGCCACTGAGGACGGGGGAGGGGGGAGTGCCAGGGCTGGGTCAGGTCTGTGGGGAAGGGGCTCTGTGGTCAGGCGGCTTTGAGACACTGTATGAGCCAACTTAAACAGGTCTGTCTACAGCGGGGCTTCTCAGATCCTAAAATACAAGTGTGCGTGTGGATCTCCAAGTGGCCCTTGTGGTACGTGCTGCTTCCCACACTGATGTCACGCGCAGTCACTTTCGGGAGAATCCTCTCCCCGGAGCTGGGTTTATGGCGTGCTCGTGGGGAACCCCCATGTGCCGTGGGCCTCCACTGAGAGGATGGAAGGCTCCACGCCCTCACGTTGAGTCCCGGCCCCAGAGGATGAGAGTCCCTCCACCTGCCTTGCCAGGTGCCCTCTGGCGGTTCTGTGGCGCACACCGCGGGGGGCTGTGGGCTCTGCCTCTCCCAGGTCAGCCTCGTCTTCCTGGCACCCAGCCCCAGCCCTTCCCACCTGAAACCTCTTTATCTGATCTTCTGTGCTCCCCCTGTTCCCTTTCTCCCCCTACCCTGGCCGGAGTGCTCTGATTGAATATTCCCGGTTCTCCATCCCCCACCCGCGCTGCTCCCAGCCACCCATTCCATCCATATTCGGTCTTGCATTATTTAAATCTAGAAAATGTTCTGGGCCTGAAATGAAGAGACTCATTAATATGGGCCTTCTGTATTTCTAACTCACTGGAACTTTAGAGAGCTTGGCAACCCTGATCCCGATGGCTCTTTCTTCAGTTAGAAGAGCAGTGGCCACAGGAGGCCCAGTGGGCTGAGGTGGGTGGCCTTGGTTGTGGCGTTACCACCGAGCAGGGCTCCGCCATGGTTTCAGAGGGTGCCCGTGAAGGTTGGATGATCTGCATGCAGATCCTAGCTTTGCTGCTCACCACCTGTGTTCTTCTAGTGGATCCCTTCCTCTCCCTGGCCCTGGTGTCCTCATCTGTGAAATGAGGGCAGTGGACCACGTGGCCTCTGAGGTCCCTTCAAGTGCACACACGCTACAATGTGCCGCCCTGCCCCTTGACGGCACCAAAGGGAAAAAGAGTTAAAGGCAAGCAAGTCACACTTGTCGACTTGTATATATTTCAAACACATTTGAAAAGTCACAAAGAGCAGACTTATCACAAAATGGTTTCATCGTTTGAAATCATTTTGTAGCCATAGGAAACATTAGAATGCCCAATGCAGAGATTGTTTAAATCCTTTATATTTCTACAGCAGCTTTATTTCCAAAGTGCCTGAATTACATGTTCCTATTTGGCTTTCACAATCTATTTCCAGAAGGTGTGTTGTAGAAAGTGAGTATTCCGGTTTACATACAGGGAAACTGAGGCACAAAGAGGTTAAATGCCTTCCCCTAAGTGGCCAAGCAACATGGTGATGGAGAACTGGGACTTGGACCTAATGTTTCCTGGACACTTCTCCACGAGGACACCCCCCCAAGCCCTTGGACTTCATGGGGCCAAATGGAACTCATGTTCTTTCTCAGGTCTTTTCTTCCTCCCGGTCATCCCCACCTAGTCTCACCTAGGACAGAAATCTGGTAGCCATCCTTGTTTTTGTGACTGTCATGACCTGCATCCAATCAAGCATCAGCTCACTCTCTGAGGATTTCCCCAATCCTTCCCCTTCTCTCTAGCCTAGAGCCAGCTCCCTGGGGTCAGATCTCCATCACATCTCATCCGGACAGGAATTTTGCCATAGCTTTGTAACTGGTCTCTTTGCCTCTGGTCTTTCTCCCTCAAATCCATTCTCCAAAAATTTAAAACTGGCTACATCCCACCTCTTTCTGCCTCCCCGCTCCCCCCGGTTTGAAAGGCTTGAGTGGTACTCATTACTTAATGGATAAAGCCTGTGTTTTCTAGCCTGGTGTCTGGGAACTGTTGACTTCATCTTTCGAATGTATCTGCCCTGTACCTTATACCTTAATAATCCTGGGCCAACAGTTATTCTCCAGATGAGCCACAGAATTTCCCACCTCCATGCTTTTGCTTGTGTCGTTTTCTCTGCCCAGAACAATCAGTGCAGCCGTGTTCTTTTGTGGGCTAATTCCTGGACCTTGTCTTTCAAGGCTTAACTCCCATGACACAATTCAGCCCCTACTTGTCCTGCGGCTGAATTAGGTGCCCCTCTTCATTGTCCGTGTAACACCCCATACCTTCCTCCGACATGCTGTCTACATGCCATCTCTATTATAAGACTTGAAGTTCTTGAGGTCAGGAACCACATCGTACGCATTTACATATAGCTTCAGCGCCCCTACTACAAAGCAGTGAAAAGTGTGGGCTTGGTCTGGGTTTTAGAGTAAACACATCAAACTCCAGAGACACCCTCAGTGTCACTGTCTCCTTCCCAGCTGTGGTGGCAGAGGAAGGGGAACAGAGGGTAAATGCCATTTCAGGGAAGTGTGTGTGTGAGTGTGTGTGTGAGTGTGTCCGTGTGACACACTTGTTTTCCCTGCTGCTTAAGGAGAGTGAATCAGTGTTAGAACAGAGTCCAATAGCAGACAAGGTCTCCCAGGAGTAGCAATCAGCTTTCCCTCCCATCCCTGTGTATCCGTGGGCCTAACAAAGCAATCACTGCCTCTCACTGGTTTAGTCTTTTACTCAGTCATTTAATTATTTCTCAGGTCTGGGTGGCATGGCCACCGCCCTGGTTTTAACCCAGAGTATCATTACCTGTCCTATTCCTCCCCACCTCACCTCCGTTTAGAGCTCTTAACTGGACCAAATTTCACCTGACTTCTTGCTGTGGGCATAAAAAGGACCATGGGCCTCTAATCACTGCCTGGGGCCTCAGAGCAGCTGGCCCTAAAGTGCAATATCTGCTCGTTTATTCGTGTTCCTTCAGTTGACTCCAGATTGCTCTGAACGAATTCTTGGCCTCAGAAGAAGCTGTGCAGGCTTATTTTCATTAGCGTGGACCCCGAGCAGGGAGAGAGGGAGAGAAAAGAGGAAAAGAGAAGACTTTATGGCCGGAGTTCCCTTTGTTTCTCGCCCCCTACTGTACTCCCCAGCTCCTCTGCACACAATCCCCCTCCCCGCCAGTGCAGGAAACAGGCCACTCCAGGTGCCCGAATCTTCCACTGAGGCCCTGGATCTTATTGGTATAGACCACTCAGCCCTGTTCAACTTATGACTTAATGAGTCCATCATGGGAAGGAACACTAAACCTGTGCTTCCCTCCAGTAAAGTCACGCTGGAAAGAGGGGATGCTCTATCTGACGGTTGTTTTATCTCTTCAGGGCGGAGCTGGAGGACCTTGTTCAGGGGAGACATGGTCCCAGTGTGGTCATCTGAGCAGGACTGTAGAGTCAACTGCCTGATGACCCTCAAACATTCATCACTTTCTCCTTCTTACCATCAGCACTGTCCTCATAGGACCAACTCATCTTGGCGCCCTTGGGCTGAAAGAGAGCCTTTGAGGTCAAGGCAACTGATTTCCCTGCCCTGTGTCCTTCCTTGACTTCCTGCCTCACTGCTTGTACTGTCTGGAAGTTCTCAGGGATGTCTGATCTGAATCTTCCTTTTATAAGAGAAGCCTATTTTCTTTTGGTTCATCTTCACCTGGCCATCTCTGTCTATAACTCTTCATAATCTTGAGGTCAGTTAGGAAAGTCTTATTTCACCTCCCTTGACCTCTGTTCTCCAGGCCAAGTCATCCCAATCCAAGAGTCGTAGAATCATGAAACTTAGGAGCCAGAAGTCTTTCCTTCACTCAACTCTCCTCAGCTTGACTTTATTGCCCTTACGCATATGAATGACTTCCTTGAGATCCTGTCCAGTTTCTCGGCAAGACTTTAACAATATGGGTGGTGAGCTTCTACTTCTAATGGTGCATCAGTTCTGGGCGCTGAGCTGAATACTTTAAAGAGGGCTTCTTCTCGCAAGCTTTCCTTCTAGAATCGTAGGATGGGCAAATATTCACCATACCTCACTTTTTTCTTAAGGACAGGGCAGAGGGGATGGCTTTGGTGGAAGTATGGGTTTTCAGAAGCCAGTGCCCCCATTTTCACCTCATGAGGGAGGGCTTCGCAGAAGAGGTGGGGCTGTGGTGGAAAGAATACTGTTTGTATCCAGCATGCTTGGTTCTAGGTCCGATTCTCTCCAGTCTAGCTGGGTAACCACGGACAAGTCACTTTACCTCTCTGGGTCTCAGTGTCTCTGTCTATAATATGAGGAAATCAGAGCAAACAAATCCTGAAGTGCTCTCTAGTTCTGGCTTTTGTGAGTGAAGAGACTCGTAGAGGAAGGCTCAAGAGAGCAGGGCGTGGACCGGGTGATGAATGATGTGGGGTAGAGGACGCTGGTGATCCGGGACAGTGCTACTGAAGGAACGTGGACAGATGGGGCTCCAGTGAGACCACTGAGACACAGTGATGGTGGGGAAAGCTAAGAGAGGCGCTGTCGGTTTGGGAGGCTGGTGTGTGATGTGCGTGCAGGCTGGTCAGGCCCACATGTGCTGGGTTAGTGTAAATCTCCTCTTTGTTCTTCTAGAAGGTGCAGTCCACTTCCACAGTGCTGTTCACAGCACTGACCTCCAAAAGGTGACTCTCCTATGCCAGCAGCCCATGTTAGAAGGAGGTTGCTCAAGGCTGTCCAGGTGATCTGGACACCCCTGTGTTTTGCGGGGTTCTTTTCCATCTGGTCAGCCAGCAGGAGAAGAAACCTAAGGGCTGTGTTCCTCTTGCTGATAGATAGTAAAACCTTGTCAGCTCTGAGCCAGCCTTTTCTCACAGAAGGATCCCCAGACCAGTATTTTCCACTGCTTTTTTGCCCCAGTGGCATAGAAACGGTGCATTAGATGCAGGAGCTGGAGTAATTTGAAGAAGGATCAACCCCGTGTTTTCTGTGTGTGTAAAACCATTTCCCCCGAGTCTTCTTTGACATGGTTAGAGATGCTTTCATGTCTTGGACCCTGGTGAGAAGAGTGTCCACTGCAGTGGGCTCATCTTTCTGCCTCTCTTGGGATCAGCCCACTGCCTCCAGCTAACAGAGAAAAAGCACCTTTCTTCTAGTCATGGAGGCTAGAGCGGGCTCAGAGCCCTGCAGCTTACCAGGTAGTGCCGGGCGGTGCTGCAAATCTGAAACCTACCCCACGGGCATAAGGCAGGGGAGAGACCAGATTGACTCATGGCTAGTTCCCAGAGCTGTAGATTTCCTCACAGCATTCCTGTTCCCTGCTCTAAATAGAATGCTCTGGGCATTGGGACTCAGGACTCTTAGGGAGAGCTTCTCTGTCTCTGTCCTCAGTCATACTTGCCTTCCCTCTCCTTTTCTCTTGGAACCTCTTGCTGTCTGCCAGCTCCTCGCCTCACGGTTGATAGTACCAGCTCCAACTTACTTATCGCCCTGCGCACATGACTGCTTTCTTCATGGTGTCTCTTTGAGATGGTCGTTGTTATTATCCCACCTTACAGAAGAGGATGCTGAAGACCAGGAAACTTGTCATTTGTCCCAGTTCTCACAGAGAGCATATAGCAGAGCTAGGACTGAAACTCCATTTGGTCTGACTCCAAAGCCCATGTCTTTGCCTCCACAGTGTAGCAAAGGTGGGAACCTACATTGCAAGAGACCAAGGCCCAATATCCCCCTGAAGATCCCTGGTATCCAGACTTGGGGCTCTCACTGATGTACGTGTTCAGCTTCTCTAAGATGACTTTCCCTTTGAAGATGAGTTCCCACCTATCCTGGCAAGGCCAGGTGGTCACTGGGAAAGACCTGGACCACAGATTCTGGAGACCTTGTATCTAATCCCAGTTCCACTGCAACTCCCATGATGTGTCACCTTGGACAAGTCACTTGATTCTTGTCTTTCTGTAGAATGGGAACAACATCTCACCCCTGGCTGCTGCCTGCATCCCCTCCCTGCATAACAGAGCAGAAAAGATCACGGACCCAGAGTCAGGCAGCTGGGCTCCAGTCTCGGCTCTGCCCCAGAACCACCTTGTGACCTCAAGCGACACTTTCAACCTCTATAACCTTCAATTTCTTCATCTGTAAGATGGGTTTAATAATATTTGCCATGACAGTAGGGTTTCGTTTGAATCACATGAGATAACAGTGCTTTGAAAGAGAAGTCTCAAAAGTCAGGTGGTGCTAATGGTGTGGACATGGGTAGGAAATTTCACATGAAATGTTTGAGTTCTTCATCAGAAAGGATGTGTATAAGGCTGTGGTCATTGGAGGCTCTGTGTTTAGCAAGGAAGTGAGCATGTTAGACCTTCTATGGTGCTCAGGGCTCCGTACTCTCATTATCATCCTTTTCATTATCCAGCAGCATCTGGGAAACAATGAATCATCAGGACTGCCCAATCCCTTATCTAATTATTCTTCAAGCCATCCCCATGGAGGCATTTTGGGGAAGACAGAAGTGAGGAAAATAGAATAAAGTGAAGATTATCAGAGCCATCCAAACTTCTGGTTCCTGGAGGTCACCTCCCTACCCTGGCGGTCTTCTGAGTTCACCAGCAGTCTCCCCAGCCTGCCCCAGGGAGGATGCACTTGTTTAAGAACTGGGTCCTGAAAACGGGGTCATGGGTCCTAACTGAGTAATGGGAATCATGGGGACTTTGTGCTAGGGTTGACCAACTCTGAGCTAATTCACTGGAGAAAGCTTCACATGTTGTGGGTATTTCATATGGAAGAAGAACCAGGCTGAGAGTCTATGCATGGACAGAGTTGCTTTTTAAGCCATTACTAGCATTATGAAGGCCATGCTTGTGCTTGCCTGTGCCTTGGCATTCACGTGTGTCTTGGCCTGACATATATCACATGGATAGATATCTAGACTATTCTTCAAAATCTTCTGGGAGAGGACAGTCCAAAACTGCCCTAAGCAAGCCATATAAGTATTAGCAAATTTAACAATCTAAAAGCCTGGATCCATATTCTCTTTCCTTCAATTTAAGAGAATATTCTTTGGTTCTCAGGAAGGGAAAAATAAAGTTTGTTGACCTCTCTTTGAAGACACACCATTCTCTTTATTGAAACTTGTTCTCAAGTATATTAATGTCAAATATTGTGGAGGGGCTGAGATTTTACTCTACTGGCAACATAATAAGTTAGCCTGTTTTTGTTTCAAGTTGACAGAAGACATGAGATTCCTGGATCAGAGATGAAAGACTTTATTACTCACAGTAAAGGCAGTAGCCACATTGTTAGCATATTTTTGTTGGCTCCCTGAACCCTGATTCCCACAGGGTGGGAATGAAGATGGTCAGATGACACTGGTACACACAGGGAGTTCCACTGTAGGAGAGGAACCCTGAGCCTAGGGAACCCAAATCTTTTATAATAGGCAGTAAACATGCCGGCCCTTTCTTCTGGACTGAGACCCTATATCTTCCAGGTATGTTTGCTATGCAAACATTCTTGAAAAGGTGGTCTGGGACAAAGAACAGTCTGTACACTGCTTGCAAGACATGCAAAATTGTGGGAGCCCCATGGAGAACTGTTTCCCAATGTTTATCAGTATTATTACATTTAGGTGAGCAAATTCCAGTTTCTTTAACCTTTTGGCCTGGGTTCTGTCTCCCCATCTCTTCAGCCGTTAGGCAGTTATCCCCTTTGGGGCTCTGGCTCTCTTGAGTTCTGTGTTTTCCCACCTTCCAGGGCAGACGGAGCTGATACTCTTCTGTAGGGGACTTCCTAGGGACTTCCACGAAACAAGTTTACTTCCTTCCAAGGAAACTGCACCTGGAAGACATATTGCCGTCATCTCTTTGGTTCTTGAGAGATGAAGACAAATTGCAGGCAATTTAGAGACAAATAACTTAGGTGATTAGGGGTGATGTCGGGGGAAGGATGAAAAGAACTGCACATGCAAGCGTCTGCTCAGATTGTGTTGCAGAAATTGGAGGAAGGGGATGTGGGGAAATTTCCTGTGTCTGCATGAGTAAGGCTATGAGCGTCTTTCTGGATACAGACCTCTGACCCTGTTCCTCCCTAGCTTGACCTCCCTATGTGTCAGTTTCCTCTTTAATAAAACTGGAATGAAAATGGCTTGTTGTTGGGGATTAAAGGACATAATGCATATTAATAGAAGGCGCTCAAGCAGCATATGCTATTTTAATAACACAGAAAATGGAGCTAGAAAGAATCTCAGAGAGCCTTATATCGAACATCTCAGTCTACAGAGGAGGAAACTGAAGCTCAGAGGGAGAGGTGAACTAGTTATAGGAAGAGTAGGACTAACTAGAAGCCAGGTCTCCCCACATCCAATTTGGCGCTAGGCAGAGATCAACTGCTTTTCTGTTGTTTAGTTTCTCAAAGGAACCTGTAATTTTTTAGAGCAACATTAATCCAAAATATTTAAGACGCAAGAATGTGTCATGATTGTCTGTTACCTTAACATGTTTTAATCGTTGTGTCCACGCCGAGCCGTAGTTACAAGTCCAGTAGGTTTCAAGTTCTCCTCCTGAGTTCCTTAAAAGAGGGTAGGTGCATTTATGACCACTTTCCTGAGACGAAACATCAAGTTCTTCTTTCAGAGGCCTCCTGCTAAGTTCATCGTCTTCCTTCCTTTGGATGTTGACACCAATGGCTTTTCTTCTAGGGGCAAGTCAAGGGCAGCCACAAGTTCTCTATTTTCCAAAGTTCTCTTGTAGGTATCTGTAGATGTGGATGAGAAAATTTATTGCAACTTCCCACAAATAAATTGTTTCCTCTTACAGCATAGATTAAGGGTGCCGATGCTTTTCACTCACAGGACATTTTCTCAGTCAGGCTTTACATTGATTAAAGGATGATCATTTCCCAGTCTCAGGTTAATTAACATTAACTGCCAGTCAGAGCTTCTGATTTGTATATGGCTATGGCTATCCCACTTGTTGAAATAATTCTAGGTTATAAATTGAAACATGATTTTTTAGGGGGCCTGGGCAGACTTACCTCCAACAAACAATTTCTGTTACATTTTTGGAAATATTGAAAATAGTCTAAAGCTTCCCATTACTGTTTTCTAGAAGCACTAGGAACCACCACCATTAACTACAGCATAAAGAAGCAGAAGGGATCCTAGGAGTAATAGAGTCCAACTTCTGAATTTACAGAAGGAATGGAGGCCCAGGAATTGGGTCACTTGCCCAAAGACTCTGGCAGAGGCCTCTGGGAATGACTCCTAGCTCTACTGATGTCCCTCTTTTGCTGGGAATGGCTATAGTATAGGGGGAGGCCTGCAGGGCCACGTCTGGCTTGCTATCCTATTCTGGTGGGTCCCTCCTGGGTTAGGCCTCAGAAACAGCTACCTCTCAATCCTGGTCTAAAGCTGAGCTTATCAGTCTCTTTCTTCAAAGTCAGATATTTGAAACAGAGCCTGAGGGGTTCTTGAGATTAAGTCCATGAAGAGCAGCACAACTGGAAGGAATCCCACACTCTCCTGATGCTGTCTGCCTGGGGCCACTCTTGTGCCTTCTCTTCGTGTGTCTTGTTGTTCAATTCTTCCTTCAGTTTCATGAAATACCCCAATGTCCTCCCAATGAATTCTTTCTAAAAAATATAAAGATCATTTACATTTGATTTCTGTGCTGGCAACTGACAGAGCTTTGACTAAAAGAGACACAGGATTAGTAAATAGCAATGTTGGCATTGAACTTTGGTCTCGGGACTTGATTGTAATACTCTTTCTTGTACAACATGCTACAACTCAAAAAATAATCTATAAATCCTTAATGTAACTCATGCTTCTGAGTAATACGATAATTATTAGACAAAAGAAGTTCTAGGAAAAACAGCAGCTTTTGGGGGGGAATTCTTCCTGAAAGCTCTTTTTCAAATTGTGAGTTAGAGAAAACAAAAAATCACACATACAACTGAATACTCTATTACGTTAAAATAGAATAATGGATTCAGTTTACTTTAAACTGAGATATTATTATAATGCAATATCTAGGGCAGATTTACCAAAGCATTAATATAGAAAATAGAAGCACATTCTCTGAATTTTGAAATATCTTTCACTGGCGTGTTTAATAATACCACTTCGTTTTCTATGCGTTCCTATAGGGATGCAAATCACTGCACTGTAGACAAATGAAGGTGCTTCTCTTCAAGGTTGTGAAGAAAAAAAAAGGATTTTCTATCTTACTACTTTTCCTGTTGTATCAGTAGAGAAACCAGAGCATGGAGCTCATTTAACTGCTCGAGCTCCACTGAGGGGAGGGAGAGCCAGGGTCAGGGGAAGCAGGAGATTGAAAACTCGTGTGTTTGCTGCGCTCAGAATGTGGGCTTACATAAAAAGGAATGAAATAATGCCATTTGCAGCAACATGGATGGACTTAGAGATTATCATACTAAGTGAAGTAAATCAGATATCATATGATATCACTTGTATGTGGAATCTAAAAAAATGATACAAATGAACTTATTTACAAAACAGAAACAAACTCTCAGACATAGAAAACAGTCTTATGGTTACCAAAGGGGAAAGGGGGGAGGGATAAATAAGGAGTTTGGGATTTGCAGATACAAACTACTCTATATAAAATAGATAAACAACAAGGACCTACTGTATAGCACAGGGAACTATTTTCAATACCTTGTAATAACCTATGATGGGAAAGAATATTTATTTATATGTAAATAAAGCAGAATCACTTTGCTGTATACCTTAAACTAACACAATATTGTAAATCAGCTATACTTCAGTTAAAAAAAAGTGTGGGCTTAGCTTTTGAAGTGTAGTTTGAGAGGAGAAAGGTGGGAGGGATGCTCTGTGTTATTAGTTTGCATGTTATTTATCTTTATTGTCCCAGTGCCTAGCATATAAATAGGTACCTAATAAATACAGAAGGAGAGAAAAATGGAGGGAAGGATGCTGGAGAAGAAGGAAGGAAGGGAGGGAGGAAGTCAAGATGCTGCATGGAGTCTATGAAAGAAGCATAATTTGAAAATGGTCCAATGAAGTCCTTGGGACACATGCCCAGGTGACTGGATGAGGCAGACAAGTTGGGAAACCTGTAGCCGCCATGACTGAAGTAGAGACTAATCCATGGAAAATGGAAAAGATGCAGAGCAGGAGAGGTGAGGAGGGAAAAAAAGAAATCAGAACAAATGAAAGAGGAAGAGGCAGCGGTTGAGGTTGACCCTGGGGAGAAAGAGGCTGGTGCGTGGTGGGTTCTCGGCTACCTTCCTCACTGCTGGACCTTTTTCTTCCATTGTGCTTTTCGGCCCTTCTCCTTGCCCAGGGTGCCCACTGTTCTCCTGTTCTAGATCAAAAACAGCCTCCCGGAAGTGCAGACACTTGCGTAGCTGAGTGAAACACTGACCTCTCTTAAGGTGTCACCAAGACCCTTGTGACTTAACAGATTTAAACCTTGCCCGCAGGACCGACTGTGTAGTGATGGGTTTAAGACCATCAGCCAGAGGATTGGTGCCCTGAAATGAATCTCACAGAACGACTCTCACTGGGCTCTTCCTGCTTCTTCCCCACACAT
>NW_006782674.1:996366-1023731 GCF_000442215.2 Lipotes vexillifer | reverse complement strand
TTTCCCTACTCTTGACTCAACCCTCCTCCATACACCTGGGCATGACTTGTCCATCTGTTCAGTTTCCTCCCTGCTACTACCTGGTCGGTGAGCCAGGCATTAAGGGGTCTAGTCCCAAGCACACACACAGAGAAGGGATGTTCGCTCCATTCAAAAGCCGGTATGTACTGTTCATGCAGAATGTGAGGGGTTCCCCCTCCGGACTCCAACCGGGCTTGCTCCTGGAATAAGTGGATTGTGCTTTGGACCCAATGTGGCGTGTCCTTCCTCCTTGAGATGTAATTAGTGTTCATCAGTGTCACAGACAGACACAGGGCACAATAGGAAATTTTAGGAAAAAAGGGTTAAGGAGGGCAGTATGGGGCTGGGTTGAAGTGGATGGGAATAAGAAGAAAGAGAGTTAGCAGGATGAGGAGAGATCCACCTGCCTACAGTGGTTAGTTGTCCACCAGAGGCAGGCTCACCTAGAGGGTCTCCATTTTTGTGATCTGAGAGCAGGTGATTAGGATCCAATGGGAATAATTTGAATTCCACAGAAGGCAGTGATGCTGACTGGAGAGCTTTAAGGGCAAGCAGTGTAGTTTGAGGGTATGAATAAACTCGTGTGTGTGTGTGTGTGTGTGTGTGTGTGTGTGTGTGTGTGTGTGTGTTTCCAAATTTGTTTTCCAAATTGTTGGGAGAGCCTGCTATATCAAGAAACTGTGACATTTTTATAAACCCAGGTCGGCTCTGTTCCAACCATGCCGAGCACTCCTCTATGATTCTGAAATCAGACCCTTTAAGGGCTTGTTGTACTAATACCTTCCTCACTTAGTGCCTCAGTTTCCCTCCCAAATGAATATTCAATTTTTAATTTCAATTTTACTTTGGCCATATTAAGCGTATAGCACAAACAATTCAAATTGACACCTTAATAAAATTGCAAGTCACATTGGATGATGGACTTCCTGGGTCAAAATAGTGAAGGTTAAATGTGTAAATGCCAAGGTTGTGTCTACAGTATGGAAGTAGGCTTCCCTGTGGAGTGCTCTGGTGGGGTTCCCACTAGACTCGGGTCCATTTAAAGCTCTGAACTGCTCTGTTCTGAGATGAAGGGAAGGAGATTCTTCACTAAGATGGGAATCTATCTGAGAATTCCCCTTTCTTAAGGCTCTGGGGTGCACCGTGGAGACTGGTAAGCCAGCTGCTATGCTTTCCTGTCCTCCTGGGACAGGTCAGTGCAGCTGCAGCTGAGCTTTGGTTGGCTCTAAGAGGGATGCTGGCTTTGGGATCTTAGCAGGGGGGATGCAGCAGACAGGGGGAGCCCAGCGCAGGATACATGTGAGCCAAGCAGACGAGGCAACAGCGTCTGCCAAGCTGATAACGAGGGTTGCCGCCAATCTTGAAATCGCTGAAAGTACAGAGGGAGGGGGTGGAGAGGAGAGGGAACCCAGTGTCCCAATAGGGAAACTGCAGCACTTCCTTTCTTGTGAGATTCCCGCTAAGCATGGCAGACAGGATCATTCAGAGAAAGAGTCGGGAAGCGGAGAAGAAAATCAAGTGTTTTGCATATTTATTGATCGCCTTCAATGAACCTCTGTGATCATGGGGTGGGAGGGGGACGCAGGAGAAAGGGTCGGCCTCTGAGGGTGAGTGAGTGGCCATCCTCTGTGGCATGGGAGTGCCATGAGGCCACTGAGGTCGCTGGGCTGGAGCCTACCCACTGTGTCCCGCAGGAGACATGGGAGAGGATCACTCAAGTGTACCCAGGGTTGGGAAGAAGGGCCCGATGATGCTTGTTTCAGTGTTCGGGGCTGGAATCTCATCTAGATGATTGAGAGTTTTTTCCCCCTATTTTAGAAAATAATACACATAATTGCAGAAGAGATGGCCAGAGAAGATGTCCTATATGATATCCTGCTTTTCTTTTGCTTATCTATAAAGTGCATTTTCCACATTATTAAAAGCTCTTTAGAGCTGCTTTGAAAAAGAGTTTTTTTTGGTATTAAGTAATGAATAAACAAATAAATAATAAAATAAATAAAATTTGGAAAAATACAAAAAGTATAAAAAAGGAAGTAAAAACTCATAATTTCACCACCCAGAAAATGACTCCTCTTGATATTTTAGTATATTTCATTCTAAGCTTTTTTCTATGCATATATATAGACACACACACACACACACACACACACACACACACACACACATATAATGTATTTTCCTCCATAAAATTTCAGTCATGAAGTGTGTATACTTTTTATGTTCTGCTTTTTTCACTTACATTATGAAAATTATCTTAAATCATGATTTTTAATGTTTGTATAATATTCCATTCTATGTGTCCACCAGTCTTTATTCAGTTGATCTGCCATTATTTCCAATGTGTTGGTATTAGAAACAACACAATGATGGCTTTCTTCTTTTTTTTTTTTTTTTTTGCGGTACGCGGGCCTCTCACTACTTGTGGCCTCTCCCATTGCGGAGCATAGGCTCCGGACACGCAGACTCAGCGGCCATGGCTCACGGGCCCAGCCGCTCCGCGGCATGTGGGATCCTCCCGGACCGGGGCACGAACCCGCGTCCCCTGCATCGGCAGGCGGACTCGCAACCACTGCGCCACCAGGGAAGCCCCCGATGGCTTTCTTTTTATCTGTCTTTAACCTCCTGTCTCGGTACCTAGCAAAGGAGATTGGTTTTTTGGAGGTGGATCTGGGTTTTTCCCTTAGCATCAGGGAGAAACTCCCATTATCATAGCCTGCTGAAGCTCTGTTCATACAGAGTCCCTGAACTTGGCTCAGAACTTGCTGGAAGCCCCCAGTGGTTCTGGTCTCCCTCCAAGACACCTCATCTTTTTAAATTAAAAAAAATTTTTTTTTTTAGTTTAGTTTTTAGAGCCTTGTTGCCTAATGCATTGATACATAGCCACTAACGAGATGTGGCTCTTCAAATTTAAATCAAATAAAATCAGAAACTTAGTTTCTTGGTCACAGCAGCTACATTTCAAGTGCTCAAGAGACACAAGGGGCTCATGGCTACCATATTGGACGGTAAAGATACAGAACATTTCCATGGTCACAGAAAGGCCTCTAGGACAGCACTAGAGGAAAGATCACTCCAGGTCCTTCACGCCTGGCTTCCTTGTCGTGGGGTCTCCCTGAGTTTGCCACCCCTTTCGAGCCCCTCTCTTCAGAGCATTGATCCTCTCCCACCCTCTTCTTGGGCACTCCCATACTTCAGCCTTCTCTTAGTCTGATTAGTAACTCATCTTTTCAGGCAAAGGTGGAGCTTAGAGCAGGTTCTTTTTCTCTCTAGGTGAGTGGGAATTTATCCAGAGACCAGAATGATAAACACACAAGTAAGCTTTTCTAGCACTGCTCCTGGAAATCTTGAGACTCAGGAAGAAAATGGAGACTCCTGGTTGAACAGGAAGTAATGGTCCTTAGAGAGTTGGCTGGACCCTTTCTCCTCGGCACAGAGGAGGGACTGTCCTGTCAGTGCATCTGGGGCATGTCTGACAGCAGAGCTTGGGGTGGAGCGAAGTCCTCAGCCATCCCTCCCCTTCCTTTAGGACTAGCTCTAAGTCATCGGACTCCGACAGTGAGTGACAGGCATGCAGGGACTGAGAGACCCAATGCATCAAGGGAGACCAGGTGTTTAGGGGTGAGCTGCCTAAAGACACCAGGTAGTTGAGAGGAATAGGGCTGGGCACACAAGACGCACACCAACTCTTGTGAAAAGCACAGCTCCAAGCCATTTACATTCACGTTTCAGCAGTAGCAGCAGCATCTGGACATAATGCAGCTGTATCGAAAGGCCTACAGGCTTTAATTACTTTGGAGGACAGCCTGGTAGCCAAGGAAAGTCTTATTACACACTGTCTGGGAGGCAGATTCTAGACCCCAGAAGAGATTGTGTTAAAGGCCCGTTTCAAGACTGGCCCCCCTCACTGTCCACTGCCTCTTCTCAGAAGACATTAGCTCAATGAGGAAGAAAATGAGGCATCTCACCTCTGCAGGCCTCTGAGCAGCTGCTAGAATCTTAGGTCCCGAAGAACAAGAGCAAGGACCACGTTTGTCTTGCCCAGTGATGAGTCTCCAGTTACGACATGGTGGAGGCTCCCTAATATCTGTTGAATGAATGAGCAGCAGTGATTTTACCACCCAAATCCACGTGACCTTAATCAGTCTCAACCTGCTCCCAAAGGACAAATAAATGTATTTTACAGGAGATTATGAGATCTGGGACCACAGATGGCTTTTCCTAGCCTTCTTTCTTAATATTTTAATTTTTTATTACATAATATTTAATATATACAAAAATATGTGTAGTGTCTATGTAATAAAGCAATAAATAAAGCATGGTAATGAAACACACACCAGTGAAGCCACCACCAAAATTAAGAACCAGTGTTTTACCAATACCATGGATGCATTCCCCCCTAAGAGTGCATGGCCCCTGCTGTCCCACAAAGATAACCACTATGTTCGTTTTTTTTTTTTTTAATATTTATTTACTTGGCTGTGCCGAGTCTTAGTTGTGGCATGTGGAATCTTTAGTTGCGGCGTGCAGGATCTTTAGTTGTGGCATGTGGGATCTTTATTTGCGACATGCAGGCTGTTAGTTGCAGCATGCGGGATCTAGTTCCCTGGCCAGGAATCGAACCTGGGCCCCCCTGCACTGGGAGCACAGAGTCTTAACCACTGGACCACCAGGGAAGTCCCAGATAACAACTATTTTCAATTTTATGTTTCCATTCCCTAGATTTTTAAAAATATAGTTTTACCCCCTCATCTTCGTGACGTATTAAACAATATGTTTCATTCTGTTTGCTTTTGAGTTTAAAAATATATTGATTATAGTCCTCTCTGACTTGCCTTTTATTCAATATGTTTCTAAGATTATCCTCATGGCTATGAGTAGACGTATGGCATTCATTTTTCACTGCTACTTAGTATCCCATTTGTGTGAATATACCGGAATTTATGTATTCACTTTCTTGCTAATGGACACTTGGGTTGTTTCAGGCTTTTGATTATAATATTACGGTTGCAAACACCTTGTACACATGCAAGAATTTCTCTAGGGTGTATACCTGGAGGAGAATCACTCGCTGATGGTGGGTACAGTTTTAACTTTCAGGATGTTTCCATGTTGTTTCCCAAAATGATTGCATTAGTGTTTACTTCCCACAACAGCTTTCCCATTGCTCCACATCCTCCCCAACACCTGTTATCCTGAGGTTTCTTAATTTTTGCCAATCTGGTGAGTATTGTATGGCTTCTCATTGTGCTCCTCATTTACATTCTCCTGATCATTAATGACGTTGATCGTTTTGTCATATGTGTTTTGTTTTTTCGTATTTCCCCTTTAGTGACATTCCTATTCATGTCCTTTGTTCTTTCTCTTTTGGGTTATTGTCTTTTTCTAAATAAACTTGTAAGGCTTATTTCTGTGTTCTGGATGCTAATCCTTGGCTGATTAAATAGCTTTCAAATGTTTTCTCCCAGTTAGTACTTACTTATTTAACGATGTCTTTTGATAACTCAAAAATTTTTTTATTTTTGAACAGAAGATCTTGATTTTTATTTTATTTACTTATTTTTTAAAATTTATTTATTTTATTTATTTTTGGCTGCGCACGGGCTTTCTCTAGTTGCGTTCGAGCGGGGGCTACTCTTCATTGCGGGGTGCAGGCTTCTCATTGCGGTGGCTTCTCTTGTTGCAGAGCACGGGCTCTAGGCATGCGGGCTTCAGTAGCTGTGGCACGCAGGCTCAGTAGTTGTGGCTTGCGAGCTCTAGAGAGCAGGCTGTGGCGCACGGGCTTAGTTGCTCCATGGCATGTGAGATCTTCCCAGACCAGGGCTCGAACCCGTGTCCCCTAGATTGGCAGGCAGATTCTTAACCACTGTGCCATCAGGGAAGCCTGGTCTTGACTTTAGAGTTGCCAACATTTATCAATCTTTTATTCTTGTTTCTCAAGAAATCCTTCTTATCTTGAGCTTATAAAAATACTCACCTATATTATCTTCTAAATGTTTTAATGTTTGTCTTTCATGTTTAAGTCTTTGATCCACTTGGGATTGCTTTTTATTTTGGATTGAGTAGGAATTCATATCTTTCCCTCCTCCTCTCCTTCCTTACCTTGGATTGTCACTTACTTAACAACATTAATTGTACATTCATCCTTTTTCCAGTGACCTGAAATGCCACTTCTGTATCAAGGATATGGGTCGGCATAATAAATCTTGAAATCTGGTAAGGCAACTCCCTCTACTTTAGTCTTCTTCTTAAGGAGTGTCTTTCTCTCATTCTTACTGATCTGAGCAAAGATGGCGGTGCCAGTGTCCATGCTCTAGGTCATAAATACCAGGGACTTGGAACTCAACAATTTGTGTGTGAAGCCTGCTTATGAGGGCTGCACTGAGTAGACTAAGCCAAAAACATCTGTCTGTGATGCTGAGGTTCCCTATTCAAGGTAGGAAATTCTGAATCTCTTTTAGCCTTGGGCTGTCCTTTCAATATCCTTCTAAGTCCGAAATTCCTAAGACAGAAGAACAATCTGACATGAATGTTAGAGTTTACCCAAGGACAAGAAAAATATCAGTGTTTGGCTTGTAAAGCAGGTGCAGTGGATGTGAAAGTCCCAGGTGGGAAGCTGCGTGGTCTCAGGATGGCTTGTAGACTGTGGTTTGTGCTGTCACGCATTAGGGGGAGAAAATGGAGCAGAAACACCCTGCCTGAGATACACTCAGCAAAGCATTTTTAAAATCAAAGCCTCTGCTTCTTGACAAACAGACTCTAAGATGCATCTAGGGAGCATCTCTGATGTGGAAAAATCCAAGGTGAGGGAAGAATCCATTCACTCATCCATCCAGTAACTATTTATTGGGCAGCTACTGTATTCGAGGCACTGGAGATACAGCCCTGAACAGGACAGATAAGGGGCTGACATTCTAAGACGGGGAGGCAGATAATACCAATAAATAAACACGATAATCTTCGACATGGATAACGTTCATCTAGAAATGAAAACTGCACGGTACTGAGAGAAGGCTTCTCTGTGGAAGTATGAATGGCAGGAAGGAGCAGCCGTGGGAAGATCTGGGGGAGGGGCGCTCATGCTCTAGTCGCGGACCAGCTAGTGAACAGCCTGGAGGTGCTGTTTGGGGACTTGAAGAAGACGTGTGAGGCTGGAGGATGAATAGAGGGAGGAAGCAGTATAAAAATGAGGTGAAGAAGATAGGAAACAGCCAGATCCTTTGGGGACATGCAGGCCAGGGGCAGGAGCTTGGGTTTTATTTTAATTGAAGGGGAAACTACTAGAAGGTTAATAGGGAAGTGATGCGTTCTGGCTTAGAATTGGAAAGTGATGGCCTCCTTCAAAAGATGAGGATACAGGTATGTGGGGACTGTGAAAGACTGAACTGAGAGTACTCGGCTAAAAAGCAGCAGAGGCCCCAGAACAGGGCCCCCCAGGCCCAGCAATCTTTCAGCACCCACATGCTGCATCCAGCATCATTCCCTGGCTGGTGATCTGGCTCTCTGTTTGGCTGGATGCTCATAGCAGGAAGCTCTGAGGTTTGCTGAGTCGTCTGCCAGGAGAGGCTTGGGGCTGTAGGAACAGAACCCCTAAAGCTTAGATGGATATGGATTTTGAATACCTGTGTGTATTATATCGTGCTTAACTCTTACAGAGGGCTTGTTTGGATCAATTGGAATACTTATCTAGGAATTGTTCAATTTTTTTTTTATAGAATTTGGAGTGTGGTTCCCCTTTGTCTGCCTGTCCCTGAACATCCTCTTACAATGCCAGGGCCATCCTCCCATGGCCTCTGATGCTCCCTGAAAATCCAGCCTCCATGTTTTCCCCTTTCTCTGTGGAGGTAATATCATAGCTGATAACTCAGTCCTTCAACAAGGGCTCGTCAGTGGGGCAGCTGGGCTCAGCTGTCAGCACCTCTGGTCCCTTGCCCTGGGGAGGGCTGGAGTTGTCTTCCGCACTCTCACAGGTGGGCCGTCATTCACCAGGGGCATCACAACCTGTCCCCCGGCATCTTGATACCTACCTGCTGACTGTGGTGAGCCCCTTAGGAAACTGTCTGCCCAACGCTCCCTCTTCAGAGCTGCCCACTGTATCCTTCCAGACTCATGGTCCAGGTTGTCAGTGGACTCAGGGCTCCATCACTGGGCCTGCCCTTGAGCTGTCCGTGGTACAGAGAGCCCAGGACAGGAAGCCAGGAGACCTGGGTTCCCATTCCAGCTTGTTGGGTGGCCTTGGTTAAGCCTGTCAGGACACACACCTATAAAATCAAACAGTCGCCCCAGTGATTCTCAAACTGTTCTGTGGGAACCCAGGTCTCTCTCTGCAGAAGCAGTTTGAATTTTATTCAAAAACTATTTTTATTGCTGTAACAGAAAAACACAACTCCAGTGGGTTATATGCCAAATAGCAACATATTAAAAACCAACATGTTAATTCGTTTTGCTAGGCTAACTCATATTGCACAGACATTAGAATAGAGCTTTTTCTGCCATCAGTGTGTGTGTGTGTGTGTGTGTGTGTGTGTGTGTGTGTGTGTGAGTGAGTGTATGTATACACATATGTATGTGTATGTATATATACACACACACACTTTTTTTTAAACATGGCATTGGTTTGGAAGGTTGTAACTCTGCACTGATTTATTTAAAATTCAGGTCTTGGCATGTGTGCCCCAATAAATAGTACCAGCAAGTATATCACTGAAGCACATACCCGCCATCCCTCCATGAGCAGTTACCCACCAGGCGAGGCTCAGACGCATGGGGTCTAGGCATGCTCTTGTCACATGCAACCATCAGTTGTACGAGCCTGAGTGAACATACAACATGCTGCTTTGTGGTAACCTAGGCAGGGCCTGCCTTTTATTTAACAAACATTTTATTTTGGAATGCTTTTAGATTTACAGAAAACCTCCCATGATACTACAGAGAATTCTCATATACCCTTCACCCAGCTTCCCCTAACATTATCCTCTTACATACGCATAGTACCCTTGTCAGAATGGGGAAATGAGCATTGGTACAGGGCTATGAGCTGAATTACAGACTCGATTCAGATTTCACCAGTTCTTCCCCTGCTGTCCTTTCCTGTTCCAGGAGCCGAGCGAGGATCCCACCTGGCGCTGTGTTGTCTTGTCTCTTTAGGCTACTCGGCTCTGTGATACTTTTTCAGTTCTTCCTTGTTTTTCCTGACCATGACACTTTAGAAGAGTACTGGTCACATAGTTTGTAGAATCTCCCTGAGCTTGGGTCTGTCTGATGCTTGCTCATGATTAGACTGAGGTTATGAGATCGGGGGAGGCAGACTGCCTGGGCCGACTATTTTAATGCACCGGGGTCTTGCCCACGAGTAGCCAGATTAGTATTTCCTCTTCTTGAGCAGGATTGAGGAGCAGGGAACCACAGAGGCCCAAAACTTGCTTCTGCTTTTATTCCACCCAAAAGATAGGAAAAGGATTGTGTGGAGGAAGCTCCTCATCAAGAATCACTGGGAGCATTGAGCAGTGTTACTGTCAAGAGTGTGAAGACAGGGCTTCCCTGGTGGCGCAGTGGTTGAGAGTCCCCCTGCCGATGCAGGGGACACGGGTTCGTGTCCCGGTCCGGGAAGATCCCACGTGCCGCAGAGCGGCTGGGCCCATGAGCCATGGCCGCTGAGCCTGCGCATCCGGGGCCGCTGAGCCTGCGTGTCCGGAGCCTGTGCTCCGCAACGGGAGAGGCCACAACAGTGAGAGCCCTGCGTACCGCAAAAAAAAACACACTCATTAGAATGGCTACTTTAAAAACCAAAAAAAAAAAAAAAAAAAAAAAAAAAAAGAGTGTGAAGACAGAGGGAAGCCTGAGAAGCAGCTCTTAGTAAAGTCCCTGAGACCTTGGCCAAGGCCCCATGAGAAACAGCTAGGTTCTATATTTTTTGTCACTGAAAAGTTGGGGAGAGTTGGATAAGGAGAAGGAACTTTGAGTCCCTCATCTAAATAATTAGGAACTAATACTGTTGGAAATGGAAAGTCTGATCAGAAGGACAGTCATGGTGTGTGTGTAATAGTGTGTGTGTTAAGTGTGAGAGTGTGAGTATATATGTGAATGTGTATGATGTGTGTCAGTGTAAATGTGTGTGTGAGTGTGTGTGTGTGTCTGTGTGTGTGTGTGTGTGTGTCTGTGTGGGTGTGTGTGTGATTGTGGAACTGGAAATGGGTTGGAAATAAGGATTGAGATTTGGTCCTCAGCCTTGCCTGGATGCTAATCCTAGTTTCACTGTGTTTAATAACTCTACGTCTCAAGTTCTTCCACCCATAAGATGAGGATGAGAATACCTGCCCCTGCCAACTCCGCAGAGTTACTGTGAAGAAGAAATACACATAAACATGCTTAGGGAAGATGTAAAGTGACATGCACATGAAGGATGGTATTACCATCAAGGAAGGTGAAAGGAGGAGCCGGCAGTTCTTGATCAGAGAGGTGAGGAAGAGGGAACAGAGACCGAAAAGGGAATGAGGATCTAGAAACACAAGCTTGATTAAAAACTCATGTCTAAATTTTGTACTTGAGCCAGCACCTTGAATTCCAAAGTCAGAAAGTGTTCTGTGTGGATCTGTCTTGCTGTCTGTCTTCCTAATTGCTGGCCTGATTTCCATGTCTAACAGTGGCACTTGCTGCCGAGGTACAGTATATTATAGACTTATTAAGGCTGTTAATGATAAGGGCAATCCAGTAAGTAATCTACGATATCCTGATCTATCTCTGTCACCCACCTCTCATCAGGCCATTAAGGTGACAAGCTTCATAGAACACAGTAATCTCCCCTCTGTCAGCCTCTTGGAGCTTTTCTCCCTGGAAGAGCTAGGGACTCTCTAGGGCTGAGTCACGTGAAGATATCGCTAAGGAGCTCCTCTCCATCCAGAGTCTTTTCTACTCATGAGACCTGGGCACGTGGGGATTCTCTTTTTTTGTGCTCTGCCCCCGTCCCCCAGTATTCCTGCAGAGGCTGGGAATGTGAAATAGGAGCAAAGGAAGCAATGTTTCATCAGTAAGGGACTGGTTAAATAAATGATGGTCCACGCAAACAATTTCTAGAGAGTTACAAGAAAAGAAGGTGGAACTCTTTATTTATGGATGTGCAGTCATCTTCAAGCTCTGTGAGTGCTAGATACAAGGCAGTGAGTATAATGTGGTACCTGCTCGTGGTGTGGACCGTTATGGACATCCTTATGGGCCACATTCAGCTCTGCCAGCTAAGCCACCCATAACTGAGAGGGCATTTCGGTCCTCCCTGGTCCACAGGCATTGGGCGAGGTCCTGATTCAACAGGGAGCATCTGGTGGTTTCCCCACATCCTCAGGCTCTCGGCTGCTACAACCCCCTCTCCTTCCCTGTACCCTGGGTTGGCACACAGAGTTGGCAGCTGGTTTGCGAAGTGTGAGAGAAGGAAGGAAGTAGGCTTTGGGATTTTCACCAGAAGGAGGGACCCAGAACAAACCCTCCGCACTGTTCAAAGGCTGAAACTGGGAACCAGTAGAAGGAAAGTCTTTTCTTCAAAGGCCCAGGTATACAGCACTTTCTTTCACTCTCAGACATTGATTCATCATCCTTAATTTTGGACGGGGACATGCATATCATATATTCTTTCAAACCACAAATCAACTGCCGTCTTTCTCTTCATCGTCTTCCTCTTTAAATCTCCCAGGAAGGAATTATAGTGGCTGGGGACCATCTATTTCCCTGGCACCAAGGCTGAAAGGGGGCCAAGATAACAAATGTCCCCATTAGAGCAAAGTAATGTTCTCTGCTGAATTGAGACGTGCCTTTCCCATCACCTGGCTCCTTTGATGGTCAAGAAGCAGGGAGCTGTGGACCCAGCTGCTGCCTGGGTGGCCTGAGCGGGGAAGCTGAGGAGAAGTTGCTGGTCAGGAGCCCTCTGAGGGCAGCCAAGTCCATGGTCTGCTGGTGGGCCAGGAGGCTTGACAAGATGAAGGGACTATTTCTTGGTGGCGATAGTAATATTCTCAAATGATAGTAATTTCTGAATGTTGGCCACTGCACTAAGCACCTTACAGCAATCCCATGATGCATTGCCACTCTCCACGTTTTACCCACGAGAGACGGTGGGGTGAGCGTGCAGGGGACTGGAACTTGTAGAGGTCAGGTTGAACCACTCTTTGCTTGACTCCGCAGTCCTTGTGCTCACTTACTTCTCTAGACCGCTGGTTTTCAAACACTTTGGGCTGCAACCCACACTAAGAAATGCATTCCACCTCATGACCCACTGTGCATATACATATTTGAAATTAAACATTTGCAGAATGCAATACTTACCCTTACTAGCGAGTGATGCACTCTGAGTTTTTAAAAATTCTGTTCTTTTTTTTTTTTTTTTTTTTTTTTCTTCATTCCTTTTTCATTTATTTCTGGTCTGCTCTTTATGATTTATTTCCTTCAGCTAACTTTGGAGATTTTTGTTCTTCTTTCTCTAATTGCTTTAGGTGTAAGGTTAGGTTGTTTATTTGAGATGTTTCTTGTTTCTTGAGGTAGGATTGTATTGCTATAAACGTCCTTCTTAGAACTGCTTCTGCTGCATCCCATAGGTTTTGGTTCCTCATGTTTTCATTTTCATTTGTTCCTAGGTATTTTTGGATTTCCTCTTTGATTTCTTCAGGATCTCTTGGTTATTAAGTAGTGTATTTTTTAGCCTCCATGTTTTTTTGTTTTTTAAAAATTTTTTTTTTTTTTTTTTTTTTTTTTTTTTTTTTTAAGGGTAGTTGGACCCACTAAATTGATTTCACAACTCGCTGATGGATTGTGAGTCCTCAGTTTGTAGGTGCCTCCTCTGGGCACCTGTGACAGTGATTTTAACCACAAAGAGCACTTCTACTAAAGGCATGTTTCTGTGACCCTGAGAGCAGCCTGGCATAACTAGGAGAAGAGCAGTTCCTCAGCTTGCTTATACCGCATTTGTGTTGGGGAGACTCCAGAGGCCATTATGAGGGGAGGGAGGTGAACCAGCAAATCTGGTGGCTAGAATTAAGAGCCGCTTTGGTGTATCCAGCATGGGGTTAGGCTCTGTGGAGATTCGGAACCTGCATGTCCAGGTTCCTGGAAGTTTATATTCTTCCTCAAGGAGCATCCCCATGTGAAATGACTGAAGAAAAATACCAGACAGAATCCTGAAGGAATCTGAAGGAACACGAAGGACCTCCACCATTATCTGACCTCACGCAGCCCTTTCCAAAAACAGAGCCGCAGACCCATGTGAGCTGCCCTTACACTTAAAGCATCTTGCTTCTCCTTTATCATCTTCCCTCTCCTCCTCCCCCCCCCCTCTTTTTTTTTTTTTGGCAGTGGCGCCGCGCAGTTTGCAGGACCTTAGTTCCCCGACCGGGGATCGAACCTGGGGTCCCGGCAGTGAGAACGTGCAGTCCTAACCACTGGACCGCCAGGGAATTCCCTCCTCCTCCTTCTTAATAGACACTACATTTGTAAGATTCAAGACTTCAGAGAGTCCAAAGGACAGGCCATTATAATTCTCCATTCCATCCCTGTCATTAGCCACCTAATGCTCTATCTGTAGGCAACCAACTGTTCTAGTTTCTTGTGTGTCCTCCCGGAAATAGTCTCGTACCTATAAGCAAGTGTAAATTAATTTTTCTTTTTTAAAAATACAATTTGTGTTATATTATACTCACTGTCTTGCATCTAGCACTCAGTATATCTTGGAGATCACTGCATATCAATCGATAAAGAGTTCCATCTACTTTTTTTGCAGCTGTCTAGAAATTCTTCTTTGGGTGGACCATCAATTATTTAACCAGTCCCTAATTGATGAAACATGGAGATTGTTTCTAACCTTTTGCCATGACAAATACGGAGGCAATGAATGGTCTCCTTCCACTTGGTTATGTGTCTAGACATGGTCTAACAACATGGGACCCACAGGACCTCTACCTACATCTCCACCCTTGCGTCCTGCCACGCCCTCCCTTGCTTGCTCTCTCAGCTGCAAGTCAATCAGCCACCCTCTCGATTGTTCTCTCCAACCTCTAGGCCCCTGCATGGTGCTCTTCTTGGAATATGTACTCCCTTCTCCCCTGCCAACATGCAATTCACCTCTTGGGTCAGTTTGAGAAATACTTTCTCAGGGCAGCTCTGCTCATCCTCAAAACACTGTGTAATCAATCACTTGATACTGTACAGAATGGCCCTAAAGTCCTTACACAGGTTGGAATTTTAATAAATTCACTTCTATATGTGATATAAACAATCCTCAAGATAAAGCAGAGAGGGAATGTAATCATCATTTACTACATTAATTACAGAAAGATTGGCTTTCAGCGTATCTAATGTCATTTTAGATACATTTGGATATAACCATTCCTTATAGTGGAGGGTTTATTACCTGGAAAATTAGAGAAAGAAATGAGAACAAATGAATCATTAAAATGTTCATGGAAATCTTGAGTAAATTCCTTCTCTGTTGCATTTTGTAAATTGTTTACATATTATATACAAGTGAATTTGTTATAAACTCAAGCTGCACTAGAGCTTTATGGATATCCTAATTAAATTTGTTTTACCGTACTTTGTCTCACATATATGCGCTTTTGTTCACATTTAACATTTCTGAAATTGGAATATGTCTTACGGTTAATACTGTCTTGCAGTGTTGTGGACCGGGCAGCTGTTGGTGCTGTTATCATTGTCTGAGCGAGCACAGACTTGGTCATGGTTGTTCATACTGCCCTCACTTCAGTTGAGTTAGATGTATTATTAATACTATACGTCTTGGCTTTAATTTATATTTAAAATATCTTCGAAAAGATCACACTCTGATTTGGGACTGAAGCAAGCAGTTTATGCAGAGAGGCAAGGAAACAGAACAGCAGGTTGTCAATTTTATATTAGCAAGGCAACTTTTTATCATTGGAAAGATAATATTAATTTAATATATTCTTGCAGTGTAACAACTAAATGCTTTACAAGACTGTAATGGGCCGAATTGATTCCTTCCAAAATTCATATGTCGAAGCCCTCCAATGTGGCTGTATTTGGAAATAGGACCTTTAAAGAGGTAACTAAGGTTAAATGAGGTCATAAGGGTAGGGCCCTAATCCAATATGAACAGCAGCCTCATGAGAAGAGGAGGATATACCACGGACACACATGCACAGAGAAAAGGCCATGTGAAGACACAGGAAGAAGATGGTCATTGGCAAGCCAAGGAGAGAGAGAGGCCTCAGGAGAAACCAGCCCTGCTAGAAGCTTGACCTTGGACTTCCAGCCTCCAGAACTGTGAGAAAACAAATTTCTATTGTTTAAGTCACCCAGTCTGTCGTATTTTGTTATGGCAGCCCTAGCAAACTAATACAAGGACCCAAGTAAGAAAGACTCTCACAAGTAGATGAAGCTATGTTACATTTTGTTACTGACATTAGTGTGGAAGTATTGTCTATCACAGGGCAAGCAGGAAAGCATCCAACATCCATTTTGCATAATGGGTGTCAATGATCTAAAAGGGCCCTGCAGACAATAGTGGAGCATACTTTTTAAGAAATGCTGTCTCATCCATCATCCATCTATGGGGCCATTTTCAACTCTTGAGTTGAAAAGTGATTCAGAAGAGTTGGACTCTGACTAAGAAGTTTTAGGAACACTGTAACAATTTATCTTGATTATATGTCCCTTTTTGTCTGCATAAGAGCAACAACAACAAAAATCTATCTGAATGATTCTAAAAGCCTTCTGGTAGGTCTAAATGTTCCAAGTGATACTAAAGGGTTATATTTAATTGGCAGTGATTTTTTTTCCCCCCTAGTGGTACATAAAATATTGGAGTGTCACAAAGTCAGTGACATCCTGGATTTGAGGAAATATGGTGTATTAGTTTACTCGGGCTGCTATAACAAAATGCCACAGACTGGGTGGCTTAAACAACAAGAGATTTATTTTTTCAGAGTTCTGGAGGCTAGAAGTCTATGATCAAGGTGGCAGGAAATTTAGTTTCTGGTCCTTCTTACTGTGTCTTCACGTGGCCTTTCCTCTGTGTCTGAGCAGGGAAGAAAAACTCTCTCTTCCTCTTCTTACAAAGTTGCAGATTAGGTCCCCACCCTTATGACTTCATTTAACCATACTTACCTCTTCCAAGGCTCTATCTCCAAACACTGGGGGTTAAGAATTCAACATATGAATTTTGGGGAACACAATTCAGTCCATAACACGTGGTGATATGTATTTATTTAGTGCAAGTCTCTCCTGCCAATCAAAAGATCTTCTTTGCTTGTTAGTTCCATGGTGGCATTCAGATAGGTTTTTTTCTTTGATCACCATTGTACCCCCAGCATCTGGCACATAGTCTGACACTCAGTAAATGCCCCGTGAATGTTTGTGGCCTCACTGAAAACTTTCTGTGATTCTCTCTAAGAACTGGGCATGTTTCTGCTTTGGGAAAGAAGACCAGAGGTCTCCCATACATGCTTCAGACACTGGTGTCAAGACCAGCTCCTGTGGGTCGTCATTACTAATCGTGAATTACAGTGAGCACTAGAATATCAGAGCTTGGCAATCCTTAGAAATCGAGCCAAATCCTCTCAAATCACAGATGAGGAAACTGAGCAAAATCCTTACCCAAAGCTAGTTAGAGGCTGGGCAGGGTGGGAGCTCAGGACTCCTCGGCAATGCCCTTTCCACCTCCTGACTCTGGTCATCAGCCTGAAAATTCACAATTGTCCTATGAAACTGGGTCCCTTGGCCCTAAGACTGTTGCAGTTTGATGTGTGGGAGCCAGGGAATTTGTCATTGGAAAATTGCATGCAGTTTTTTCATTTTTTTTTTAGCTGAAGATGAAAACTTTAATATAATATTTGGGAAGATTAGTCTTTTGTTCTGCAAGACCCCATGAGTGGCCCTTTTGGTTATGTGGAGCATCACCCACCCATGCTGGGGAAACTGGGCAGGGGGTGGGGGTGTTGGAGGCAGTGTTAACTTAATGCAGATGTAAAGCTTGAAAAGATAAATGTTTTTTTTTTTTTTTAAAGATTTTTTGTTTGGATGTGGAACGTTTTTTAAAGCCTTTATTGAATTTGTTACAATAGTGCTTCTGTTTTATGTTTTTGGATTTTTGGCCCTGAGGCATGTGGGATCTTAGCTCCCTGACCAGGGATCGAACCTGCACCCCCTGCATTGGAAGGTGCAGTCTTAACCACTGGACCGCCAGGGAAGTCCCAATAAATGTTCATTTTTAGGAACATTTTACTGTTGGTGATTGGGGTGTAGGATTCGAGGGGTAGCAGCTGCTGAGAGGGGAGGCTGAAGGGCAACATTTTATTTTACTTTACCTGAGTTCTAGTGTTTTCTTATACAAGTAAATGGTGTTAGAGTCTGTGTAGTTACGATGGTGAGGAGGTAGGGGAGTTGAGGGTTGTTTTCAGGAAAATGGAACAGAGAGAAGACTCAGGGGCATGAGGTTTGAGCTTCACCTCGGGTCGGAAATGGAAACTGAGGCACAGGCTACCCTTCTATAGAAAATGGACATAACAGGCCTCAGTAGCAGAAGACCAGTCACTGCCGGTTCAGAAGGGGGAGACTGCTCTGGGCGCCCAGGATTGGAGGTTGGGTCTCAGCATAGAGGAGCTATTATGGTTTTACCGACCTCAGGGTAACGTCCGGGGTCCCCAGGACGGGGCCACGTGCTGCCCTCAGTTCTGATCTCACCATCCCTGGAGGTGAACTTTGATTTGGACCTGGATGCAGCAAGGTTGCTGCCGGGGGGCGTCCAACCCCATAGAACACGCGGGAGGGGTTCTCAGCAGAACCTGATTTGGGACTGAATCTCGAAGGATAGTAATTTCTGAATGACAGGGCGCAGAGATGCGATTCCTGAGGACCTTAGGATGCCTTGGCAACTTGGGAAAGATGAGATGGCCTGCTTGTTAAGCAGGTGGGGCTCAGGCTGCTATTTGTGCACTGAATGTCAATGAGCATTTGTCTGCCTGGGCTGAGACATTCCAGTTACAGACACCAGAGCATCTCTTGTTCCCTCTTAGCTCAAAATGCTTCCCTCACATCATTCTTCTTTTGTATGAGTTTTACCCAGATTGTTTTAGTTAATCTCCAACTGTCCCAGGCCTAGACTTGCTATGATGAGTGTGATCTGCTTGTGACACCACGGGGCAGGCAGGAAGGGGGCCAGGGCTGTGCCTGGCATGAGAGCTCCCTGCTATTGAGGGCCAGAGATGGGGGAACCGAGATGCAGTCTCTACCAAGTTTGGGACCCGTCACTCAGGCAGCACTGCCATGGATGACAGCAGAGCCCAGCTGGCCATGGGGGCTCCGGGCAGACTCCAGGACCAAAGGAGGCCAGGGGAACCTCTGCTTCGTATCCAGTTTGGGATTGAGGAGTAGGGACCAACGTAGAAACTATAGTGAAAGAAACAAGACAGAGACACTGTAAGCTTCCGGGGATTGGCTTGGGATCTGGGTAGGGGGTAGTGGGGGGAGCCCCTGTACTCAGCCTATAGGAGAGGGGAAGACAGAGGCAGGGGAAGTGAGGGAAGGCCTGGCACTCATGGTTTTGGGGAGTCCTTTTCTATTTCTGTGTATTTGCTTGCTTAGGTATTTGCAGCCAGAGTAACCACAACATAGCAGGGGTAGGGAAACTGAGGTACAGGCCAGGCCAGTGCTAATTCTGCCAGGGGTTTCTCACAGACTTAGAAGATAAGTCTGGCCTCTCTTTGTCGCCTTTCCAGAATCTTCTTAGGCAGAAGCAGGAGTGGAGGGTGAGAGGCAGCTGAAAGCAAGTCTGGGGGCACCTCTGCTAATTTTCTCCTCCCAGTTAAAGGGCACTTCCAGGGTCTCAGAACTCTGTGTGGCCTTCCCCTTGTGCACGGTGTGGAAAATTGCATTCTCGTGTGCTCAAGGCGGCCGAGGAGGGCATGGTTTGTGTGAGGCCCTGTTCACGTCTCTTTGTCAATTCCTCCGTGACAGCTGCAGCCTCAGAGCCCACACTTCAATTATGTACTCAGCAGGTGAGGGGCGCTTGGACAGGGGCCATCACGTCGAGATCAAGGAGGTAATTCATCCTTTTTACACACCTGCGGGCTGAGGAAGGATTGTGCATACAGAGTGTGGCCTTGGCCTGAGAGCAGGAGAGAAAAGAGGGAGGGAAAGGACGGAGAAAGAGGACAGAAAGGAGAGAGAGAGAAGAGAGAGGAGAGAAACAACAGGGGAACTAAGAGTCAGGGGAATGATCAAAAGGCTCTCAGGGGGCTTCCCTGGTGGCACGGTGGTTGAGAGTCCGCCTGCTGATGCAGGGGACACGGGTTCGTGCCCCAGTCCGGGAAGATCCCACATGCCGTGGAGCGTCTGGGCCCGTGAGCCATGGCTGCTGAGCCTATGCATCCGGAGCCTGTGCTCCGCAACGGGAGAGGCCACAACAGTGAGAGGCCCATGTACTGCAAAAAAAAAAAGGCTCTTAGGGCAGAGACTTGTTGAACATCTATCTCTGTATTCTCTCTTACTCATCCCCGTCATCCTGGGCATTTCCACAAAGGACTGTTTGTGCATCAGACAATACCAAGAAGGCTTGGGGCGATTGCTTCCTGGGAGGGTGGAAGTCTGCGTTGGGGCTGCTGAATGGAGCAGAGTTCTTCCCACCTCACCACCAGCGCCATCCTTTGGGTTCAGCTGGCTGTGGTTTTTGTAATCTTCTTCAAATACCAGAGATGAGGGCTGGCTTGGGTGCCCCCAAGGGAGACCTGAATGATTCAACATCCAAGGCCCGTTGCATTTTAGGAAGAGACTGAGTCACAAGATGCGACTAGGCTGAGAAGTCTGTTCTCTGCTCAGAGAAGGTCACCTCACCAGGGTGCAGCGGGGGATGGACGTGGGTGGCAGCCGTGGAAATCTGACCCTTCCAGGCTTGAAGTAATCCAGGAGGGCAGCAGGCAGAGCAGGAATTTGGCAGGTGAGCTGCTGCTGCTTCCTGTGCTGCGATAGCCTTGTGTTGGAGCCCAGGTGCACCAGGGCGCTTGGACATTTGCACAGCGACCATGGGATGGAAGCAAGGGTGTGGGACCACTGGCTGCAAAGTTCTGTGGTGTGATTGTTCGGTAGGGTCACTAAAGCTCACAGGTTCCTGGAAAAGTCATTCCCCAGAGGCTCCACGTCTAGAACACCAGACTCTAGGGGGACCTCTCCCAACCCATGGAGCCAGGAGTCCAGGCTGCCAGCACTTCAGCTCCCCTCCCCGACTTCAGGTGGCCCCTTCCCTCCTCTGCCCCAGCCCTGTTTCTCCTGGTCCCCCAGTTCCCAGGCCCTTGCCCTCACAGAAGGCTCTCAGCTTACAGCTCCAGGGGAACCTTTCAGAAGAGCTCCTCGGCTTTCTGGCTCTGAAGCCCAGTTTGTTTGGAGTTCTCGTGCAAAGCTGAGCCAACCCGGGCCTTAGATCTAAAGCTCTGAGCTAGAGGGGTTTGCCGCCCTCATTTCCCATCCTTATCGCAGAGATGGTGGCTGCTTCTCCCCCCCACACCCCCTGACCTTTGCTCATCAGAGCTCTGCACCCTGAGTTCTGGTGAAAAGGCTGCTCCAGACAGAACCTTGGAGCCCCCTTCTCCCTCCCCCAGCCTCCTGGCAGAGTTGCATTCCACCCTCGCGGCCTGCAGATGAATACATGCCATTCTTCTCTTTAAAAGTTGCCAGAAACAGGCATTCAACGACTCTTCATTTACCTATTTCACGTTCAGTAACCTGGCACTCAGAAAATTCTTGTGCTATCAGATGGAAGTGCTGGAGGCTATGGATGCTGTTGCTGTGGTTTGGTGTTGTGGCTTCCTGAGCTGGTGGAGGATTTGGGGTCATCCTGGGGCGAGGTGCAGCTCGGGGGGGGGGGGTGGCTCCCGGGGGTCGGGGGGGGGGGCAGAGGGGGGGGGGGGGGGGGTCAGAAAGAGCCAGTCCCGAGGAATTGTCTAGGCATCCCTTCTTCCTCGGTCCTCCATGCATGCTTTCTTAGCAATGTCAACACATGTTGTTTTCGTCTCTTTCCAGTTGCTGGGAACACACTGCACCATGTGTTCTAGCTCTTGGTTGTCTCGAATCCAGCACTCTATCTTGTCTTATGATGCTTCACGCCTGGGGTGGGGCATCTCTCCAGCTAATTTACCAGCTCCTGACACAGGGACCATCTGGTTCTATGTACACAAATATATGGTTCAAAAAGCCTATTTTAACTTCCTGTTCCGCACCATACACTGTGTTGGCATCAAGGGTGCAAAGGTAGGTATGATATGACCTCCATCCCCAAAGGGCAAACGTGATTTCTGAGAAGCAGAGTGACCCCCATGATGGAGCCGTGCACACACATCCACGGGGCCCAGACTAGGCACAAGGTGATGGCCAGGGAGGATGCCTTGAGAAGCTGAGACATCAGTGAGGCCTTGAAGGGTGAATAGGAATTTGGGGGCAGTCCAGCTAGGCAATCCAGCTAGAACATCCTGAACAAAGGCTCGACTGACTTGTCTGGCAATCTAGAGGGAAGTCTGTATGCCTGAAGTACTGAGTATGAGTTAGGAAGTGGCATAGGATGGCATGGATGAGTTTGTGTGTCTGTGTGAGTGTGTCTGTGTGTTGGGGCCCTGTTGGTGTGTGGGGATGGAATTGCTGTGTGTGCCATTCTCGGAAGCTCCAACTTGATTCTGTTGGTGGCAAATGAGAAGATATTGAAGGGAGGGATGAAGACAGGTAATGCTGTGGTCAGTTTTGCATTTCGGAAAGCCTGGTCTGGAGGGAGACGGGTGGGGATACTGGGAAAGGCTGTTGCCATGGGTGACCAAAGAAATGGTGAGCTTGAGCCACGGAAGCCTCTGGGAAAATGTGAAAAATACTTACTGGGTGAAATCATCAGGAGCAGAACCTCACCTTTAGTGACTCGGTTACAGAATGAGTACTTGTTGATGGCAGTCTCGAGCCGAGGAGGGAATGATACGCACAGGATGAGAACATCCAGGCCCGCTGTTTCTCAGCCACCGTGAGCAAATCGTGTTTGTCCTCCTCTGTCTGGGACGGTTAGCTGCCCCTGCCGTCCACTCAGAGCACTGGCTGCTTTGATTTGGTTCCTCTCTCTCCATATCCTCGCCCACCTCCCCACCACACTGGCTTCTCTTGGCCCCGGGGCGCTTGGGCTTGAAGGGAGCGTGGAAAGTCTGGGTAGGATGGAGGGAGCCTTGAACTGGACCAGGGACAGGCTTTCCTTCCTGTAATGTTCCCAGGCTTGAAGCTGAGGGTCTGTGTCCCCCGTCAAGGCCCCGCACCAAGTGGGCCTGGACACTTGGCTCAGGGTCCTGAGGCAGTGGAGTTCCGGCGAGCTGATCCCGGGCTCCAAGTGCTGTAGGAGGGTCACTGCGGTCCCTGGTCTTCCTCAAAAATGGAGACAGCAAGGGGGATGTGGCATTTTCTATGAGTCTAATTTTATTTGGTTTAGATTTTCGCTTTTATCCTGTGATTATGTTCTTCCCATTTTATGGTATTTAAAAATGAAATGATAGTGATAATAGGATTTATTTTTAATGTGCTTATTTGGCAAAATATGAAGTTGGCAATCTTGTGTTGGTCTACCCTCCCCGAAATTATTTTGAAATTTTCTTGGCACGTGAAAAGCCAGAGTCTGGGAGCTGAGGAGATAGGAGCTAGTATAGTGGGTAAGAGCCTGATGAGGCTTGGGATACTCCATCTCCAGTTCGGCACCTTGGCACAGTGAACACTTCAAGCTGAAGGAATTTGAGAAGCAACAGGTGCAGGAAGGACTTTATGCCCTCCCCCGAAGCAGGTCATAGACCCTCGTGTAAGAGGTGCCCTCCCTATATCTGTAGGGCAAGGAGCATCCTTATCTCCAAAGACAGAGGGATGCCAAGAAGAATCAGAATGAGCAGGCCTCTCTGAGTCTCCCCTGGTTTCCTACTCTCAGCTCATACCCTTTATCCTATCACATCTTCCCATGACTTTCTTTTCATCAAACCTAGCGTGAAAACACTGAGGCTTAACCACTTCTTTGGGGCTTTATTTCCTTATGAAGTTTCCCATGTCATGTAACATTTATATTAAATAAATTGATATGCTTTTCTCTTGTTCATCTGTCTTGTTACAGAGACCCAGTTATGATCCTGAGATGGGTAGAGGAGAGAGAGAGATTTTTTTCTCCCCTACACACCTAACTCTGGAACCAGACAGTCTAGGCTCACACAAGGCTCCTACATTTACTAGCTATGTGACCTCTGGGCTTTAAGTTCCTGATCTGTGAAATGGGAATCATATAGCACCTGCTTTATCAGGTCATACGGATGAAATGAATTCATATGTTCTCTGTTATTATCACTTCTACAGATTTCCATTAAAGATATGATTTCCTTGTCCACCAAGGACTTTAATTACAGAAATTCTACCCAGGAGACTTGGAATGTTTTTCCCCAGCTGATTAATCCAATCTCTCTCATACTCCTTTGCCATTTAGGGCTTTGATGAAAGGAAGGGGTGAAAAGAAAAAGAGATGGAAAGGAGAAAAAGGCGAGAGGGTGATCTGGAGCTATTTGCATGGACTTAAAGTTATGGGGCCAACAGAAAAACCTCTTTGAAAGACAGTTTGGTGATATCAATCAAAACCACTTTCTTCCCATTTCACCCAGCAGTTCACATCTTGGAAATTATCCTATGGATAAACTTACACATATGCTTAAAGATATACGAACAAGTACACTTATTGAATAATTTTGTTTGTTTGTTTGTTTGTTTTTGCCGTACGCGGGCCCCTCACCGCTGCAGCACCCCCGTTGCGGAGCACAGGCCCCGGACGCACAGGCTCAGCAGCCATGGCTCACGTGCCTAGCCGCTCCGCGGCATGTGGGATCCTCCCGGACCGGGGCACGAACCCGCGTCCCCCGCATCTGGCAGGTGGACTCCCAACCACTGCCCCACCAGGGAAGCCCTGAATCATTTGTTTTTTTTACAGTAGCAAAATACTGGAAACGAATGTCCATCAAAAGTTCTCATTAAAATATTGGACATCAATGTGGTATGAAATCATGCAACTTAACAATAATGAGGCATATCTGTATGGTGATATGGAACAGTCTCCAAGGTAATTAAGTTAAAAAAGAAAAGGAAAGCAACAGAGGATAAGAAGAGGATGATTTGTGTGCTGACATTTCCTTTTGTCTTTTATGGGAAAATATATGCATATATTCTTGTCCATGCAAAAACTATCTCTGGAAGGATTCCCAAGAAACTGGTATTACTCGCTGCCTCTGGCGAAAAAGAAGGAATTTGGGAGAACCAAACCCAGGAATCTTACTCTCCATTGTTTTTATTTTTCATTTTATTTGATTTTTTACCATGTGCATATATGACCCTTAAAATAATACCAAAACACTATTAAAAATAAAATAAAAAAATAAAGTTATGGGACCAAAATAAAAGACTCAGAAAGGAGAACCAAAAGGAGAGGAAATAGCTGCTTTCTCTTCCTAGAAGCTGTTTAGCACCCTTTTTTTTTGGTACCCCCAGACCTGACTCTTGGCTGTATTGCAGAGTTGAAAACGTCTCTGTTAACTCCAGCATGAATTCTTCCCCCCTCAGTGACCTCTAATGTCTCTTGTTGCTCCTAGAAAATAGGTAGCTCCTTGTACATCTAGTCATTCTAGTATGTTACAGACCCCTTGTGGCACCCCTCCCAGGGCCTTTAGCGTGGTGAGAGGACAGGCATGCAGGGGAAGAATTTCGGATTTCACAGGAGATTGCTTAAGTGAGTGGACTATCCCTGCCGTGCTTAAAAGTTGAAGGGTCTGTCCATGCCCCTCATTGGAAGACCAGCCCTGCTTCCCAGAATATAGCTTCTGGCTTTGGCTCGGCCATGTAGCATAGATTTAATCTTGCCAGGAGCTATGAGGAGGGGTGAGTGAGGAGCCGCTGAGAGCATGGGACAGGGAGAGGTTCGGTGGAGTTATATGTCAGAGTAAAGATACCTCACTGACACGGCTCATCCAGGGACACAGCTACCCTGAGACCTCAGGGCACAATATCAGATATAAGAACATTTGCAAAAGCTCCCAGCCTGGGGTACCACCCAGAGCATACTCACTAGACTGTGTTCATTCCTCCCTCTAGAATTTTGCTGAGCTAAATGGTCTTCTTCTTATGCCATATGCCCTTCTCCCCGTCCAAATGATGCTCTTCCTTCAAGATCACTCAGTTCAGTTCATTCATCAAACACTTGTCAAGTATCTTCTAAGAGCCAGATACTGTGCTACTGTGCTGGGTACTGGGGACACAGTAAGAATAAGGGCTGGGCCTCTGAAATTGAGGTCTGTGTCTCATGGATACACAAAGCCATGAGGTAAATGTGATGTCTTCTCAAAGCATCAGTTTTACTTGAAGATTGGGGAAAGTAAAGTAAAGCCATTTAAATGTCAATACTTAAAAAAAATACTCATATTAAAACAAACAGATCTATTATGGAACAGGGGCAAATTTTGCATATATTTGAAAAATAAAATGAGATTTCAAAGTAATTGCATGTAAGTGATTGACTTCTTTGGACCACATCCCAGAAACTTGGGAGTTCACATGTTAATTCTCTTCTGCCACTATGAATGCATTGACTGAAAAGTTTCAAATTCCTTACTGCATGTGGTGGGGAGAAATTGAAGGGTTTTAGGGAAGAGTCATAATAAAGATTGCAGTTTATTTTACTTTATTTTTCATTGAAGTATAGTTGATTTACAATGTTGTGTTAGTTTCTGGCGTACAGCAAAGTGATTCAGTTATATATATATATATATATATTATATATATATATATAATATATATATTTATAATATACATATACTCTTTTTCATATTCTTTTCCATTATGGTCTATTACAGGATATTGAATATAGTTCCCTGTGCTATACAGTAGGACCTTGTTGTTTATCTATTTTATATATAGTAGTTTGTATCTGCTAATCCCAAACTCCTAATTTGGGATTAGGAGTAACCGTAAATTTGTATTCTATGTCTGTGAGTCTGTTTCTGCTTTGTAAATAAGTTCATTTGTGTCATATTTTGGATTCCAAATATAAGTGATATCATATTGTATTTGTCTTTCTCTTCCTGACTTACTTCACTTAGTATGATAATCTCTGGGTCCATCCATGTTGATGCAAATGGCAGTATTTCATTCTTCTTTATGTCTGGGTAGTATTCCATGGTATATATACACCACATCTTCTTTATCTATTCATTTGTCGATGGACATTTAGGTTACTTCTACATCTTGACTATTGTAGATAGTGCTGCAATGAACATTGCAGTGCATTTATCTTTTTGAATTAGACTTTTCTCCGGATATATGCCCAGGAGTAGGATTGCTGGCTCATATGGCAAATGTTGCAGTTTCGAAATGTCACTTTCAAGGAATGAGAGGTATACTTACAGGTCAGACACTTGCATTTATTTCTACTCCCTCTCATCACAGAGTTCACATTCTCCCCACCCTCCCTCCATTCCCATCCCTGGCTTCCTCAGGCACCCGGAAGAAAGGCCACGTTAGGAGACACAATGAGAAGGCAGCCATGTGCAAGCCAGGAAGTGAGGTTTCACCAAGAACCATGGTCTGGGACTTCCAGCCTTCAGAACTGTCAGAAAATATATTTCTATTGTTTACACCACTCAGTCTGTTATGGCAACCTGAGCTGACTAACACACACTGAGGCACATCATGAATTTTCAAAATGCCATAGAAAAACAGCCTAAAAGAGGAGAGGGAGGGAGAGAGGAGAGAATATAAAAGGGCAGGAGTCAACATCGTGGGGTCTTCTCATCGACAGTATAAGAAGTTAGAAGACCATAGGGCCGTGACTTCAGAGTTCTGAGGGAAATTGTTTTCGAAACAAGAATTCTATATGTAGCCAAACTACCTCTAGTGTGAGGACATGTGATGGTTAATTTTATGTGTTAACTTGACTGAGCTAAGGGTGCCTAGATAGTTGGTAAAGCATTGCTTCTGGGTGTGTATGTGAGGGTGTTTCCAGAAGAGATTAGGATTTGAATCCGTAAACTGAGTAAAGAAGATTGCCCTCACCAATGCGCGTGGGCATCATCCCATCCATTGGGCAAGGTAAAGGAAGGGTGAATTTGCTCTCTTTCTTGAGCTGGAACATACAACTATTCCTGCCCTCAGACACCAGCATTTCTGGTTCTTGGGCTTTCAGGTTTGGACTAGAATCACACCACCAGCTTCCCTGGGCCCCCAGCTTGCAGATAGCAGATCATGGGATTTCTCAGCTGCCATAATCATGTAAGTCAATCTTGCATTTTATATATATATATATA
>NW_006782674.1:959834-996287 GCF_000442215.2 Lipotes vexillifer | reverse complement strand
TATATAATATGTATGTGTGTGTGTGTATATATATATATATATATATATATATATATATATATCCTATTGGTTCTGTTTCTCTGGAGAACCCTAATATAAGATACAATAAATTTTTAGAAATGCAAGTCTTAGAAAATTATCTCATGTGTACCCTTTATCAGGAAGCTGTTAGAAAAAGTATTCCATAAAGATGAGGGATAATTGAGCAGGATTAGAGAGTTTCAGTCCATATTAGAAAAAGAAGAGGGAGAATTTCAAGAGGGAAATCTCCTAGAAGAAAAATATTAAATGGATTGATTATCAGATATCTTTAAACATATCCAGAAGAGATATTCTGGTAGAGAGTTTGGAGAGAAATTAGTGAGGGGTACATAAAAAACTAAGCAAACAAGAAGACATGGCAATTATTTATTCAAGGAAAAACAAAAAACCTGTACAGGAAAATAAATGTAATCATAGTATACTACATGGATCAGTTTTGAATAATATTATAGTGCAAGAACAACAAAAGCAATGAAAATTGTGATATGACAATCTTGGGAGAATGAAGACAGGAAAAGTATGTGTGTGAAGTATGTGTGTGTGTGTGTGTGCACGCACGTGTGCATGCGTCAAAGACCTAAACCCTCATCTTCCATGGTAGGAAGTCAGTAAATATCTAAAAGTCAAAATCATCAGCAAATAGAAGCATAAGCAGGTTATTTAGAATATAAATGTAGGGACTTCCCTGGTGGCACGGTGGTTAAGATTCAGCCTGCCAATGCAGGGGACACAGGTTAGAGCTCTGGTCCAGGAAGATCCCACATGCCACAGAGCAACTGAGCCCGTGCGCCACAACTACTGAGCCTGCACTGTAGAGCCTGCGAGCCACAACTACTGAGCCTGTGTGCCACAACTACCGAAGCCCGCGTGCCTAGAGCCCGTGCTCCGCAACAAGAGAAGCCACCGCAGTGAGAAGCCCACACACTGCAATGAAGAGTAGCGCCTGCTCGCCACAACTAGAGAGAGCCCGCGCCCAGCAATGAAGACCCAATGCAGCCAAAAATTAATTAATTAATTAATTAATTAATTAATTATTTTAAAAAGTAAATACCAGAAGGTGACGGTGCTGGGTGGGGAAAGGGAATGTCATTCTTCATTATAAGCCTTGAGTAACATTTGATTTTATAAACTTTGTAGTGCTTTGATAAAATTAAAGTTAAATTTAAAAAGTCAGAAATACTGCTTCTCTAGGAGGTGGGTCAAAAAGGATCTTGCTGTGATTTATATCGTAGAGTGTTCTGCCTATGTTTCCTCTAAGAGTTTTATAGTGTCTGACCTTACATTTAGGTCTTCAATCCATTTTGAGCTTATTTTTGTGTATGGTGTTAGGGAGTGTTCTAATTTCATTCTTTTACACGTAGCTGTCCAGTTTTCCCAGCACCACTTATTGAAGAGGCTGTCTTTTTTCCATTGTATATTCTTGCCTTCTTTATCAAAAATAAAGTGACCATATGTGTGTGGGTTTATCTCTGGGCTTTCTGTCCTGTTCCATTGATCTGTTTTTCTGTTTTTGTGCCAGTACCATACTGTCTTGATTACTGTAGCTTTGTAGTATAGTCTGAAGTCAGGGAGCCTGATTCCTCCAGCTCCGTTTTTCTTTCTCAAGGTTGCTTTGGCTCTTCGGGGTCTTTTGTGTCTCCATACAAATTGTGAAATTTTTTGTTCTACTTCTGTGAAAAATGCCGTTCTAAGAAACGGAAATAAAAACAAAAATAAACAAATGGGACCTACTGAAACTTAAAAGCTTTTGCACAGCAAAGGAAACCATAAACAAGACAAGAAGACAGCCCTCAGAATGGGAGAAAATATTTGCAAATGAAGCAGCTGACAAAGGATTAATCTCCAAAATTTACAAGCAGCTCAATATCAAAAGAACGAACAACCCAGTCCAAAAATGGGCAGAAGACCTAGACATTTCTCCAAAGAAGATATACAGATTGCCAACAAACACATGAAAGAATGCTCAACATCACTAATCATTAGAGAAATGCAAATCAAAACTCCAATGAGGTATCACCTCACACGCGTCAGAATGGCCATCATCAAAAAATCTACAAACAATAAATGCTGGAGAGGGTGTGGAGAAAAGGGGACCCTCTTGCCCTGTTGGTGGGAATATAAATTGATACAGCCACTATGGAAAACAGTATGGAGGTTCCTTAAAAAACTACAAATAGAACTACCATATGACCCAGCAATCCCACTACTGGGCATATACCCTGAGAAAACCATAATTCAAAAAGAGTCATGTACCACAATGTTCATTGTAGCACTATTTATAATAGCCAGGACATGGAAGCAACCTAAGTGTCCATCGACAGATGAATGGATAAAGAAGATGTGGCACATATATACAATGGAATATTACTCAGCCATAAAAAGAAACGAAATTGAGTTATTTGTAGTGAGGTGGATGGACCTAGAGTCTGTCATACAGAGTGAAGTAAGAAAGTGAAAAACAAATACCGTATTCTAACACATCTAAAAAACAAAAAATGGTTCTGAAGAACCTAGAGGCAGGGCAGGAATAAAGACACAGACATAGAGAATGGACTTGAGGACACAGGGAGGGGGAAGGGTAAGCTGAGACAAAGTGAGGGAGTGGCATGAACTCATATATACTACCAAATGTAAAATAGATAGCTCGTGGGAAGCAGCTGCATAGCACAGGGAGATCATCTCAGTGGTTTGTGACCACCTAGAGGGGTGGGATAGGGAGGGTGAGAGGGAGACACAAGGGGGAGGAGATATGGGGATATATGTATATGTATAGCTGATTTAATTGTTTATACAGCAGAAACTAACACACCACTGTGAAGCAATTATACTCCAATAAAGATGTTAAAAAAAAAAAAAAAAGAAGTATCACTTTTGTAGATGTTCGGAGATGAGATTGGTGAAGGATTAAGTGGAAGCAGAGAAGGTAGTCAGGAGCCCCTGCAATTGTCTGAGCATGCAGGGCGTTTATTGAGGAGGACCCTTGGGATCAGCACCTGTGGAAGGGAGCGGGCAGAAGTGGGAATGGGCAGAGGAAAATGTCCTTCTGTGATGCAGGCCCAACAACAGCCTCAGCTGACCGTGTGGGGAGCTCTGGAGCTAGAATAGCTCTTCAGAGCTGTCCTGGGTTGGACTCTGATAGGTGAGCCTTGGATAAGACAGCTCTCTGCAGCTGAAGCACCTCCTGTGGGCTGGGCACCACCAGCATTTCCCAGAGCTGGGGCTGAAAGACCTTCACAGAAGGAGAGTCTGGACTGTGCATGACAATGTCCACTACTTACGTTGCTACTGGAGATAAGCAATGATGAAGGCTCAGCTAGGTTGTGGCAGTGGGAATATGGAGGAGGGAACAGATTTCAGAGGTAATTAGGAGACAAAACCTACATGACATGCTGATAGATTGGCTATGGTGAATGAAACGAAGGAGAAGTGAATTAGGACCATCTGGTATACCACCAGGTTTCTTGCTGGGTGGATTGTGATGGTGACTGGATTCACACAGAGAGGGCCTCTTATGTAAGAGAAAAGATGATACATTCAGTTTGGGATAAGCTGATTAGGAGACCTGTGGGGGAGAAGGCCTCCTTGAAGCTTCTGCATCAGCTCACCCAGATCTCTTCTCTTAATTACAGATGACTTTTATTTTCTGACCTCCACAATCAAACCCTGAATTACATTTCCTACTAGAAGGTCAACCTTCTAATACAAAGGTATTTTGGTACTTTTGTCTATATCCCAGTACCTAGAGCAGACCCTGGTATTGAGTATGCAACACATACAGATATTTGCTGTTGATCCAGTGTACTGTTTCTATGATTGCCTCTTTGTGTCTGGCCATCTCAATGAGAGTTCAAGTCTTTTGCTGCCTAATAATCACAAATTATTTAACTTCTATACACCCCACAGCACCCAGCATAGTGCTGGGCCCCAAGAACACACATGCCAAATGCAACTGATTGATGAGCAGCCAGGGGGTCTCAGGTCTCTGTTTAGGACTCCACACCCCCCACTCTGCCTCCCAACGTGTTCCCACCTTTTGTGATGTTCTCTCTGGTGCTTGGATATAACAGATGCTCTGCAGGATCCATGTGAATGGCGTGAAAAGATGGTGTCCAGAGAGGGGAGAGAATCCATTTAAAATATTGTAGAGTTAGCCAGTTTTGTTGGAGATGAGCTCAGATTGTGTGCATTAGCAGGACAGGGAGGTGGTTTTTTTAGGGCCACAAAAATTGGAAAGGTAGAGTTGGACCCCCTGATCACCATAACTCTGCTTCTTCAAGCTTTAGTCTTGTGCTGGGATGGCGGGAAGGCAGAAGGGGAGGTCTTTTATTATGTGGTCGTATAACCCTCAAGCCAGGGAAGCTTGGTTAAGTACCCTCCACTTCTCCCGGGCGTCACTCATTGGCCTGTACCACATCAGGGAGGTTTAAGTTCTTGCAAGTTGCCTATAGCCCTCACTTGTGAGACGGAAAAAGTCAATAGAGAAGGAACCTGAAGAACAAAAGAAGGAAGGATCTTAAAGGCCAAAAACACTGCGTTATGGTCAGACCTCAGTTTTCTGCAAGTGAAAATGCATTCATAGCATTGGCCATTCCTGGGAAGGAGCTATTTTACCTGTTTCATACAAGGAGAATAAACTGAGTGACCTAGAAGTAGAAGAAAGTCCCCTGGCTTGGGCTGTTTGTTCCCCTCCTACTCGGACCCCTCAGTATGCATGCTTACTGCTCATGCTTGCTCGTGGAGTGACTTAGAGGTAGGTGAACTTCTCAGGGTTTATGGTGAAGGTGATTCTAAGAGTAGTGGACAGGCTGTGGAGAGCTTCAGTAGAGTAGCCCTCAACGATTTGCTGGTGGGGACTGGTGTTTAATCTTTACATCACTAAACACCAGATCGGCAACCTGCGAGTTATCTGGCCCAAGTTCATGACTTATACCAGGACATAGGAATTGTAGCTTCCAGTCTCATGCTTCCTTTACCAAGATTGAATAACTCTGACATGCGACTTGCCATGTGAAGTAGGGCTTGGAGTTTGAATTGGTTTCCAGGCCGTGCAACCAAATCTGTATCCCATGTTCTTCATGCCCCTGGAGAGCCCTGGTATGAACATTTAGGACGACCGTTTGGTGTGGGGTCTGTGATCTGTGCTCGTGGGGCAAGAATTGCCTTTTTCAGTGTAAAGAGACAGAAGCTGCAGCCACGTGAGCTAATCAGCAGGCTTTGCTTATGGTCAGGGACTGAAGTCTTTACATGCTTTGCATATTGCTGTGATCCTAATGACTACTCCACCAGCATCACCGCCAATGGTTACTGCCATTATGGTGGGAGCATCTAAGAATCTCAGCAGTGAGGTAATAGAAAGAGCATTGGCACTTGGAGCCTGAAGATGTGGGTCTAATCCTGCAACTGCCCTTGACTAGCTGTGTGACCTTGAGCATGTCACCTGACTTCTCTGAAATTCAGTTTTTATTGACAGAATGAGAATCAGTCTTGATTACATCACAGTGGGTTCTGAGGATTGGATGAGACAGTATAAGGGAAAGTGCTTTGTAAACTGTAAATTGCTATGTGGCCAATATGCTTTAATTGTTGCTGATTGCAGTGCAAAGACGGAGCTTCCTTATTCTCTCATTCTCGGGATATTAACACATTCTCTGCTATGTGTCTGATGCTAGGCCAGGTACTGGGAAGACAACAGGTAAAAAGCTACGTAGTCTCCAACCTCATGTCCTTATGGCCCAAAGTTAGGATTCCCACATCGAGCACCTTTGGACGTGCTGCTGCACACCCTGAGACTTGCTTCCTACGAGACCTTTGGATGGGTGGGCCATGTGGAAGGGCCTTCAGAGAGGAGCTTTTCAAACTATGCTCTGGGAGCCCAAGGGTCCCAGGGAGAAATCACACGGGGGAGGGGCAGAGCAAGCAGGGGGTCCCTGAGCCTTCCCTGCCTTCAGCCAGGTTTGTTCCTCTTTTCCTGCCGTATTTCATTGTTTGAAGACTGCTCCTTTGGTGGAAGAAGCTGGACAGCCTGGCTCCTTGATCTCTTCTAACTTTTACATCTGACTCATGGGTGAGCCTCTTTCCAAGTCTCTTTCTTCTCTTCCCAGTGGTAGCAGAGGCAGAGACGGCCGGTTGCCATTATTGGGATGGAACCAGGATATGATGACTTTAATCTGAATACTTATATAGAATGGGAAAGAGGCTGGGTGGGTGATAAGTCACCTGGAGGGGTGGGGAGGCTTCCTTTCATAGCCACAGCACAGCAGCTTGGACGGCCATCCAGCTGGGACTGCCGTGCTTCACGAGAACTGCTGGGTCTGACTCTACCTAAGGCAATTTCTCTTCTCCACAGACAGGCATCCTCAACAGGTAACCTGGTAATCATGTGGTGGCCTCACCCCTGGCACCTAGCTCACGGGCAGCGTTCTAACAGCAAATGGCATTCTGAGTCATCTTTGACCTTGGACGAAACAGTTCTGCAGTGTCTAGGCTCTCTGCGGTGATCGACCCTGAGAGCTGACAGGACATTTTAAGGGAGCAGAGCCCCCCAGCCCAAGTGCTGACCAACAGCCAGAGTTTCCCCAGTAAGTGGTCCTTCTCAGGCTACAGTGGGAGCCAGAAAATGGATGAAATCCTTTTGCTAGCCAAACTGTGCAATATTCCAGAGAGTTTTGGGGGTTTTTGTTTGTTTGTTTGGTGTTTGTTTGTTTGTTTTTGCCTTCAGATAGCTCCTAATTATTTAGAGATTTTCCAAGATGGAATGTTCTGCCCTGGGAAATTGCCCCAAATGCTTAGGAAACTGTTCCCTGGTTTTTAGCACCCACGATTGCTTTAATGAGTCAGGTCTCACTACATTGTATTAGCATTCTAATGGCTGCTGTGATAAACCCCCAAATGCTCAAATATGCTAGAAATATGTTTATTGTTCACACTGAATCCAAAACAGGCTTGCATTGGTAGTTGCCTCTTCTCCAAGCAGTTATTCAAGGACCCAGGCATCTTTCCTCCTGTGGTTCTGCCATTGTCAACATGAGACTGCTAGGCTCACCCGGCTTATTTGCATCCAGCCAGTGGAGGGGAAGAGAGCCTGGAAGATAGTGGGTAGAAAGTTTTTATAGGCCAGTCTGGGAAGTGGTACATATCCCTCCACTTATGTTTTCATGGCTAAAACCCAGTAATAAGGCTATACCTAACTGCAAAGCAGTCTGGGAAATGTAGTCTAACTGTGTGCCCAGACAGAGAGATTTGGTGGATAGCTAGCAGTCTCTGCCACTTCCATCTGCTGAGGTTATGTCTCTCTTTACTGGGGAGGCAAGAAATAAAGCAGAGCGAGGAAAACCTGTCTTAAATAGCAGCAACGTGGTTGACCTTCCACATTCAAAACAATATAGGGCAAAATAAAACAACAGTAGGAAATTATTTTCACACGTCTTGTCAGCAATCATTTTAAAGTTTGATGATGGCAGGGTTGTACAGAAGCTGGTTCTCTCATACAGTACTTGTGGGAGAGTAAATTGGTGCAACCACTTTGGAGAGTTATTTGTCAGTGTTTGTGAAAATTTAAGTGTTCATACTCTTTGGCCCAGCAATTCGATTTCTCACTGTCTTCTCTAGAGTAGGACTCTCATAAGTGTACAGTGAAGCATAAATAAGATGCTGATTGCCAGCGATGTACATAAACCAAAAGATTAAAACCGTGTCAGTATCCAGCGGTAGGGGACTAGGTGAGTAAGCTATGGTATATTTGTGTTATGGAATACCATGAATGGTTGAAAATATAAGGTGGATTTATATGGACAGACATGGAAAGGGCTTTAAGGCATATTCCAAAAGAAAAAAGTAAGTCACAGAGCACAAGTAACAAATTGTACCATTTACAGAAATAAAGACAAGATAAAACTATCAATGTCTCTAGGTACATATACATTTATATGTAAAGGTATAGAAAAAGATCTGGAAGGATACAGACCAGGGAAAAGTTGTTGCCTTGCAGGAGAGGATTGGGTTTGAGGTGGTAATCAAGGGGATTTTGGTTTTTATTGGTGGGATTTTAAGCACTGTAACGCATCATTCATACACTACTTACGTAATTAACAATAAATTAATAAAAATAAGGAAATGAGTACATAAACTAAGAAAACAAATTTAAAAATCTAAGTATATTGGACTTCGCAAATATAAATAACCATATCATTTATTATATTTTTCATTGTTATTGTAATGTTTTAAGGTCTTGAACAAAGAAACAAAAACTAAACAAAAGAATAAGAATCCTCTCACGAATCCTACTCAGAAGCAGGCCACTTATCCAGGGTCACTTCCAAAATCACAGGAGTTCTTGGGATTAGGACCTCATGCATACTGAGTGTGTCATTCAGTTTTTCAGGACCAGCAGGAGTGGCGGTGGCCCTGGAGCCTTGAACACATTTACCAACAAAAAAGAGCTTATCAAGAAAACCTGGTGACAAGGAGCATTGCAGTTATCCAGCAGTTGTCAAATTAGCTCCAGTTGGAGTGAGAGGTTCCGTGGTTAAGACGAAGGAGCTGGTCACACATATTTGTTTCATTTCTAGAAGATGTCAGATACTGTCCTAGGAGCTGAAACAGAACAAAAATCAGACAGTCATTGACACTTCCCCTGTGGAGTTTATGGTCTAGAGATATCCTCCTAAATTACAGAAAAAATTAAGGCATAGAATTTTCTCCATGTTCAGTTTTGCTCCTGTAAACTTTCCCTTTGATTTTTGATATTGCTAATGTAACCAGCAAGCACAGACAGTCGCAGTAAGGATGAACCAGTAGCAAATGATTATTAACGCGGAAATTCAGAAACAGTTTTTTAATGTTTAATTTGACAACTAATCTTTTTGGACATGTATACCTGGATGTGATATTATGTTTCATACACATGCTATACATCACATTGTCTCCTACTAAAATTGTTGGTTTGTAAAATAGAATTAAAAATATAAGTATCTTATGGGGCTATACAGAGAGCATCATAATTTCTAGGCTTGGTACTACCTGAAAATGTTTGAAGACCACAGGTATACGCTTGGATCTTTTGTAGAGTTGTTTATTTTTCCTAAGGATACAAAGCAGGCAGAAATCATTGTGAAGGAGGCTTTCTGGGATTTACAATTCCCTGACATTTTCCTGTTGTTCTGAGTCATTTGCTTCTGAGCCACAGCTTTCCTAGTCACCAGGCAGTGTCTGGGTCATAGAAACACAGTCTAACAAATTTAAAAATGTTCCAAATAGATTCTGTCCTGTCCTTGCATTTCTTAATGCCATGATGCCCGCAGTGATACTCCTTAAATCTACTTTTCTTTCCTGGCCACTTTGCTCATGCAAGACAGTTACTCAAAAACTGTCCTCCCAACCTCAGGCTTCTGCTGCTTTTCTTCCTCCTCCATTCCTAACAACGGTGCATCACAAAAGCTCAAAGCACTGGTCTTGCCAGAGTGAGCCTGGTCTAGAGGAGAGGAAGCAGAGACCAGGAGGCAGGCAGAGGTAGGCAGAACTAGAAGGGCAGTAGGGGGGGAATGGTAGAGAACAGTCATAGCTTAATAATTACTGTCCTATCGTATGATCATCTGTTTATTTACTTAGTCAATACTTATTGAGCACTAAGTGCCAGGATGGGGGGATATAAGGGTAAACCGGAGGAATGCAGCCTCTGCTTTCATGAAGCTTTGCCTAGTGGGACACAGAGAAGAGTACCTGGGCATTTGCAGCACACTGGGATGAGTGCTATGGCCAGCAGTGCAGGGTGGTATGGGAGCTCATGGGCTAGGGCAGAGGTGGGAGGAAAAGCTTCCCACATAGCACAGCAAGAAGCCTGAGGCTGCTAGTTGTCCACTAATATTCATTTTCCTCCTCTTCCTTTAATAAAAGCACGTCTGAAAGCATGCTATTTAGCTGGTCGATGCCTGCCCAGCTAGAGACTATCTTTCCCAGCGTTCCTTGCAGCTAAGTTCAGCCATGTGACTAGATTCGGGGCATGAGATCCGAGCAGCAGTGATGTGTGCAACTTCTGGTTTATGCCCCTAAGATGAAGGGTGTGGCTTCCTCCTCGTATTCCTATTGTCTGAAAAGTGGTGGTAACTGCAACAGCCATCTTAGACCATGAGATGGAAGCTCAATGGTGAAGGCGGTGGAGGAGAAAAGTAAAATGAACCGGAAACAATGTTGGGCAGCAGAGTTGCGCTACCAGCCCAAGGCCTGTAGACCATTATGTGGGAAAGAATTAAAAAACTATATCTGGTGTAAGTTACTGTTATTTAGTCTCTGTTAGGACAGCTGGACCAATATATTAAGCCATATATCAGGTTTAAAAGTTTAAAAGGTTTAAAGGTTTAAAAGAGTTCCAAATTCCTAATCTCCTCTTCTTAACCACTTGGGATCCCATGGTGTAATTCAAGAGCAGTCCTTGCATCAGCCAATCTGGGAGACATTTGGGAAATGGGCTGTTTAGATCCAATGGAGAGGTAGCTTCAGTGATATAAGTACTTTTCCAATTTAATTCCCCAGAAATTTTCTTAAAGACAAAGATCCACTGCCTTAGGAGCTGAAAGAGTTACTTCAAGGAGGATTTATGTATTTGGCCCCAAACTGAACTCCTTTTATTAGGAAGACACAGGACGTGCAGAAACCAGGAACACAGAGTCATTTTCACTGCCTGGCTTGGAGATCTTCAGGCCAGAGTTCAGGGAGGGATTTTGGATTAGAGGGGAGACTGCCCCTCAATTCCTGGGCAAGTCTGCCCAGATGGCACCTTGTTGGTCTCCAGGTTTGCTGGTCACACTCTGGGCCATTTCTTGTGTCTTGACCCCTTCTTAGTCCAGTTCCCTATTCTTCCTTCCTCCACGGCCCTATGTCTGGCTGTCACTACCAAGGAGAACCCTCTCAGAAATGCCAGTTGGGAGATACCAGCCCTTAGAGAGAAACTCAGGACCATGATGGCATCTGGTTCTTTACACAGAGTATCAGTCAAGATCAGTTAGGTTGGGCTGCAGTAACAAACAAACTCCCAAATCTCAAGTCCAACATGGCTCAGCAGTGTCTGTAATTTAACCAGTTGAGGGTTCCTGGATGACCATCCATGACACCACATTTCAACATGAGGCTTCAGGCTTTTTGGGGGCAAGAGAAGGGAGGACATAGAGAATCATAGTTCCTGATGCTCCCAAGCAGAAGTGAGCCATTTATTGGATACACAAGTCACATAGCCACTCCTACCTTCAAGGGCTGGGGGGGTGCCATCCTCCTGTGTGTGTATGAAGGGGAACTGGAGATATTGGTGAGCAGCAGCAATGCCCACCACAGACATCACACTATGAGAAGGCTGATGGGTGAACAGGGAGTCTGCAAAGTGGGCGTGCACCCTAGGAGGTGCACAAGATGATCCACTGGGTGAAGGAAGAACATAGTGGAACTTCCAATTATATTTATGCTTTATCCTCTCCTTTTTAAATGTCTGTTTTTTGAGTATGTCTATTATACCTATTATAATGAGTATGTCTATTTATAAGGTGCATGATGTATACGTAGTGGTACGTGATTATAATTTTTAAGTAAATAACTATGCATACACTGGGGGTGGATGCTCAAAAATGTTTTATGGATGGGGCAAGCAATCGAAAATATTTGGCGACTACTGGACTAGAAGATAGGACCCAAAGACCCTTAGGCTGTGAGTACCAAAGGCTCTTTGAAAATGGGACCTGGAGCCCTTAACCCCAAAGTGACTCAGTTTCCTTGGCTGTGACAGTTCAATTATGATTATCTTTTCAGAAGCTTCTAGGATTGATACCCAAAAGGTCCTTAAAGAACAGAGGCTGAGACAGGGTAGAATTAGATTGAATACCTTTTCACCTCTCTTGCCTGTAGTCAGCAAATGCAAAAACATCTGCAGTGCTTTGTAGGACTACAAAGAGACAATGTGCATTCATGACGAGCGGGGTGCACAGTGCATGGGGTGGGCGCGCTGGGTGTGCGGTGGTGATTGGTGTCAGGTAGAGAGTGCTGCCTACGTCGGGAGAGCCGGGGGAAAAAATTACAGGGAACTCCACACGTTAGCTGCCATTGCTTTCCCTGGAGAGGCTGAAAATCTTTGAGAGGCTCACTCTAGGGGGAAAGTGTTACTGGATAAGTCTGGCTGATGGAGACAGAGAGAGAGAGAGGAAGAGAGAAAATAAATGCATGTATGTGTGTGTGTTTGTGTGTGCATGTGTGTATACGTGTGTGCATGTGTGTTCTGTGTGTGTGTTTGCTCACGTGTGAGTGTTTATATATCTGTTAGTTTTTCTTCCTCTGGTTAAAATAGGGTACCCCAGCTCTGGGACATGAAAAGAAGGAAGAAAGATCACGGTGGGCGAGACTGGCACAGGGAATAAGAGGCAGGTGCCAGTGGGAGAGGTGTGGAGAGAAAGCGTCAGAAGACAGATCTGAAAGTAAACAGCAGAAATGACTATCTGTTATAGCCAAAGCTGGCAGCAGACCAGGAGATGAAAGCCTGTAATCCAGACGCCTCAGGAGACTGTTGAGATCAGGGTACCCCTGGCAGCCTGCCGGTGGGCAGGAGCAGCCCCAGCCCCTGAGTCTCACACTCAGCCGGGGGCACAGGCTGTCGGATGTCTCCACACGCCCAGCAGGGTCAGGGGGGCTGAGAACTTGGTGTCTGTGCATAATGCTGCATCACTTCCCCTTGGATAACTGCTTCCCCTCCCATCCCCCTCCCACCTGTGGGAAGGACACCAGCAATTTTCCAGCCGTCTCCCCAACACCCACTTCTCATTCAGTCAGTTGTCGATCCTGGCAATTTCACTTCCCACGTGGATCCCCTTCACTTCCCCCCTGTGCCTTCTCCCCAGGTCAGGAGGGAAAAAACCCCCAAAACGTTACATGTTATAAAACCCTGTACTAATAGTATTTCTCAGGACTTCTAAAGCTTTAGTTGCGTGGAACGGGAACCAGCATATTCTACCGGAGGAGAAAGGGAGAGGAAGAGAGAGATTTTAGTTTGGGAGTAAGGGACACGCTGAGGGCAGGATTTCAGGGGAGTCTCAGAAGAGTCTGGAAGCTAGAACCTGAAAGCCGGTGGGACCCAGGCGGCCTTCTCATAGCCGCTTGACTCCGTCTCTCTCTGCACATCTGCTTCTCTCTTCTTTCTCCGCAGCTTGCTTTTCTCTGCTGCTCAGCTTGTGGTGGGAGGTGCCTGCCCACATCTCCCCAGTGTTTGCATCTCCTCCATTCAAGAGACCAGAATAAACTAACTAGTCTCAGATACCCTTGGAAATTTCTTATTAGCCAAGTCGGGCCAGTTGCCTCTGTCCCATAAGTGTGGCCAGGCAGATGGGTCATTATGTACAGTCGTGGCTGCATAACTGTACAGTCACAGGCCCATACCTGTGACCTCCAGCCTCGCCTTGGTGCTGTCCCTGTGGATCTCACATTTATAACCTCTGCCTTTGACCATGTTCCCGCAGTCTTCTCTACCTCCCACTTTCAGGCTTATCTTGGTAACTCACGTTATGAAAACCCTAGTATTAAATATGCCCGTTCGAACTTCACGCTCTGTCTGCCACATCCTGTTATCTTCCCTGGGTGTGTCTGCCCAAGCCCGCCCCCCATGAGTGCACTAGACCTGTCCGATACTGTGGCCTCTGGCTACCCATCACTACTGAGCACTTGAAATGCGGCCAGTCCAAATTGAGATGTGCAGTAAATGTCAAAGACACACTTGGTTTTTAATGCTTAGGAAAAAAGAATGTGAAATATCTCATCAATAATCATTCATATTGATCATATGTCAGAACGGTAATATTTTGGATACACTGAGTTAGATAAAATATAATATTAAAATTAATGTCACCTGTTTCTTTTCACCTTTTAAATACGGTTACTAGAAAATTTAATATTACCTATGTGACTCACATGTCATTTCTGCTGGACAGTGCTGGGCTAAGCCACAGTCTCGGGAAAGGCCTGGGCTTTCTCACTCGCTGCCTTTATTCAAGCTGTTTCTCCCTCCAGGAAGGTCTTTCCATCTTCCACTACCCAACTCCTACCCATCCTGCAAAACCTTCCTCCAGTGGTGCCCTGTGAAGCTCCATGTCTACAGATACTTCTATCTGTAGCTATTTACCTTCAGAACTGTTGAACTTTTTTTTTTTCTTTTAGTTTTACTTTTTTGTATTTTAAAATACACTTTTGGCACATTTAACCTTCATTATAATCATTAGTATGTGTGCCTTATCTCCTATATTCTGTTGTAGGGCCTTGTGGCCATGCTTCATTTATTTGTCTATTCCAGGTATACACACTCAACAAATGCCTATAACTGACTGGAAATATGAAGTCTGTGAAAGAAAATCACTCTTGCTACAGATAGGTTATTGTGAGCTCAGGTGAGGCTTTTGTCCTGGTCTGTGTTCCATTTCTCCCCATCACTCCCTCCCCCACTCCCTAAGTCACCTCCGTTACCATCTTCATTCAGTCACTCATTTATTCATCACATATTTAATGGCACTTTACTGCACCAGGTGCTGGTAAACACAGGTGAATAAAGAGACATGGTCCCTGCCTTAATGGAAGTTCCAGTCTAATGGGAGAGTGATAAAAGTGAACAAGAATGCACTTATGAACTGTGATATGGAGGATTCAGAAGAGGAACCAGGCAGTGGGGAGGGCAGGTTGACTTTGATTTGTGGTCAGTTTAAGGCAATGACGTTTAAGCAGAGGAGTCAGCTGTGCCCAGAGCAGCAGGATGGGGAGGGAGCCCAGGCAGAGGGAATGTGGTGGCGGCAGACTCAGGGTCAGAGAAGAGCTGCCTGAGGCCAAGGGACATCACCTCCACAGTCCCAAGCTCTGGACAAGGGACATCACCTCCACAGTCCCAAGCTCTGGACAAGGGACGTCGCCTCCACAGTCCCAAGCTCTGGACAAGGGACGTCGCCTCCACAGTCCCAAGCTCTGGACAAGGGACGTCGCCTCCACAGTCCCAAGCTCTGGACAAGGGACGTCGCCTCCACAGTCCCAAGCTCTGGACAAGGGACGTCGCCTCCACAGTCCCAAGCTCTGGACAAGGGACGTCGCCTCCACAGTCCCAAGCTCTGGACAAGGGACGTCGCCTCCACAGTCCCAAGCTCTGGATGGCAAGAGGACTCACTGGTAGGTCGGTTTCCTCTCTGTGTTCTGATTTACTCTTTGGGACATTGTGAGCTTCATAGGGTGCACTTGACTCTTAAAATCTCTCAAGCTTTTCAACAAAGCATAAAGGTTAATTCCATTTCTTCTCATAGTGTTACCTCTAGGTGAACAGGGTTCAAATTCATACTCTTTCTGTATGGAAATCATGCCTATCATCTCATTTTAATGCCCCTCCCTTTTTTTTTTTTTTTTAAGCTGAAACAACATAATCTTTAATCTTGTCAGGTGCATTGAATGATGCACATATTCCTTATTTCTCTCTTTGTTGAAGACAGAGTTTAATGCCCTTTTGATGGTGGTCCTCACCCAGGGGTGAGTTTGTCCCCCTGGGGACATCTAGTGATGTTTTGGAGACAGTTTTGGTTATCATGACTGCTGAGGGTGGCGGTGGTGCTGTTGGGATCTAGTGAGTAGAGGACAGGGATGCTGCCAACATCTTTTAATACACAGGACGCCTCCCATAACAAAGAGTTTCTGGCTCAAAATATCAAGAATGCTGAGGCTGAGATATTCTAATGTAAATATAGTCAAGATAGACATATTCTTTTGAGAGAGGGACAGCTGAGTCTATGGCCAAGGCTGCCAGTTGCCACCTCATATTCAGTGTTCCCTCTGTCCTTAGCAGAAGAAGCCCATTTTTTCCAAGATCACAATGCACCCAGCTAAAGGGCACTACTTCCCAGTGTCCCTTGAAGTTAGGTGCGGCCATTATTCAAGCTGTTTCTCCCTCCAGGAAGGTTTTTCCCTTCAGGAAAACCCACCTCCTCCAGGGTGGCGCCCTGGGTTGTTTAAGGAATTCCCCACATTTGGGCGTATGTTATCATGTGGGCTCACTGCAGTAGCCTTCCTTGTCCTCTGATCCCTCACACGAGATGCTCAGAAGTTGTGAGTGAGCAGGGACTGAGGGATGGGCATGGGGCCGGCCCTACGTTGTCACTTTTGAAGTCTGCAGTTCTGTGCCGAAGCTTGGATTTGGAAGTGCTGAGACATGCTTGCCAAAGGCTGGAGTTTTGATGTGGGGTGGAGAAATAGATGTTACTTTGAGGGGGAGAAAAACACCTTTCATTTCTTTAGGGTAGGATGATAAGTGATGCAACTTTGTGGTTTCTCACTTCTGATCTTCTGGAGAGCAGATGTTCCTTGAGGAATGGCTGGTCCAGAGGCGACGTATTTAAGTTCGCAAACACCACACATTGAGATGTTAGACATTTCAGTGTTGCTAAAGAAAACCACCAAATTAAACAGCCAACTTTCCCTCTTCGTTTTGTCAAAGAGACTTTTTAAAGTGAACTTGGCTGCTGGCGGTGGGACTGGCTCATTTGGCAGTCTCCGGGATGGGGGATGAGGTGACCGTGTGACTGGGGCTGGGGAGAGAAGCAACAGGAGGAGGTGAGGGTGAGGGAGGTGCCTGGACACACAGAGATGCCTCCTGCCCTCGTGGGGCGGGCAGGGAACCGCTCCCATGGGCCATGCGCACCCTTGCTCACCTGCCTCCCAAGTGGCAAACCTCTGCTCTTCCAAGAGGTGGTATCATCGCACTGAAGGGGAAAACCACCCCTTTGCCATGTGGGTGGTTATCTCCCAAAAGATCCAAAAGGGAGGGAGAAAGTGGCAGGAGAAGACAGCCTTAGGTAAATGCATGGCAAGTATTGCTTCGCAGGAGAATGAATGACGCCGGGGTTTAAATGGTGTGCTTTGGGCCGGGTAACTTGCTTCCCTTAGCTTGCGACCCTCATCATTTCTGCCCACTTTAGTTTTTAAAACATGGTGGGGGCTGGATGTTGGGAGAGGTTGTTGCAGAGAGCAGGGAAGTGGAGCCTCAAGCAGCTGGATCTATCCTAGCCGTGGTATGAATACGATGAAACGCAGCCTTTTATTTTTAGCGGGGGGTGGCGAGGCAGGGGGACTCTTTGATGCAGGGCTTGAAGAGCTGCTTCTGGAGGATGAGGATGAGAAGGCTGGGACAGTCCCTCCAAACACCCACCCGAAGCACCAGAAGTAGCAGCAGCAGGAGCAGGCCTGCCACACAAACAGCAAAGCACTTCCTCCTCTTCCTGGGGGCTCCAGATGCCCGTGCCCTGGAGGAGAAACTGAGGCCCAGAGAGTTGCAGTGGCTGGTCTCCAAGTGCCCAGCAATTCCCTGGGAGGAGCAGGGCCAGCCCGGGTCCCCTGGCGTCTGATCTAAGGGTTTTGTCTGTGTGATTGCTTCGGCTTCATAATATCACTTTCTTCTCTGGTACTTGGATGTGTTCCATAAATGCTCTGCTATGTGAAGCTCTTTCTTAAAATAGGAAAAGGATAAGCTCATCTGAAGGGATGGAAGGACCTTGTGAAGAGAACTGGGCATAATTACAAGTCACCCGGGTTTCACTAGTTCAAGCAGGCAGATGGTGGATAGAACCGAAGCCAGACAATTTGCACTTACCAAATTAGCACCCGTCTGTTAGTCTGCAGAAATGGGGAAAAAAAATGGGCATCTCTCTTTTCACCATATAAGGTAAATAAAAACCAGTGCTCACAGAGTGTTGGCGCTACAGGATGCAGAGGCAGTGTTACCCAAGCTGCCCCTCTATCAGCCACAAGTTCCTCGCTTCCACTGTGAGTGGGAGGCAGCCCAGAGTGATGGAAAGAACTCAGACTGTGGAGTCAGACAGCCATGGGTTCAAATCCCAGCTCTGGTACTTACCGTAGCTAGTGTGGCCTTGGGCAGCTTAACCCCAGAGAGGCTGTTGTTTGCTCACCTATAAAGTAAGAATAATACCTATTAATTCAATTAAGTAAATAAAAGTAAAATGAGCAGTGCAGAGTAGGCCTTCTATAGTCATAGCCCGTTAGCGATGGCCTTCAACAACACTCGGACCCCAGCTAGTCTTCACCTAAATATGACAATAGACCCAAGGCTAGTGGCCGAGGGGACCAAGAAGTGTGTCTGGACCAGAGTAGATTCCCTCTCACTCCAAGACACACCCACAAACCACATGCCCTGACCTGGCACCGGGGAGACTGGCCCTGCCCTCAAGGAATTCAGAGTCTAGGAGGGAAGAGAAGTATTCAAACAAATAATGATGATAGAACTTTAAAAATGCTATAATCTAAGTGGGATGAATCCTACCTGGCATGAGGAGGAAGGCGTCAGGAGAGGACACTCATGTGGACACGGAGCCAGACCATTGGAAGGCTGGGGCTTTTGTCAGGTAACCAAGGGGGCAGAAGGGACAACATGTGAGCAAGGCTTTGGGCTGTGGCTGTGCCTGGCTCTTCTGGGGAGCAGTGAGCCCTGCAGGGTGATGAGTGTCAGGCCACCCCAGGGTGTTGGATGTGAGCTGCTGAGTGAGGCCCCATCCCACCCTGAACATGGGCCTGAGATAAGGCAGCGGCGGGGGGGGGTGGGGTGGCGGTCTTTAGTCAGTGGAGTAAGTGACACCTTCGGGTTTGCCTTTGGGAAGATGAGTTTGACTGGGCTGGGGAGGGTGGGCCATGAGAGCAAGAGTGGAGGCAGGGAGGGTAGTTTGGGGATTATTGCAGGAGCCTGGAGGGCCGGAACCAAGGCAGCGGCAGAGGGACTGGGAGAAGAGAGACTGGCGGCCTTAGTGCTGAGTTGGACGTGGGGGATGAGTGACGGGAGGCTGAGAATGATTCCCTATTGTTTTCTTGGGTAATTAGAATTTGGGGCCAACTTTCTCTATGACACTTAACTTATAATGCTTGCATTTTTTTTTCTCCTTTGCCCTTCGACTGGGTGTTCCTTGAGTGCAGACATTTTCCTGTTCGTTCCAACTGTACCCCTCATGCTAATACGGAATAGAAGCCCAATGCTGATGAATGAATGAATGGATGAATGAATGAATGAACTCTTCACTCTGCCTTGTACTGCACACCTCTGTGGGGGAGCATGTGCCAAACTGGCTTATTACAGCTCCCGGCCTGGGGTCTCACAGATGCCTGTCATACCCCGTGGGATGGTGATGGTGATGACGCCATTTTGCTCACCTTCCCCTTTCAAGACATAATGCTTCCGAGCTTCCCTGGGAAACGCAGGAGGCCTAATTAATTCATGTGAGCAAAGTGTCCTGATTGGAACTTCGTGGCTGGAAGAAACCACAGGCTCAGGGGACATTTCCATTATAGAGTGATCACTGCTCTCTTAGCTTGCAAGGGGCCCCGTTAAGGCTCTTCTCTGAAAGGAAGATAAAACTCCAACCCCCTAGCCTGGTTATCACACTTCGGAACTATCCACCTCTCCGTCTATAACATTTTCCCTTGACTCCTTATCTGCTCAATATAGATTTGCAGCTGCTGCTCTGCTGTGCTCTGTGCTGCTGCTGGCTGGGTAGGGGAGCTCCCAGGTGAAGCAGGAAGAGATCAAGGCTTGGTGGAGGAGGGAAAGGCGGGGAGAGGCCGCTTCACCCTAGACAACTGGAACCACCTGAGCAATATCCCCCGCATTTTAAGCTGAGATACATCTTCTAAGCTCAGAGGGCACGTCTCCTGTGGGCATGCGCAGGTCAACCTCTGCGAAGTGGAATGCTTGGAGCACAGCTTTTCTGGTTGGCTGAGGATTATAAAATACCCTGTTTTGGTTAGCCTTCTTAAACTCTTTTTCAGAGACTTCGGTCCATTTTCCTTCCTTAAGCTGCTTGAGCACGGCACACTGTTTACTCTTGATTTCGTGATTCAGAACACACTCAGGATCAGTATTCAGAATCCCTGCGCTGAAATGCCAATTTTTATTACACGTAACCACGGGTGTGGGAGGCTCAGGGACTGGGTGAATCTCATTCCGGGACGCATTCTGGATTTTACTTGGCTAACTTCCAGACATCAGTTTGTTTCTTGCGATTGGGAAGACAGATAATTCTAAATGTATGAGGGTTCCAGTTGCTTTCTATTTTTTTTTTTAACATCTTTATTGGAGTATAATTGCTTTACAAGGGTGTGTTAGTTTCTGCTTTATAACAGAGTGAATCAGCTATACATATACATACATCCCCATATCTCCTCCCTCTTGCGTCTCCCTCCCACCTTCCCTATCCCACCCCTCTAGGTGGTCACAAAGCACCGAGCTGATCTCCCTGTGCTATGCAGCTGCTTCCCACTAGCTATCTATTTTATGTTTGGTAGTGTATATATGTCCATGCCACTTGTTGCTTTCTGGTTAATGAAAGTTTTACCACGTGTCAGAGACTCCCTAGTTTTTTTCTCAGGCTAAAAGTGAGATGTGTCCCTGCCAAGTCAGGAGAATTTAGCATAAACTGTGTCCGACCCTATTGTTAACTCCCTATGTGAGTTTGGATATACAGTGAGTCCTGCTATAATGCTTGTTTTGGAAATGCAAATTTGTTCCAACGCAATTGATGTCTTAGGGAACAGTTTGAGCATGACACAAATTTCACATTTACACTAGGTGGATCCAGAAAACGGCACACAGCTGAACTGGACAGCATAAGAATGTATGGAATGCACACACATGCCCCGAACATCTACTGGCCACCTCAGTTCACCGCATCTTAGCATCTTAGAAGCCACGCCATCCACATCTGTTGTTACAACTCTCTGTTGACTTCATGTTATAATAACTCACAAGCTGTAAGCTTTCTGGTGCCCGTTTCCGTAAGCAAACATCAGAACTTTTTCAGGGTAAAGTATCGTAATTACTGTGGTATTTGTAGAGTTCTTAACCATTTTACACTTGTCAAACTGTGCTACCCTTTTTATTAGATTCCTCTTCCTTTTTTTTTTAACGTGTCATTGATGAAGTATTTGAGTGTTCAGCCTCTCACCTTGTTTTTCCCATAAGCCCTGTGGTTTTTATCGAGCAATTTTGCACATTGTGGTGATTTCGCATATGTTACATTATAGCAAACCCAGCTGTAACTGGGGGGCTCTGAGCTTCACTCTAACCACCTGGGAAAGGAAGATAGTGTTCATCTTGGAGAGAGAGAAGGGACCTTGTTAGATATGTGAGTAACATTTGATCTCCTTACCACAGGCCACTTCCTTTGCTCACCAAAGATACATAACTTACAAAGAACGTATCTAAAAGGTTGAGGATATCTTCCAGTTTACAGAAATGGAAAACTGAGCAAAACTGAAACATAGATCTATGAGGTGGTATCACTTCAACTTTACTTTCATGGTATCCAAAGTATAGAACACATGTCCTCCCAGTTATAGAGTTACACATGAAATTACTTGTGAAATGAAAGAAGTGTTCAGGGACATACAAGGAGCAGAACTGGCACGCGCTGAGGCTTTCCTATGGAATAGACGCACTATGTACATCATCTCATTTAATCTTCATACCACCCTGTTTCCATATTGAACCCCTGCCACGTATTGGGTGCTAATCCGGCCATGGGGTTGTATCAGTGGACAGAACACATTGCTGCCCTCCAGGGGCTGAACTTCTAGTGCAGAGCCATAGACAGTAAGCCAACAAACCAACATACCCTTGGCCGTGGGGTGGTGAGTGCTATGGAGAAAGAGTGCGAGGAGAAGTATTCAGGGCAGGGGGAAAAGAAGGGACATCTGAGGTGGCACAGCAGCACTGCCATCTTCGCCCTACAGGTGAAGAAACTGAGCTAATAGAGAAAGAATGGCCAAGTGGCTCTGAGCCTTCAATAGGACAGTGGGGAGTTGAGGGGAGGGAGGGGAGGGTGGAATGTATCCCTGGTCTACAGGTAGAGGTAGAAAGTCCAGAGAGGACTGGGCTGGGTCTAATTTTACTTCAAAGTCTATTTTCTTTCTCTGCCTTGGAGCAGTTTCCACTGTTTAAGCTTGATCTTCCTGAAACATGGCTTCCTCGTGTTACCCAAGTCTTGTTCAAGGACCTGGGAGGTTTCTCTGATGATGCCTGTGTTAGTTTCCTAGGACTGTGTCTGGGAAAAACTCAGTGCATTTTTCTTGACTCTCACTGTTCACTTCTGACACCAGATGTGTGGGGTTTCCACACATCAAGCAATTCTCTGACACCAGCTGGGTGTCCCACAGTTCAGTTCAGGTCTGACACTGTCTGCCTGGAGTTAGCATCAGATCCTGCAAGTTAAGGGCTCAGTCCCACAAGTGACCCCACTTCAGATGCCAATCGCAAGTCCCAGCTGTCACTTATACTTCTGACCAACCCACTGTAAATCGGGGTTCCTATGACCCCCCTCCCGGGCTTCAGTAATTTGCTAGAATGGCTCACAGGGCTCAGTGAAACACACCTATCAGTTTATTATAAAGGACAAAATAAAAGATACAGATGAGCAGCTGGGTGGAGGGATCCACAGGGTGAGGTACGGGGAAGGGACACAGAGGTTCTATACACTCCTTGGGTATGCCATCCCCCCAGCACCTCTGCGTGTTCAGCAATCCGAAAGCTCTCTATACCCAATCCCATTGGGATTTTTATGGAGGCTTCATCATGTAGGCAGGATGGATTATTAATTCAATCTCCAGCCCCTCTCCCCTTCCTGAGGGATGGGGAGTCAGGCTGAAAGTTCTAAGCTTCTAATCATGATTTGGTCTTTCTGGTGACCAGCCCCACATCCTCATGCTACCCAGGAGCCCACCTTCATTAGAACAAAAGACACTCTTATCACCTAGGAAATTCCAACAGATTTAGGAGCTCTGTGTTAGGAAGTGGGGTTAAAAACTAAACATTAGGGGCTTCCCTGGTGGCGCAGTGGTTGAGAGTCCGCCTGCCGATGCAGGGGACACGGGTTCATGCCCCTGTCCGGGAAGATCCCACATGCCGCGGAGCGGCTGGGCCCGTGAGCCATGGCCGCTTAGCCTGCGCGTCCGGAGCCTGTGCTCGGCAACGGGAGAGGCCACAGCAGTGAGAGGCCCGCGTACTGCAAAAAAACAAAGAACAAAAAACAAAAAACTAAACATTAGAACAAAAGATGCTCCCAGTATTCCTATAAGTTAGGAAATTACAAGAGTTTTAAGAGCTCTGTGCCAGGAACCAGGGCTAGAGATCAACATATATGTTTCTATTATTTCATAGGCTGACATAACAAAGCTTCACAAATTAGGTGGCTTAAAACTACAGAAATTTATTGTCTCACAGCTCTAGAGGCTAGAAGTCAGAAATCAAGGTGTGAGCAGGGCCATGTTGCCCCTGAAGGCTTTAGAGGAGGATCCTTCCTGTGTCTTCCTACTGTCTGGTGGTGGCCAGCGGTCCCTGGTGTTCCTTGGCTTGCAGCTGCATCTTTCCAGTCCCTGCCTCCGTCTTCACATGGCATTCTTCCTGTGTGTCTCTCTGTGTTCCAATGTCCCTCCTCTTATAAGGACACCAGTCATATTGGATTAGGGCCCACCCTAGTCAAGTATGACCTCATCTTAACTTGAGTATATCTGAAAAGATCCTATTTCCAAATAAGGTCACACATTCACAAGTATTGGGAGTTAGGACTTCGAGATATCTTTTTGAGGGGCTACAATTCAACTTATTAACAATGACCAAACCAAATCCTAACTCTCTGCCTGGCTTCCTGTGTCACCAGAATTGACCCAGGTCTACCAACGTCACCTGCCTGCTTCCTGAGAAGCCCACCATACACAGTCACACCTCTGGGCCTTTGACTTTTCCACCATCTATCATGTCCCCTACCCATTCTCCAGGGTCAAAGTGTAGTGCCTTGTCCCCAGACCCTCTTTGATGATTCTATCACCGTATCAGCCCACACCGAATTCCTTCTCTGAATTCTTGCAGCCATTGCTCAAACATAACAGTATCTGTGTAGTACGTTAAAAAAAAAAATCAAAGCCTAGCTTGAAAGTTCTAGTCTAGTGTGGTTAAGAGGTACAGTGCACAGACCTTGGGGACACAGTGTAGATTTGAATTGAGCTCTGCCACTTCCTAACTGTGTGACCTGGAATAAATTACTCCCCCTCTCTGTGCCTCAACTTCTTTGTCATTAAAATGTGGATAATAACAGTGCCAATCTCATGGATTGTTGTGGGAGTTAAATGAGATGATTCCTGTGGACTGCTCAGTGTGAGGACCTCACATTAGCTCTTTTTATCGTGAGCACGGGGAAGCTTGCCTTTGAAAAGTGACTCTTTCTCGGTGGGTGCCGAGGCTGGGCTGCTGTCAACAAAGGAAGGGCCGTCAAAGGCTGGGACAGGAGGGAAGTATGGGACCACACGGGCTGGGCCCCGGGAAGTTGCCATGGCCGGGCAGGGTGCAGGCGGGAGTGGGCAGAGTCTGATGTGAACAAGGTCATGCTCAGGGGACAGGGATGAGAGATGTGGCCATCTGCACGTGGACATAGAGGTAGGTCATGGTCCCTGCCCTTGTATGGAGAAACAGCTTAGCAAATGGACAGATCATCGAATAATGATAAGTGTGGGTCAAAGTTGTTATAGAAAGAGATATAAATAGGGTGGGGCTCCCAGTAAATAATTATTTCAGGGCAGAGAGTGGGAGCATGGGGGAGAATCTGTGGCATCATTTGGCCAATTCTGTCATTTTCTGTAAGTTGGTATTTACTGCTTATTGCATAACAACTGTTTACCAGATTGTTAAGACTCTATTGCAGGTAACAAAAATCAGCCAAGCTAACTTAATAAGAAAAGAACTTTATCATGAGGATGCAGAGGTGTGTGTTTCATGGAGCCCAAGGGCAGAGACGAGCTAGATGCTGGGAATGGAGCATTGCCTGCATTTCGTCTTTTTTCTCCACTCTGTGTATATGTCCATCGTCTCTGTTTCCATTTGAAGACGAGCTTCTCTGGCTGTTCCAGGCTGCCTGGCAGAGCACCACCTCCCCATCAGCTCCTGAGCTCGTGGGTGCTTGTATTCCTCTGTCTATCTCAGTACCTATTCAATGCCACATTTTGCGGGGAGGGACTCGTATTGAGCTGCCTTGGGTTAGGTGCCCACCCTGGACCATAGAGTGGCAGTGGAGTGAGGTATCCTAACACCCGTCCCTGGGACTGTGCAGACTGGAGACACACGGGGATTTCTTCAAAGAGGGAGGTGCACGGTGCTGGACACAGCTGCGCAAGTAACCCACACAGAGCCTAATACAACCAGATAGTCTCCTATGCACTTTATATGTGTTATCTTTTACAGTATTTTTTTTTTTAGATGTTGGGGGTAGGAGTTTATTAATTAATTTATTTATTTTTGCTGTGTTGGGTCTTCGTTTCTGTGCGAGGGCTTTCTCTAGTTGTGGCGAGCGGGGGCCACTCTTCATCGCGGTGCGCGGGCCTCTCACTATCGCGGCCTCTCTTGTTGCGGAGCACAGGCTCCAGACGTGCAGGCTCAGTAATTGTGGCTCACGGGCCTAGTTGCTCCGCGGCATGTGGGATCCTCCCAGACCAGGGCTCGAACCCATGTCCCCTGCATTGGCAGGTGGACTCTCAACCACTGCGCCACCAGGGAAGCCCCTATATGTGTTATCTTTTAAATCCTCATCACAACCTTGCAGACTATGCATTAACGTTCCCAATATACTGGTGTAGAAACTGAGGCTCAGAGTGATCATGTAATTTGCTCAAAGTCATCAATAATATGTAATGGATGCAGGGTTTTAATTTAGATCTGTGTGAAACTAAGGCTCAAAAGTAAGTGATCTGCCCAAGGCCAGAATTAGTTGGTAGCCAAAGATGAACTCAGTGGTGTCATACAGTCTAAAAAATACAAAACCCAACCCAAGGGAAACGTACAGACACCAGCCTCGCAGCTGGGAGTCTAGTGAACTTGATTCCAGTTGGCTACCCCATCTCCCAAGTCCTAGTGTGGGCTCTGCCCTCCTACATGCTGTAGGAGCTGGGCCCTGGGGCGTGGGGCCTCTCCTGGAGCAGAAGCTGTGCTTTCAGCAGGGACTTCCCTACCCAAGATGTTTACCTACAAGGTTGAATCCTGGCTCGCAGGTGGTCACGGAGCTGGCGTGTATTGGGGCTGGGCTCCCCCACTTCTTCCTGCAGCCAAAGCTGGTACCAGAATCCTCTTAGGGGAGGTCAGTGAAGCTTCTGCTCAGAGACCAGACACAATCACTGTCTGGATTGTCTGCAACTCAAGGCTGCAGAGTAGCTGGGCAGAAGTGATTTACAGAGGAATAATTCCCGACAAGGGATTCTGGTGACCTTATAAACCAAGAGACTGAAACTGCTTGGCTTCTCTCTTCCCAGGGTGGAATTAATTCCACCTAACTCACTGCAGTCCATTTGAATTTTGGTTCTTCAAGAAAGAAAATACAGATCCCAGTGGTCTGTGCTGTTTCTTTGAGACATTTAAAGTACCAATTGCATTGGTGTGGGAGCTACTTGAAAGAAGAGTGAAACCAGAAAACTGGCTATGAGAAGAATAAAAACATGGCATAAAAAGAAAGGAAAAAAATAATATTTTTATTTCAAGGCTAACAGCTCTTTTCTGGGTACTTGTGGGATTTTTTTTTTTTTCTAGTTTTGACTGATTGATTCTAAGTGGTTGATGGGCATATGTATCAGGAATTTGGGGTTACGGTAAAGGGAGAGATTCTCTTTCTTTCTCCATGTTTCTTTTGGTTCGTAGAATTGTACCAACACTCCCTGATAGTATCAGGAAAAAGCTTCTATCTACCTCTCACCAACTCCTCCAAGGGTGGAGGGAGATGCCACTGACAGGTGAGATGGTGAGAGTCTGACATTTTTTTGTCCACGTGTCCCCATGGGGCAGGATATGCATCAGAGACTGATTCCCATGTCTCTGGTCTCTCTTGGACTCTCTTCCCTGGCTAAGATAGGGACAGGCCACTGTCTTTCATGATAACCATCCTGGTGCTGGGTACATGTGTCCTCTGCGTATTCTGCCTTCTCAACACCCCCTCCCCCCTACCTAGTGTGCACACCAAGGTTGGGGCTTGGGAAGAACGAGTAGGAAACTTGTCTTCGTCTTGGGTCTAAACCGTGTCCTCTACTTTTGCCAGTAGAAAACCCCCAATATTTTTATTCCTATTTAACTCCTGTTTCACTGTATATCTCAGCTGATTATGAAGGCAGAGGGGAGAGGGTTATGATCAAGTGGTCACGTCCTCAAAGGACAATAGTCCACTCACAGTCAGTGCCCTAACTACTAACCATATTAGTGACCCAGATAGTAAGCACTTTTTTCATAAGGAGTGCTAAATTGTGTCTAGAACAATCAGCTAGGGAAGGGTCGGCTTTCTGGAAAGTGTCTGGGGCAAAGAGCAAGGAGGTTGGAGTTAGATGAACCTGGATTTGAATCCTGGTTCCTCCGCTTATTAGCAGTTGAATTGGGGAAAGCTATTTTAAGTCTCTGACTCTAATATTCTGTAACTTTGTTCCATAACTTTATTAGGGGGCATAATAAAACCCATTTCGAAGTGTCATGGTGATGATTAACAATAAGAGCCTAGAAGCTGTTATTGAGAGCTTATTATGTGATAGGTACTTTTCTAAATACCTTGATTATATCAACCTTATGAGGTAAGAACTACTTTACCTCCCTTTTGCCTGAATCCCAGAGAAGTTAGTCACTCACGCAAGATCACATAGCTACTAATTATGCTTAACCATTGCACTATATTGCCTTTCACCTGAACAAGAGATTCAGTGGGAGATGTATGTGAAAGTGCCTGCTACAGTGCCTGGCACATAGAGAGCACTCTTAGTAAATAATATGTCTTCTTTTCCTCTTTGCTGGTGAGATGTGTGGGTCAGAGGCTGCCCTCCATCCAGCTCACTTTTGAGAGCATGAAGCCATCCTAAGTCTTTGGAACTTCCCTCTTCCCCGTCAATCCCCAAGGGCAGAGTTCAGCTAAGACTTTGGATTCTTTGCCTACATACCCAGGCCATGGTGTCCAGGAGCTATAACCCCTTCTCTGAACCTAGAACTGTCTGCTTCTTTTCTGTAGAATTCTGGGATCGATCCAGGGCTGACGTTGACGGTAGCCATTGATAATGAGGCCACTTAAGAGAGAACCCTCCAAGAATCCCCTCGTCACCACAAGGAGACCATATAGACATAACGAAGTTGGGCAGTGAGACAGAGGCGACATGGCCATTTGATTTTATAGATTACAGAGCATGTAGGTGTCACCCATGAAGCTTGCTCTGGAGTGTGCAAAGCCATGCTGAGTGTGCACCCCAGACCACAACTCATGGAGAAACACACAGAGCAGCACTCTGGGAGTCAAGGTCATTCGCCATGTAGAGGGGATAAGGCTTTCATATTTTGATTTAGTTGTGTTTAACCTTCCTGAAGGGGACTGGGAACCTGATTACCTAGTAAGCCAGGGAGTCAAGCCTGAGCAAAATCATACCAGAGTCTGAGAAATGGAGGTTTAACTGGAGTTTACCCAGGGAGTCACTAGGGCTGCAAATTATTGGGAGTTCATGTGAGAAACCCTAGATTCTTCTGTGATTAGACCCTTTGGAACCAACCCTCTTCTAATTGATTTAGTTTAGAAGAGTACATTTCACCAGAAAATTGAGATCTGAGTAAGAATGAGAGGTGAGTCTAATTCTCAGCTCCCCCATTGCTTTTCCCAGGTGGGAAATGGGGATTTTATCATCACCTTCTTTCTTAGGTCTTCGTTGCGTGAGGAGAGACGTGCTTTAGAAAAGGACTGACATGTACCCACTGAATCAGTTACCAATCTAATTCTATTCTAATTAGTTAATACGTTCAGCTACACGTGACAGAACTCCCCCTCCCCCCTCCCCCAAGAAAAGGCCCCAAACAGCGTCTTAAACAAGATAGGAGGTCTCTGTCTTGTAAAGGAGTCCAAAAGCATTCATCTGGGGCCGCCCCAGAAGCTTCCTCGTATGAGGAGGCCAGACACTTTATCTTGTTCCTCTGTCTTGTGGGCTTCTGTTCCCAAGGTCACCTCCTGATCCGTCATAGCTCCTTGAACGGCAGCCATTGTATCCCTGTTCCAGAAAGCACGGGGAGAGAGGACGACACATCTCCTCCCTTGGAGTACACTTTCTCAAGTTGTACCCACCATTTTCACTTATATCCCATCGGCCAGAACGTAATCACTTGGTCTTTATTCCAGATGGTTCTGTGCTTAGCTAAAATTAGGGGTTCTGTCACTGAAGGAGAACAGAGGAGCACTAAAGTCACTAATGGTTGTCTTTTCTTTTTTTAAATTAGAAAACTCAATTAGATGACCTCCAGAGGTTCCTTTAGGGAGGAGTATATTTCTTTATATTAACAATTCCCTCAGTAAATATTCTCTCAATACTTACTGAGGCCTCCCATGTGCTAGGTGATGTAGTAGGTGCTTTCAGGACTGTGAAGATGGATAAGACATATTATCTGATCTCAAGGTATTTACAGCTCATTCATTTATTCAGTAAACATTTGATAAAAAGCTTCTGTGTACTAAGTATGTGCTCACCCTCTGGAGATATAAAGCAAAAAAGAAGTAAGACGCTAACCCCAAGAAACAAGAAAAACTGAAATAATAAATATAAAAGAAGAAGTTAGAGATTGAGAGCAAAAACAAATAGAAAAGATTAACAAAGTCAAAAGCCGATTCTTTGACATCATGAGTTCAATAGTTAGACCTCTGAAAAGACGGATCAAGACAAAAGAGAGAAAATACAAATAAATAAAATCTGGAATGAAAAGACAAATAACTACAGACAAAGCAGAGATTAGAATAATAAGCAAATTATGAATAGATGTAATAATGTAATGGATACATTTTTAGGAACTATAAATGCCAAAATTGGTACAAGAAAAAAATTAGAGAACCTACTTAGAACATAAGTATTAAAAAAATTGGAATGATAACCAAAGACCTCTTATCCCCTCAAAATCCAGGCTCAGATAGTTTTAAAGTTTCATCCCATCAAACTTACAAAGAACAGTGGATTCCTACCACACATATGAATATATATATATGTATATTATTCTAGAAAACAACGTGAAGCCTATGACATTATATATTTATGTAAATAAAAATTCCATGTACATAAAAATATACAAATTTTATAAGAATGCATAAAAACAAAAGAACTTCATTAACTTCATTAAAATGGTAGTCAATGATCAAGGTAACAGCATTGGGAAAGGGGAATTAAGGGAATACATAAGTACAAGAATGAATGAATGAATGAATGAATGGAGAGAGGCCATACAGGAATGAATGTATCATGAACTAGGAGTATGGTTGATTCAATTCCCTGACCTAAGATCTAGTAGAATAGAAAAGAAAAAAGATGATCAAATTATGGTCATTAGGGCTTACAGTTGAGTAGAAGGAGAGAGACATATTTCATTTGAAAAGTGGAATAAAGTGATTAAGATATTTTGGAACAATTCTGCTCATGGTAGAATTGGGGATACAAATCGTGGTGTTGTAACTTCTACCTGGGTGGGAGCTGGGGAGGTGAGATTGTAGCAGCTCAGAGGCACACCAGAGGAAGAGACAGGCATGGCATTAATGTAATTCAAAGAATAATGGAGGAAAAATTAAAAGTGAATGTTAAAAATAAATCCAATGGGAATGCAAAGGCAACGGGTGATAATCCTGTATAAGGAATAGAAGAAGGTGTCCTGATACCTGAGCTGAGCCCACAGAACTGTGCAAATGACTCAGACAGTCTGCCAGTCTAGGGTTGCATCTAGGTTCAGAAGTGGATTCTTATGTTGGCTCCACGCTCCATGGAGCCCAGATTAAAACTCTGCACAATCATATACCACACATAATTAGTGTGACCTGAGAACCTATCAAACAATTAGTAATAAAACAGCAACTCTGACTCTGCTTCCTCAACTATGACGTAAATCCCTTTAAACCAGGGCCCAGTGTTTTTTTTTTTTTTTTTTTTTGGCATTTAGATTCTGCCTCTAAATTTGCAGATGCAATAGGATGATTTATCATGGAAAATTATTGCATGGTCATCAAAAAGTAATGAAAGTTGTCACAGCCTCTCTTCTTAATGGTATTTCTCACTGACCTCCTTCCCCCTACCCTGAAAATGAGCTCTAGGGGTCTAGCATGGAGCCAGCCTGAGGATTTGATGCTGTTTAATTCGGGCAGGCAGTCAACCGTGAACACGTTTTTTTTTTTTTTTTTCAGAAGTAAAGACAACTTCTGTAACTTTTTAATTAAAGCTTAAAAGCCCTTAATTAAAGAGACATAAATCACCGAGAAACCTTTAAATCTTTGTAATCTTTTGTGGCGCTGCTTGTTTGTTTCCAGCTGTGTCCAGGGACCTCAGAGGCAGTAGGGTGTGGAGAAGGGGGAGCACTGCCGTGCAGTGGTCCTGGAGCAGTGGCTTGGCAGGACTGAGCATTCAGTGGCAGTGCCATGGTGGAGATGCTGGTGTGGAGCCTGCCCTTGGTGGAGAGAGAGATCAGTGGACTGTAGAACAGGAGCATCCAGCCCTGTTTCTATCTTAGCCTAAATTCACAATCAGAGTTTTTGGTAGGTCAAGATGGCGGCTGCCTCTGGGGGATAGAGGGACAAGTCACACAACACCAGGAGGAAACAGACAGTGTGAGAACGGAAAACATTTCATTTTTGAGCCCAGGATCCTCAAAAAGTCAGTGTCATGAAAGAAAGGAATGAGAGGACTATGCTGAATTAAAGGAGGCTCAAAAGACACAACAAGCAAATGCAACGTGTGAACTTTGATTGGATCCTGATTAGAAACCAACAAAACTGTGAAAGACATTCCTTAGGGTGATGGAAAAAATTGAATGTAGACTTGATATTTGATAATATTATGGAATTATTATTAATTTTATTATGTGTGTTAATGGTATGGCAGTTAAGTAAGATGTTTTATTCCCAAGAGAGGTAGGCTGAAGTATCTAGAAGTGACATTTCGCGATGCCTACGAATGTGCCTGAAGGATGATGACTGTTGGGCAGAGAGTGGAGGATGTCTGTGTGTTCACTTCAGTAATTTTTAAACTGTTTATGTATGTATGAAACAATTTTGTAACAAAACTTGCAGGAAGAAAGAATGGCAGCCTCTGTTTCTTTGTCTCTTGGAGATCTCCCTCTGCGTGGGAGTCACAGATCTACTGATGCAGGAGCAGAGTCAGGTCGGGCGAGTGGAGCTGGACAAGTCTTCCTCTCTGCTGTGACGTGGAGTCTGGATGTTGTGAATACCATAGGCTTCAGGAAGGAGATAGCTCTTTGGATCTTCAACTGTGGCACTTAACGGTTTGTCTACCTGGATCTGAGGATTCAAACCCAAGTGGCACAGTGGCTCCCATTTGCATAGAGGTTTCAGTCTAGCCTGGGAGACAGATAGTCAGTCAGTCCCCACAGCATCATGACGTCACATAGAGCCTTCTAACATGTGTGCGATCAGGTCTGGCATGGTGCCTGGTACCGCCAAATATTTGTGACATCATGATCTTTCTTTCTCTGTTTAAAGATAGAAACAAGGACATCATATACATCTCAAAGGGGTATATGTTGTTCTGTGAGGCGTTGGACATGGCCTCTGGATACTGGGGATTGATGTAGGGAGAAGTGGGAGTGGTAGGTCACAGAACCTTCCGACTGGCTGGGTCAGGGTCTAGAATGGGACGGAGTCTCCAGGATCCAAGCCCAGCAAAGATGTATGTGTCTGCATGGACATGTCACTGGACTAGACCAAGAAATCTGCACACTGGAAGAAGTAGCCTCATTTCCTAGGGCTCAGTGGCTGCTAAAGCAGAGGGTGGTTGCGTGTGGCATGGAGACTGGCGTGGGGCCAATTAAGGGACTAGCTTATCCACACAGCTAGAGAAAAAAAATGCCCCTGGAACATCCTTTCCAAAAATTTGAACACTGCTTTGTCCAAACTTAAAAGGGCTTTAATTTAGAGAGCACTGGAGGGAGTTTGGAGATCACCTGGCCTCTTAGTTTTCAAAGGATGCTGCCAAGAACTCCTAGGACTCTGAGGAAGTTCAAACTCAAGTCAAGACTCAGTTTGAAAGTCACAAACCAGATCCAACCCACTCCCCTTACAGAAGCTGAGTGCGTCAGCTTCCTAGGGCTACTGTAACAAAGTACCACAAACTGTGTGGCTTAACAGAGATTTATTGTCTCACAGTTCTGGAGGCTAGAAGTCTGAGATCAAGGTGTCGGCAGGACCAGGCTCCCTCTGAAGGCACTAGAGAAAGATCTATCCCAGGCTTCGCTCTTAGCTTCTAGTAGTTCCTTGGCTTGTGGCAACATAACTCCAGTTATGGAGAGCATGGCATTTTCCCCATGTGTCTGTGTCCAAATTTCCCCTTTGTATAAATTATTATGCATTAGGGGCCCACTCTACTCCAGTGTGATCTCATTTTAATGAATTATACCTGCAATGACCGTATTTTCAATTAAGATCAATTCTGAGGTACGGGTGGTTAGGATTTTAACTTACGTATTTTGGCAGGGGCATAATTCAACCCATAAGAGTGAGCTAGAGGGAAATGGACTTGCCTCAGCTCAAACAGATCTGCCTTAGCACCCAAGCCTAGGTCTGGGACTCCTAATTCATCGTTAAGAGCTCTTTTCATTACTGCAAGCTGTCTCCTACTTGATGTCAGACTAAACAAGGGGTCCGCAGCATATTTTTCTCAGCCCTAGTAAAGGAGTCACTTGCCAGTTTGGGGGTGCCCATCATTCCACCTCTTTTTATTAGCACCTGATCTCCCTCTTGGAGAGTCTCCTATTGTGTGGCACTTCCTTGGAAGATAGTATGTGTATGCCATTCTCCGATTTGAAAGGGCAGACCCTCCTTCTATCTCCAGGTAGCCAGATGGACGTATGCCTTAGACTCAGCCTGTCAGACCCATTCTCCTGGGCCTTGTCCCCTGAGTAAGTGATGCCATGACGCAGAGGCCGCAGCAACACTCAAACTAGCCTGTTCCTGTAGGCTGGCCTCGCCGGGCCTCTTCCTGGTCATCCTCCAGAAGCCCCTGGCATCCCACTCCTATGAGTCCCTGATATTCTTCCTGTAAGCCCCCTGTTTGTGTAAGAGAAGCAGAATCCACTTCTGTTACTTACAAAAATAAGCTCTGAATGATACACCAGGATGTCACGGGTTCCTTAGAGAGGTGTCGCTAAATTCATTTTAATCTTAGAATGAACCAGGACACGTCATGAGACCCCAAAGATGACAGATTACCATTATACGGAATTATTTGGTTTTTGGACCCAGGTCCGAGCTGGGACCTCAGACCCATGCTCTGTGAGCGTCACTAATGCCACCCGAGGGGAGCAGGGGTGAGCAGGAAGGAGGCGACCACCAGCCGCTGCCACTTGCTAATCTATATTCGTAACAGCCCCCGTTGCATGTCAATTGTGCGGTAAACAGCTTCACCAGGCAGATCACAGGGCCCAACAATTTTATCTTATTTAAAATTGAGCCTAAACAAAGCAGATAAGCGCTATATCATCTCCACAAATTAATCCACATACAGTTTATCTTCTGAGAGGTTTGCCACGGTGTCATTTGCTTGCGTCACTGTAAACACATGTTGGGTGGGTGGCTCTTACTAATTTAATTTGCCTCCAAATGTGTGTGTATGTGGGACCTCCCCTAAACCAAATAATTCGGAATAATAGCAGAAAGGGAGTGAAGTAATATATGTGGCAAACCAAGGTCCTGGGTTTTTGTGTTTTGTTTTGTTTTGTTTTTGTTTTTTTAACTCTGAAGGAAAAAAAGGGGACATGTAGGGGGTTTATTTTTGATTAAATGCCTTAGCCTTGCTTTGGTATTTATCTTCCCGTGGCAGCCCCTGATCCAGTCACAATGTATAATTCCATTAGCATTATCTCTCAATTCATTTGAGAGGGCCTTCAGCCTGGACAGCGGCAGCATAAAGGACTACAGTGTTCAGGAGACTTATTTCTTATTTCTTCAGCAAGTTTATTCCTTTATCGGCAGCTCGTTTAAAGGGAGCTAAAGGGGAGCCGCTCAAATCGTTAAGTGAGAGTTTAGCATGGGTTTTTAAAGGCAAACCCAGAAGCTTTGAGGGGAAGAAAAGGTTAAATTAAATAAACAAACAATGCCTGCACAGCCAGCAGAACTGATGGCCACAGATATTTAAGGACCTCATATTTATAAAGGAGGCTTTATCTTTGTACTTTTAATGAGAAAAGTGGTTTCAATCGGGTGTCACGACTCCTGGGTGTATTCTAGCTGAACCACTAGGTGACCTTGTGACTTTATTTCTCTACCCATGCCCACCACAGAGGTGATGTTCAGGGCAGGAAAGAGATGTTCTTCCTAAAGTGCCTGGAGTCCCTGCAAAGAAAGATGAGGGTGGATGAAAAGGAGATACGGGCATTTCTCATTCGTCCATGCTAATGGGAGGCAGAGTTCACAGGGAGAGAGGAATTGCACAGAATATTCCCAAACCTCATTTGAGTTTTAACTGTCTCCTCCCACAGGGGCCTTTTCCTTTTCCTTCCCCTGCCGGCAGGTCTCATCCCCTGGCTGGCTTGGCTTCCCCTCCTCCTTGCCTTTGTTCACCCCTTCACAGAAGTGCCCACCTGGCCAAAGAGAAGATGCCAGGGGTTGGGGAAGCTACATGATAATGGCTCCTGGGAGCCACTTGTAATCCTGTTTTCTGGGAGAGGGATTTGAGGTGGCAAAAGAATACATGATGTGCAGCATTTTGAGAGCGGAGTTGGGAGGGACTGTCACAGATGCCTGCTCGTGCCAGTAAAAATCGCAATCCCACTACATCTGAAAGGCAGCTTGGCCACCAGCCTTTTCTGAAGGCTCAATACATGCCCAGTCCTGTGCTAAGTACCTTATATGCATTGTGTACTTTAAAGAAGTGTTTCCAAACTGTTTATTTTTAAACACTGGAGGCTTGTCAGTAAGTTTTTTTGAGTGGTCCCAACATATGTACATTTATTGTAGTGTAGTATGTATATTATATGCATATACTATATTATTTATATAGTATGATATTTATATATTATGTACTATTATATAATATATAACAGTATATATTGATATGCTTAAGGGCTGAGAAGAATAAATAGAAATTGAAATTACTCTAATACTTTCTCCCTGCATCCGCATAGAGTCTTGGGAACACGCTAAGTACTTAACAACCCACTCTGACAATTTCTGTTCCTCACAGCCTGCCTGACAGGTAGGTGGTGTTGTCACTTCCGTTTTATAGATGAAGGAACTCTGGCTGAAATTGTTTTGGTAATTTTCCCAGAGGGGGGATTGTAACCCATGTCTTCTGATTCCAGATCTTGGGGTCTTTCTATGACTCTGTACTCCCTCCTTCTCCCCTCTTTCC
>NW_006782674.1:954261-959660 GCF_000442215.2 Lipotes vexillifer | reverse complement strand
CTCTTTCCCTGACAAGGGACCCCAGTGAATGGCCCTGTGTTCCTGTGACCCGCTATTCCCTCCTTCATCGGTTCCAAGGCTCTCCACGTTGATCCACTCTGCAGGGGGTGACTCTTGGGATCTCGCTTGGTCCAAATCAGTGTTAGTAATCCCGTTCTTTGCTATACACTCATTTTCACAAGCTCCCTTGCAGCTTGGAGTGGCTGTGTGACCCAGTTCTTGCCAGTCAGGTATATGGAAGCATTCTGCAATACTCTACTTGCTGCCAGAAGGGAGAGCAACTCCAGAAGAGCTTTCTGGCACTGCTTCTTTGCCTTTCTTTGGGGCTTAAGTTAAGTCTAAGGGCAAAAATGCGACTTGCCAAGGATGAGACACAGACGAAATAGGAAGAGGCTGGATCCTTGGTAACCTCAGTGAGTCCCTGCACTAGACCAGAAACCACCTAACTCCAGGCTACTCATGTGAGATATTAAATGTCTTTTAAGCAGCTGGATGTGTATGCTGTTACTTGCAGACCAAAGCCTTCCTAATGGACACAGTCTCCATTTCTGTGTTTCTAATCAACATTCTTCTATCCTCATTTCATCATTTTGTCAGTTTCCTTCTTCTCTTTGTTCTACGAATTACATTTTATGGAGCCAGGCTTGGTCCGTATGGCATAAGAAGTCATACGACCCAAGGACCTTTTTAGAGCTATGCATTTTTTCCTCTTTTTTTTTTTTTTTTTTTTTTTTGCGGTACGCGGGCCTCTCACTGTTGTGGCCTCTCCCGCTGCGAAGCACAGGCTCCGGACGCGCAGGCTCAGCGGCCATGGCTCACGGGCCCAGCCGCTCCGCGGCACGTGGGATCCTCCCGGACCGGGGCACGAACCCGCGTCCCCTGCATCGGCAGGCGGACTCTCAACCACTGCGCCACCAGGGAAGCCCTTTCCAACTCTTTTCTACTTTATTTTTCCCAATTGGATTATTATGTTTGCTTGTGTGTTTCTAAGGGCTTTGCTCCATTTCTTTCCCTTGCAAAGTTCTGCCCGCACTGACTCTTGCATGGTTCCCAAAGCTTTGCCTTCTTTGGAAGTGAGGATTATTCTTCGTCTACATTCCACCTCAGGGCCCCTGTACTGACTCCTTCCTCTCCCCACGTCTTCCCCTGGCTGGTTGCTTCTTGTCTTTCAAGCCTCAGCTCAGAGGCTACCACCTCAGAGTAACCTTTCCTCACCTCACAGCACCATATTCTCATATTATTCATAGAACAAACCACTACCTGAAATTATCCTGTTCATTCATTTAACTGGTTCATTCTTGCTTTCCTCCACAGTGCACACACACTGTACAAGATCAGGGACCTACTGTCCTGGGCTCCATCTTATCCCCAGCACTAGAACTTGGCACCTAGGAGGAACTAGGGATACATTCATATAAGAAATGAATCAAAGAAAGAATGTATAGGGAGCTCCTTTTTATCTGTTAAATTGGGTGCTGTCTGATTCATAAATCAGTGAATAAAGCCAATAAGATCTTCAACATTAAAAAAAAAAAAAAAAAACAATGAATGGATATGAACTACCTGCCCATGTGAGTCCTTGGTTTTATTCCGTGGGGGAATTGTTCAGTATTTATGAAACAGGGATATTAAAAGGTAAAGTGATCAGCACGTCTGTGCAAGTGCTAGGTAAATACTGTACCATCATCAAATGTCTATAATTTAAAATTCTGACGTTGAAGAACATATATATATTTTTTCTTTCACCTACATCCTTTGCAACCCGGTCTTGCTTCCTGACCCTTATTGTTCATTCCTACCCTCCCCCTGCCCACGCCTCAAATGTAGCTTCTTACTCCAAATCCTTCTGATTAGAACGTATATTAATGTTGTTGTTATTTCTCACTGAGATGAGCCTTATTTTAAAATTATTGTAACAGCAGAGGCACTATTAATAACAAAATGAATAGTTTATAATTTCAATATGGTGTTATGGTCAGAATCAAGAAGAATTGCTTTCTGAATTGACACTCTCTTCCTTATTCCCCTGTTACTTGGCGGATACTTATATCTTAGCATTGATAACATATTGCTGCACTTATTTGTTTACTATGTTGTCCCCCGTTCACCTGAAAACCCCTAAGGCAGGGACTATGCCTGAAACAGCTTTGATCCGTAGCACAGTGACATATGGCAGGCACTTCATAAATGTTTCTTGAATGGATGATCCTAAACATGATATGAGTTGCAGAGTATCCCCTTGGCCTGTTTCATTCTACAGCCACAATGAAATCCTACAGAACCTTTATAGTCTCATGAAAACCTGTGATATCTAGCTTTGGTCTTTGGACGAAATCCTTATCATTGTCACCATCATTATCACTCACGCTTTCTTTCTTTCTTAAGATGTATTCTCTCTTACTGTAGCTTTATGCCTGAATAAGCATGACGAATCAGGAAGGGAAATTATGACCAGGCCCGAAAGGTGCTGATGAAATCACTGGAGCAGCAGCGATAGGATGCCTTAGTTTTATTTACAGAACAAAACGATGAGGTGTCAATAATCCTGTTCATATGGGAGGAAGCATAATTAGGAATGACAAAGGGACAGACTGGAGGTTTGGAACTCCTGCAGCAGAAGCCCACAACACTCCTTTACAGAGAGGTGCTTTCGGCAGTGGAATAATTTCCCCCTGGGGGTCGGGGGCGGTGATGAGAATGCCATTGTTCAGATGATTTAAGACAAACTAGAGGATGAAGGAGCAGTCAGTCTAGGCTGTTGGACGTCCACAGTGTAGTTAGATGTAGGACAAAAACCTGTCCAGCCCTCAGGTTACAGTCCCTGCGACGAGGTGACACAAGCTGACCCTGAGCCCATTACCTGTGACTTCTCTGAGACACTAGGATCCCTGGCCTGGTTGTCAGGCCCTTGGTAGCCACAGAAAGCTTCTGAGGTTAAAGGGGTAGGAATAGAAGAATGATAAGGATCCCCCACTGGAGTAGGAAGAAACTAAGGGAAAGGGGGAGAAAAGCAATCTGGGCACCCAAAAAGAAAGACTGGGGACTTGGGGGGGAAGGAATGGAGTGGGGGGTAGTTTGAAAGCCAAAGGAAAAAAATAAAAATTCAGAACTCTGGATTTTATGAGTATTCAATGAGTGAATGATGGAAAATGGTTCCATACAGGCCTGTACTGGGCAAAGGACGGTATACCTGGTGAATGAGGTGTACAGCTGCAGAGCAAGGAAGAGGCAGGGTTTAACTTAGCTGTGTGTCTACTCATTCCCTTCATCTCACTCTCTGACCGACTTCACCCTTGATTCCTCTCCTTGGTGATGGTTGGGGCCGGATTTGGTTATCTTCCCTAGATGTTACCCTCAAATCATTCCAGTTTAATACAGTAAACATTTACTGAGTCAAAGCAAAGCCCGTGGCACTGTGGAGGATACAACAATAAACACAAAACAACTAAAACCTCAGACCCTTAGAGACATCAGAGGTTATTTCATCCAAACTCCAGTCTTCACCTAAGCATCCCCTCCTTCCTGTCTGAATTCATCAAGTGATGGAGAACTCACTACCACCCAAGAAAATCTATTCTGTCTTTAGAGAGCTCTATTAGAAAGGCATTCCTTATATTGGGCCAAAATATCTCTACATAAGATAAATTCTATTCATTGATCCTACTTCAATATCTTGGAGTTATAGAGCTAATTCAGCAACCCTTCCCAAATATTTGAAGCTGTCATGTTCCCTTGATCCTTACTTTCTTGAAGCTGGACATCACCAGCATCTTTGATTGTTCCAAATATAATAGGATTTTAAGTCCCTTTTGGGCTTGACCACTCTTTTAGCTGATCCGTGGCATGTGGGATCTTCCTGGACCGGGGCACGAAACCATGTCCCCTGCGTCGGCAGGCGGACTCTAAACCACTGCGCCACCAGGGAAGCCCGGGCTTGACCACTCTTAAAGCGTGGGGCCTGGAGCAGTAATCCAGGTGTGGTCTAACTGTCTCAAAGCAGAGCAGGGCTATCACCGCCCCCTTTGGGACTCCATTCTCTAATAATATAGCTTGTGATTCCATTGACTTTGGCAGCCTCTCACTGTTGGGTCACACAGAGAGCTTATTGTCAGCTTTAGCTTATACTTTAAAAAAATATGTGGTCACATCTCCCTGATCCTGTATTTGCAAAGTTGTTTCCTATACGCACATATAGAACCTCGGTCGTATCTATATTACATTTCATTTTGTTAAAAATTGCCCCATAATTTCAGCATGCAGAATTATCTTTGAATTCAGAAAGTCTATTTTATGCTGAGGGGCTTTGATCATATGCACTTGTAGCCTGAATAAAACAGGGTCTTCTTGATTCTGCCTTAAGTTCCATCCCAACTTGACGAAATATCCAAAAGAAATGCAAAATCAACCTTTTCAAAGCATTGACAAATCGCAAAGTTTTCTACTGACAGGCTCTCGAGGAGGCATCAAAAGAAGGAATTACATCATGTACTCTGAAAGACTTCCTAAAAACCCCTTTCTGTGACCGATGCTCATGTCCCTCTGGGGTCCCCGTGCTCCTTCCTTCCGCTGAGTTCCAGTGACTTTCTGAACATGGAAGTGGTCTTGGGGGAGCCCCCCCCCCCCCCCCCCCCCCCCCCACAGGGTGCTGCTCCATTCTTTCCCCCTGGCTACATCCTTTTTCTTTCTGGAGAGCTCCATATATTTTCAAATGTAGGTCAGTTCAGCTTCTCTCACTTTTTCATTCCTCAGCATGGTGCCCCCAGGTCAACATCAAAATGCCTTATTAACACCAAAAATGCCCAGTATTAAGCAAAGGTTTCTTTCTCCTTAGCCACGGGGAGGATTTTAAATACGTATATTTATTGTTTTTTCATTGCAGTCATAGACAAATTTGATGACTGTGTCTCCTCCATCTTTATCCAAGTTATTAGTACATTTGTAGAACAGGATTAGTCTGAGAACAGATCTCTGATACAGACCCCAAGAAAACCTTCCTCCACGCTGTCTTGATGCATTGAGGACCCTCTTTGGGGTCTCACCATTCAATCAGCTAATCCTTCCAGCCCACATAACCCCATGCTCTACAAGGGTCTTATGAAAGAGTCCTTGATGCAATTCAGATATTCTCTCTTATACTTCCTTGATGTGAAAGCCTCACCACTTTGTTGAATTAGAAAACAAGACCAACCTGGTAGGGTTTGTTCTTGGCAATGCCAGGCCTGTTCTTAGTGCTCACCATATCATTTTCTAAATAATCACATGTCTGCCCTTTACTGAGCCAGTGGTCAATATCTGGACCCAGCTCATTTGTTTGTAGTTTTCAGAACTTATCAATACATTATTTTCATCTTTTCCAAACTAGAATGAGGTTTGCCTGTCTCTAGTCCTTTACCTGTCCC
>NW_006782674.1:946323-954251 GCF_000442215.2 Lipotes vexillifer | reverse complement strand
CCTACACGGTTCCTGATGAGATTAACAACTCAGTATGGAGCTTTTACCTGTGAATATCTAAACGCCTCCTGGCACCATCATATGTTCAGCCTGTACCATTTCTGGGTATTAGTGTCCATGAGTTTACTGACCATGGTGGAGAAGAAAACTGCCTTTGACTTGCTCTAAAGTTACTTGCTTTAGCATGGAAAGGATGTTCTGCATCATTCCTGGAATCTCCTTCTAATCAACTAGTGCCAAACAGAAGTCCTCAGGCCAAGTAGAACGCTGGCTGGTCTTTAGGAAATGAGAGATGAGAACTTCTCTGGGATGTTTACCCCATCGTGCTGGGCAGACAGGCTGCTCTGTACCTTCATGGCAGCCCAGAGAAGCGTGGGGCCTGGAGCAAGATGGAGCAGATAGTTGGAAAGTAGAACAAAAAGCAAGCTTGGATATGATACAGATGGGATGGAGGAGTGGTTGGCTGGATTCGAGGAGAGAGAGTGGTGTGATGAAGATGCTTTTAGCGGCAGTATTTTTTTGTTCCTTTTAAACTAGCTTTTTTAAAAAATGGAGAATGTAATACTTGCACAGGGTAAAATGTCAAAAAGAACAAAAGATATACAATGAAACAATAAAATATATGTCACCCTGGCTCCCACTCTGAGGTTTCTGCTGGTAAGTGTTTTTTGTATCCTTCCAAAATGTTCTGTGTGTATATAAAACTATATAGATATGTATGCACTATTCTCTATATTCAAAAATATGCAAACATATATACAAATACCTTTCTGCATTTTGTTTTTCAGAGCATCGATTACATAGATTTACTTCATTTGTTTGAAATCTATACTGTGTTCTATTGCATGAGTGTACTGTAATTTTAACAGCAGTGCTTTGAGGGAATGAAAATAGAATTGTTGCCAAACCCAAGGTATTAATCTTAAGTTTGAAGTGGAGAGAGTAACTGACGGGTGCACAGGTTTACATTTCAGATTCCTGTGTAACCTGAGATGTGTCACTTCAACATCGCTTGCCTCAGTTTGCCTAGCAGGGAAAGGACACCACTTTTCTTTCTTGATTCTAGTGTCAAAAAATATGAGACAAGCCTCCTTAGACACAGGACTTGGGAAAAACAACTACTAGAAAAGGTATGTATTAAAATTTTCTCATTATCTAGGGGTGGGGCATGGGCGGAAGGGAACCCTCTCTCTGCCCATAGCGACACTAAAGTGCGCTGATGTGGGTGCTGCGTTTTCTGGGCACCCATGAATAGTCATCTGGGCAGATCAACAGGCCTGGTCTGCACTCACCTGCTTCATCTTGGCCCATCGCTAGCCCTGCCCAGTGCCGTGTTGGGAAGGGTTTAAGAACTGGCTCTCCGCAAAGATAAGAGCCCTGGTTTGCAGTGTATGCTGATCCCCCTGGTGTAAATATTTCCACCATGGCTGGTTTCCAGCTATCAGCATAGTGTCACTGAATGCAGGGTTGGGGACAGATACACACAGTGGGGTCTTCCTGGCTCTCTTCTTTTTTTAAAAAAAAAATCTTATTTAGTTATTTATTTATGGCCGCCTTGGGTCTTCGTTGCTGTGCGCCGGCTTTCTCTAGTTGTGGCGAGCGGGGGCTACTCTTCGTTGTGGTGCGCGGGCTTCTCATTGCAGTAGCTTCTCTTGTTGCGGAGCACGGGCTCTAGGCACGCGGGCTTCAGTAGTTGTGGTGCACGGGCTCAGCAGCTGTGGCTCGTGGGCCCTAGAGCGCAGGCTCAGTAGTTGTGGCACACAGGCTTGGTTGCTCCGCAGCATGTGGGGTCTTCCCGGACCAGGGCTCGAACCCCTGTCCCCTGCATTGGCAGGTGGATTCTCAACCACTGCGCCACCAGGGAAGCCCATCTCCCTGGCTCTTAACTATCAAGCACCACTGTGGCCTTGGGGCTGTGACCATGGGGGGTCCACAAGGGACACCCAGCGTTTGCAAAGCCTGCAGACAGGAGTGCTTTGGAAGGAAGCCCTGTCAAGCCTGAGGAAGGAGAATGGGGGGAGATGTTAAGGAGGAGAGAAGTCACCTTGGGTCTCTGCACGGTCCCCAGAAACTCCCAGAGGCGTGGTCTGCGGCTCCTTCTGCGCTGACTCAGTACAGCCACCTCTTTCCCTTCTTACTCTTCCTCGTGGCTTCTTTCCTCCCTCACTTTCCTCCTACCTGTTGTGGGTATCTTGGCCCCCTGACGACCCTTAGGCACTTCTTGGGTCTCCAGAAGCTGCTGAGGGCTGAGGAGATTCCTTGAGGCTGGTGCCAGGGGGATGGAAGGTAGTCCTCACAGGACACTGTGCAGCGGGGAAACAGTGGCCTCCTGTTTCCGGTCTCTTCTTGCTGTGCCTTCTCTTGAGTCGTTGGACCTCCCCACTGCCCTGCAGTGTGGGGAGGGTCAGGTTCAGGACGGAACTTTATCAGCACCACAGGGATGGAGTCCACTCAGTCTGACCTCCAACGGGCTCCCCGTGAGGGCAGGTGCCAGGCAGCTTGTTAAAACGAACAAGATCCAGCCCTGCTCTGCGCCTCAGTGTGGGGTGTTTCTGAGGCTGACACGCCAGAACTGAGCACATCCACTTCAGGTGAGCACGACTCTACATTCTGTGTGTTGTGCCTTCCAGCCCCCTGGCTGAGTTTTCTCATTTTCACTTTACATATTGTGATATGCTAAGGGGCTCTGTAGGGAGTTCCTGGCAGGGCACATCCTGGTGCCCATTCCTGCCCAGTATAGTCAGTATCATGCATCCAGCATGCCCCCCTCTGTCCTTCTTATTCTAAAGCCAAGTGGGCTCAAAGAATAAGAGTTAGAGGCTACTGAGGCCAAGGTCAGGGGAACGATTCCCTCTGTAAGTCACTATATTTTTAATTATCTCTGGCTGTGTAACAAATCACCTCCAGCAACATCTTGCCTCTGCTCCACAATGTCTGGGACCTCAGTTAAAAACACCCAAAGCTGGAATCATCTGAAGATTTGACTGGGCCTAGAGGACCCACTTCCAAGGCGGCTCCCCCATGGGATGCCAAGTTGTGCCAGCTCTTGGTGAGAAACCTCAGTTCCTCTCCTCAAGGCTGCTTGAGGGTCCTCACCACATGGCCAAATACCCCAGAGCGAGTGATCTAAGAGACCAAGCTGGGAGCTGCCACATCTTGGATGACCTAGCCTTGGAAGTCACACACTGTCTCAGCTGAGTCAGCTCTGATTCTGTGGGCGGGGACTGCAGGACGGCATGAATACCAGTTGGCAAGGATCACTAGGTTTATTCTGGATACTGGTTATCACAGTCTCTTAGAAGATTATACTCAGTCAACCTGGCAATCATCTTGGAAACGTGTGTTACCAGATAAGGTTTTTAACCCGTTAGCACAAATCCATCTTCAGTACAAGGAAAACAACTGAGACCTTTGTGCTCTTTGTACCCCAGTCATAGAGGCCAAGTGACTAGCTTAAGCTACTTGGCAGGTGAGTGGGGCAGAGGCAAGACGGAGCCTTCATGTGGAAGCCGTGAATGGCATCTGGTTCTTGGAGTTCAGGCGTGCTATAGGACCTCATGCCTCCTGGGACTGAGCCCCCAAAAAGGGTCACGCGGAAGTGTTTACATTTTCTTGTTGTAGCCAGATATGGAGGTGGCCAGAGCTGGGACTCTGCTGTTTCTGGCCGGTTGAGTTAGGTCACATGCCTACCCCACCCCTTGCATCCTCCCACTTCTGATTCCTGCAGTTGAAAAGACAAGTTTGCTCATTAGTTGGAAGAGAAGGAGGAATTCTGGAGAGAGGTGGTAGGTGAAGGCGTCTGGGGAGGAAGGGGATTAAGACTTAGACCCCGGGAGGTGTGGGAGCTGCTTCGGGGCCCAGAGGACCAAGATCCACACGGTGTGTGAGTGGGGGAAGGGAGCGAGCATCCCCCCCCACCCCACCTTGGCACCAGACCCCTGGTGTGGCCTGGGAAGCCACAGCAGAGCAGCGGGGCCGGCCTTGCCCAGCGGTATAGGTGGGCAGAGGTGATGCAGAGATGTCCTTCCATCACGTGGCTTGTGGCAGTGGACTTCCGTGACGAGGCCTGTGAAGAATAACATGGTCAGACTTGCTGCTCAGCACAGCCACCCTTGGGGGCCTCTGACACATGGGAGGCGACATGGAGGGGGCTATCAGTGGAGGCCAAGTCTGCATGAGCAGGAGAAGGCTGGGAGATGAGATTCAGATGCGACCATCACTGTGTCCTCGCTAGCACCCACAGGCTGGAGAAGCCTGAGATGGTTTGGGTCTACTAACAATACCCAGCCACCAAGGTCAAGTACAATCAGGAAGTGGGGTGACATAGGGACGCTCCTGCCCCGCCCTCCTCCAAGGGCACTCGTTTCTCCGTCCTGTTTTTACTATTTTATGGCCTGGAGTCTTGGAAATAGAACGCTTGGGTTAGAGGCTGACTTAACCCCTTAGGAAATAGGAAAGAATAAGTTTGTTTCAATAGACTGAGAATCTTGAGAGCAGCTCCGCATAGCACGAAATGGCAGCTTTCAGAAGGCTGCGGCTTGCGGCCTGCTGGAGTGTGTGGTGGACATCTGGTGACACACCTGGAAATCAGGGGTCAGTGGGGAGTTGGGCCCTTCTCTCTGTCTGGAACCCTGGCCTCCTGTTTCCAGCACAGGGTCACGGAGGAAGGCTCTTTCCTCCTAGTCTCTGCTGAGTTGGGATAATGTTGATATTTCTACTCTCCTGCAGGTGGCACCACAATTTAGGTTTTTTTAAGCCGCGGACTGCCTGTCGTTTTTCATCCAGCACCGGGTGCACCGTCTGAAACCCAGCCATGGGGCCAGCTATTGGGGGGGGGGGGGAATTCTCTATAGTGCCACCAGGCTCTGGTGATTTATTTAATGAGCAAATCTGGCTTTTAATCAACTTAAATAGAAGTTCTGTTCCTAGACTAATCAAACAGTGGTGGCTAAGTGAAGGAAAACTTAAGGATTTCTTCTCCCCTCTCCTATTAAATCTGGCCTTTTATTCAGCCTGAAAGATGAGCCAATACTCTACTCCTCAAACCCCTCAATAAACTACCACCAAACTGCCACAAAAATAGCCTCCTTAGAACACAGGACTTTATGAAGCGATGTGCCATTTAGCTTCTCTCTCTTGTGGCCGTAAGCCAGCCAATGACCTACTCAGCGTCCCCAGAGCGGGGAGTGGGTGACTTACAGACCCACTGTCAGCAGGAGAAAAGCTTGTGTCTCTCTTTGCCGCTCCACAGCCGGTGGGATTGGGGGACGTGTGGGAGCTAGGAGGGTTTGTACCTACTGCAGAAACCTGCTTTGAACCGGTATGGAGGCTGCCTTTCCTAGTGTGTCTGACCACCGAGAATGGATGGTCAAGATGACAGAGGACCTTCCAGCCCGACTCACTGTGTGGTGCTATTTTAAAAAGACGTGGTCTTTGAAAAGCAATGCTGATCCCTTACGTGTGTATCGCACTTACCTTAGAGTTTCCAAGCGCATGAATAGAGTGTCTCCCTTGAATGTCACTATCTCCAAAGGGTAAATGGGGCAGGTGAGAAGACAGAGTGTCACTGAGAAAGTCTGATCTACCCCCAAATTATGGAGTTGGCAGATGTCAGAGCCAGCTCTAGGACCCATGTCTTCTAACTTCCGGTCTAGAGCACTACTCATCCCAACCCATCTCCCAACTCTCCAGCCTTGAGAGAGCAAATCCAAGGGGCCATCATAATTAAAAAAAAATAAAAAATCAGGTCCCACACTGTTGCTAATTTGACTGCTCGTGTTCTTCCTTATGGAGACATTATAACTGCCTCAGTCAGCACACCTTTCACCCGGTTGTTAAGTGAAAGGGGAGGGAAGGAAAAGACCGTTGGCAATTCAGCCCCACTGACAACAGGAGAATCGGCCGGCGCCCCTCACCTGCCCACTGCCGGGCCAGCTCCTTGCCTCACTTCTCTGTCATTTAGCTCTGTTATTGCTCTTCAGGCACCACATGGCATTCATTTCTCTGAATGAAAATAAATGACGCCACACACTAGGCAGGAGATAAAGAATAATAAATACATTTTATCTGCTACTGCTAAAAAAAAAAAAAAAGATCTTTGACTTCCCATCTATCCATCAGAAAATGGACCTGTGTCTTACCAGCAATAGTCACACACACACACACACACACACACACACACACACACACACACACAAGCTACAAGTGAAAAAATCAAGTTGTATTAAAAATACATGCTAGATGGCTGAGAAAGGAAGCAGAGCTGTTTTTCTCACTCCCTCTCCCCCTCTTCCAGCATTTTTATGGCATGCCCTGAAAGCTGAGTGGCAAACAGACAGCCCTCCCGCTTTTATAGAACTGTATTCCATAAGTAACCCATTAGGGTTTTTCATGGGGCTGTCTGGGCTGTCACCTCTGGGAAAGGCCTGAGATGGTCCCGTGCAGCAATTTTAGAGAAGATACCTCAAAGTGGGACCACGACCAGGGTGAGGACAGCCTGACAAGAAGGAGCCTGAGTGTGAGTGCCTCCTGGGCGCCTGGCTTGTCTCTCCCTAGTCTCAGTCCTGCCTGGAGAAACATTTGGCCCTGGGCTTCCTCAACTCCAGATGGAGGTCCAAGAAGCAGCAGCATCGAGTTATTTCGTTATGTTTCTCTGGACTTCTGAAACTAACCTGATATCACGTGCTTTATCTAGAGTCTGGCATCTGGGGTTTCTGAGAAGAGAGGAGCCGGATCAATGTATTAACGCAAGCTAATAAGATCACTCCTTGCTGCTTTCTGTGCCCTGCGATACTCAGCAGAGGACCAGAGGCTCTCAAGGCTCCACTCTGTCTCCGGGAATACCCTTCCGCCAAACAACCCAATGTCTGGTTTCATCCTCAGTCTGGCTTGGCTCTCTCCTCCTCATCCAGGCAGCCACCTCTCCAAAGCAAAGCTTCAGCAAGGCCTGTCTAGGTGGTCCTGGCCTGACCTGAGTGTGCTGTCTACCTTAGGGCTTGTATACCCTTGTCAGCACACAGCTGGTTTCAGTCTCCCTGGTTTACAACTCTGATCTCTGAAAATAGAAGCCCTACAGGAAGGCGTAGAAATGTATGCTGTTGTCAGTCATTTCCACCTAATAGGAAGATTCCCTGAAGGTGTCTTGATGGGAGGACAGGAATGGACAGGAAGTTGCTGGCTGTGGGGAAAAAGGAAAGTGGACAGCCACGAGGGAGGAAGCCAGAAACCATGGGCTCCTTTCGAGGGTCATCCTTGGTGGTTGCCCATGGGGGGAGCACAGTTGATGGTGCCATTTTGGGGGGCTGTGGTGGTGTGGGGATGAGTGAGGAATCCGTGGAAGTCTGGGGCTAAATAAATGTGGGAATCCCTTCAGTTTCTCTTGGAGGATGGGGCACAGTGCTGCCTAGGATCTAGGGTTTTGGAGAAGAGAGGAGCCAGGTCGGCCTCTTAGTAGAAACAGGACTAGACGAGTCAGGTTACCCAGCGAGCTCTAGCGCCCTTGGCCACTCATGCTATCTCACCCAGCCTCACCGTCCTCAGGTCCCGTGTGGGGGTTCTGGGGCGGGGTTCTGATTCGGCATGGGTGCCTGTGTCGGTGTCGGCCCTGAGCACCTGGGGGTCCCTCCGACCGTCGGCGCCCACATCCGGACCTTCCGAGGCGGCTGTGTGCCTCATCCCCCGTGCGCGCCCGGCGCCCGTGCCACCAAGTACGCGCCCCTCTGCCCCACACAGCCGCAGGCAGGGTCGCCCGGTGCGGGCCGAGGGGACCAGGCGGGTGTCCGCAAACGTGGGAGCGGGGAGCGCGGGCGGCGGCGGGCGCGGGGTGCGGGGAGGCGCCCCCTGCCCCCTGCCCCCTCTGCCGGCAGCGTTCGGGCGGTCTAGCTGTCAGCCGAGCTCCAAGCCAGCCAGCACGAGCCAGGGAGAGAGCG